>NW_005355000.1:1323909-1357336 GCF_000412655.1 Myotis brandtii | reverse complement strand
CATTGGCTAAAATGTTTAATTGATAAGCTATCAAGCTCTTTTTCTTTTACTGCTTCTATTCTCTTCGTTTTTTAAAACTAACCTTGGGCTTCCGTTTTCTAAGATAATCTTTTACAACATCTTGAATCAATATGCTGTTTAACGTGACTAATGCCTTTTCTGTGTCTGTGCATTTTGAAGAGGTTACTCTGCCTGGGACATCATGGATACTTCCCTTGGGCGGTCAGTGTGTGATATCTGGTGGCCTGGGGGAGGGAGTGCAGGCCATGCTTCCGCGGGAGCATCTGTGAACATCTAGTGTCCACTTAATCGCAAAGGATGTTTTAATGTCCATGGATGCTTTGGTGTCTGGGAACAGAGGGGTCAGGATGGACAGAAACATGGCATTTTTCAGTAAGCAGATGTTTCCTGTAACTTTCAAAGAGGTTAAATTATAGATAGGCCAGGGGAAAAAACCAGCAAAAAACATGGCTCCTAGTAGTATTGCCTTTCTGATGAAAAAACCCTAAGCTCTACTGGTCAATGCAGTATTAGATGTATATAGTATTTCGGTGACCACTTTCAGGAGGAAATGGAGGGCTATTGTGTCCATTTCTTTATTCATGAAACTGTTAATGGTGGAAAGACTTGGTCAGGTGGGAGCAGATTTATTTTTGAAGAGAGTGGTCCTTATGCAAAACCCTTTCAACAATCCATTTGTCTTGTACATGTGGCTTTCTTGGGGTCTTCACTACCATCCATTTGTTTTTAGTATCTCAGAGCTTAGGGATGACCCTGGGGCCTCTGTGCCTGCCCGCTCTTTGTTTTCTTCTGTTCACGCAGCAGATGCATTCATTTTCCTCTTGCAACAGGTGCACAAATAAGACGTATCGCTTTGGAACTTGCAAAGAGTCCTCGGACAGCAAGAATTGGAAAGGTGTCCAGATGTCATGTGCAAACAAGACGCGCTATTTGCACACCTGCAGCCCTGACAGTTAATTATGTCTCTCCTTCAAGATCCCACAAGGGCTTAGAGTGAAGGTGGGGAAGGGATTCTCAAAATCAAGTCATGCTCCAAATGTGCAGTGGTGGTGAGCAGGCATGGGTGGTTTGGCAAACGAACTTTTAATCCTCTTTCAATGAAATCAAATTCGTTCTTTAAAAATTTCCAGGAAAAAATGGTATAATAGTAACATTTTGATTCTTTTGTGCTGGGCTTGGTGAAAGGTACTTTATGTTTAATTTAATTCTAATGCCAACTCTAGGAATCATTCATATGCTCTCCTTTACCAGCGAAAACACGGAGTAAAGAGGGTTGAACCAGCTCATCTGGTGCCCACCATCTGGTAGGTGGCAAAACCAAATTCGTGCCCGGTCTCGGGAATTCTGGAGCCCCGCGTGCGTGTCTGCCTCTCACATGGTGATGCTGAGAAGGGGCATGTCAGGCATGTGTCCACCATGAAAAATGTGAGCACCACGAAGCTTCCTCAGTACCCAGGTCAGCTCTGGCATATAGTACACATGAAAAATATGTATTTACACGGAGGATAAGTATATATGTCGATCGCTCTGGGCAGAGGGTTTCTCACTTCTGTTGCATTCCCATAATAATGGAGATTCTGTGCTAGGCTGTCATTACTGGGGAAGAAGCCACTTGGAGGCCTGACAGTAGTGACAGAGAGGACGAGACAAAAAGACGCTCCTGGCAGCAGCAGGGTGTGCAGTGTGGTTCAGTAGAAGCAGCTGGAGAGATTTTATTTAGCTTATATGACCCTGCACAAAGCTGCCACTGGCCTCAGACTAGAGAAATGAATAATATGCACCCGTGGGAATGTCCTCGCCTTCATTTAACAAATATTATGGGGCCCCTTCTTGGTCAGGAACCGTGCGGGAATGGGAATCTAACAGACAAGATGGCTAAGAGCCCCGCTTTTGTGGGCCCCATTTTCTGTCTTGTCTCCAGAAAAGAACTGGGACATGAGAAGAGTGGACAAGGCAGTTCAGTGACCCTCTCCATGTGCCCCGTCCACCCAAGTTCTCACGCGTGTCCTCCTTCCTCGTTGAAGCACTTTGTAGATGTTCTCTCACTTCCTGTATCTTTCAGCGTGTGCTTCCAAGAGAGAAGGGTTTTAAAATGTAAAGTTAAAAAATTGACTTCATGCCTTAGTCATCAAATATCCAATGTTCAAATGGCTAATTATCAATAAAAAATTGACTTCATGCCTTAGTCATCAAATATCCAGTCCATGTTCAAATGGCTAATTATCATCTGTCACAAAGCATTTGTTCTCTTTGATTGAATAAGGATCGAGATAAGGTCCCCTGTCTGTGACTGATTGATTGGTCCTCTATGCTGCTGGTTATCTGTTCAGTTCCCTCTCCATCTCCCCGCTCCCCACTAGTCTCCCTTTAGCTGCGGTTTAGCCTTGAAGAACGTGGGTTGTTTCTCCTCCGGTTTCCTACCGTGGATGGTCCCACCCTCCGCTGTCAGTCACTTCCATGCTCCTCGAGTCTGGATTCCCTGTGAGTTGGCAGGTGCAGATAGACACTTGCTCTCCTCCTTCCCTGGATGATGGAATGGAGCGATGTGCTCAGGTTGAGATGATTCCCTGAAATGCAGAAATGAAACTCCAAAAACAAAGACTTGCCTCAGGGTTTGTTCGCTTATCTTGGCCATCGTTCCCTGGAGCATGCCCTGTTAGGACTTGAGTCTCTTCATCATGATGCACCATCAACTCTGTCCTCTGATACGTCTTAACTTTCCCCCAGTCTGAATATGCTGAGTCAAGGGGCACCAGGAAAGCCCTTTGCCCAAGTAAATGAATGACTGTTTGTATTGTGCTTATGTTGTAGTGATAATCTGTTTTAGCTCCGTGTGAGAATCAGGCCTCTTACTGTATAACATCTTTGACCTCTGAGAAGGCTGGTGGGGAGTAAACAGTGGGGAGTGGTGCCCCCATGAATATTACCTTATGGAGCTTGTAGATAAGGGTAAAGGGCACCAATCATGTACACAAATATACTCTGGCCAGAGTGCAGGAGCCCCCCATGCCTGAAACTGGGCAGGGGAATGACCCCGTCCTGACGAGTCCCCGTTGTTTCCTTGACCTCTGAGGTTCTGTGATTCTAAGATCCTACTGCAAAAGCTGAGGCTACTTAAGTTCAGTGTGTGGGTCAGGAGTGTGTAACCAGCACCCACTTCCTTGTCTTTTAGCAAAAGCCTCTTGGATTCATGTTGAACCACCTCAACCCCGTCCTCTGCTGATTTGACCCCCAGCTGCTGGCATGGGCATACGGCACAAAATTGGGCAGAGAATCATGTCTCCTTGGTGGACTCTATCACATCGATGGAACCAACATTGTAAAAAAAAAAATGAGTTACCTCAGTTCGGGGGCGACTCTATCACATCGATGGAACCAACATTGTAAAAAAATGAGTTACCTCAGTTCGGGGGATCTCTAATTCTGACCTGCCACAACGCAGGTCATCCATTGCCCACTAGGATGAAGGATGTGAGGGTGATGGGCAGGAGGGAGAGTGCAAACACTTCCGGGCAAGCTCATTCAGCAATTATGAAACAGCTCCAAACCATGTTCTCTTGTTGGGGAGCTTGTGCATGGTTAGTAAAGAATGATAGAAGTAAATATATATTTGAGTGAATTGGTAAATGGATAAGTTTTCCAGAATGAATTATGTTGAATCAGTGTTACTGGTTTTGTGTTGAGCAGTTATACTGCATTCTGAGAGGCCGTCTGCAGGGTCTTCTGCTCTCTGGCTTCCTCCACACCCCGGTTTCCTCTCTCCACAGCTGACAGAACAGGTGTCCCGTGAAACTCAAGGCTGGTTCCACCACACTGTCAAGATAGAACCAACACGCCTTACCAGGAAGCACGGTCCTCAGTGGTCCCCTCTGCTCACATTGAACACACTCCTCTCCCCTCCAGCTCACTGCACGTTGCCTTCTCCTCTCTGTGCTGCGCCCACTGCACGCTGTGGTACATGCCACTTCTCGGGCCAGTGATGTGCTTAACTTTTTTACTCTCTGCCCTCTGCTGCTTGGATTGATGCTTTGGGTCACATCTTCTGGAAGGCTGCTCCTCGCTCCCACATGGGGTTGGACCTCCCCCTCCCCGAATGTCCTGATAGCACCCTGTACTTACTGCCTGTATTGCCTTTACTAGCCCTTATTCAGCCATACATCCATGTATTGTTCCATCAGCCCATGGCACTTACCAAGTTCATTGTCAGACCTGCTGCATCTGGATGGTGTTTGGCAAATGATCCCTCAGTAAATATTTGTGGAATTAAATGTCGGAGATAGATGTACAAAGTAACTACAAAACAATGCAGTAAATTCTTTGGTAGAAAAATTTGTAAGAGAACCCATGGAGGAGAAATTAACCCACATTTTCTAGACCAGGGCAGTGTTTGAATAATATATTGTGTTAAAATAATAAAAGTCTCCAGTTCTTTTTATATTCTATTTAGAAAAGGAGACGGGTATGGAGGGGGAAGGCACTCATAATTTCACTTAGTTGTTCTTCGATCACAGTTAATGTTATGTGTTTTGGCTTTCGCTATGTAACTAGAAAGGAGCGATTAGAAGATACGGTCTCCTGCGTTGGAAATGACTATTTCAGGCCATTATCACAGTCCAAATTTCTTTTAGGATTTGCTTTTCTTTTTTATTACACCATTGTGTCTGGTTCTAATACATTTGCTATGTCATTAGCTTAAAAACACAGGCAAACTTTTTCTTTCATTACTGTCATAAAAACGGTGCTTCCCGAGGCCAGAGCAGTTACGAGTGCTTGGAGGATACAGAGCGGGGTAGGCAGGGCCAGAGCGAGTCCTCAGAGCTGCTGCTGAACTGAGGCCTGCGACCCTGCTCAGTGCACTGGTCTCTCTCCCTCTCGCTTTCTCATGCCACCCAGTGGGTAACCTACTTCGTTTTGAAAAATGGGAGGAAGTTCAAGTATATTATTGAGCTAATGAGAAGTATATCAATATCTTTTTTGCCTTCTATCTCCAGACAATTTAACTTACCAGGTGAAGCTCTTACTGGCTTCTGTACTGGTACCATGCCCAGATTTTAGCGTGATTGTGTCTTAAAGGTAAATGTAGATCATGGTGATGTTTTCTTTTTGAAAGGGCCATTCAGAATATAATGTCATTTCAATTATGGAGGCTTTCCCATGTGCAATTAGCTAAGTATAAGTCACTGCAAGGTATTTCTAAATCAAATTCAGAGGTGAAATATGTCAACGTCTGATGTAAAATTCGGTAAAACTGAGGCTTTTTAAAAAAGCATGTCATTTTATGGCAAAATTCATGAAGACATACACATCTCTGGAATGAGTCCACTAACATGTAGTCTTGTAGCCCAAACTAAGGTCAGAGTTTGGCACACAGGCATGTAATTTACCTGAGAATGTGAAACAGTCTTATTATAGTAAAAGTGAGCTGGTTTGGTAACTTTTCTAGACTATAACTTACATCTAAGCACTTATATTCTTCAAGTATAATTAGCTACAATATTCAAGATATTGGATAAATAAATGTATTCGTAATTGCGCTATTATTAAGTTATTAAGTAATCCAGTGATTTCCATCCTTTTTCATCTCATGGCACACATAAACTAATTACTAAAATTCTCTGGCACACCAAAAATATTATATATTTTGCTATAACTTACATCTAAGCACTTATATTCTTCAAGTATAATTAGCTACAATATTCAAGATATTGGATAAATAAATGTATTCGTAATTGCGCTATTATTAAGTTATTAAGTAATCCAGTGATTTCCATCCTTTTTCATCTCATGGCACACATAAACTAATTACTAAAATTCTGTGGCACACCAAAAATATTATATATTTTTCCAATCTGACAAAAAAAATAGGTATACTTTTGATTGAGTTACAAAAATAATAGTAATTACCTACCTGTTTTGCTCCAAAGTGACTTTTTAAAAAAATCAGGTGCCTATACTTGTATATACAGATTTCTGGTACCAAGAATTAACCAATCAGACACAACCTTATTATGTGACGTGACCAGTAAGATGCAACTATTATGTGACCCGTGTATTTATGATTCAGGACAGAGCATTCAAACTAATGGCTATTGTTGTGTTGGCTGTCGTTTTTTTTTTTTTTTTTTTAATTTGGTAGTCTAAGGGAAAAGAGGTCAGTGCCACTGACTTAATAGTCATTTATTGCATGTTTCAAAAGTTCTTGCAGCACACCAGTGAAAATCACGGAATTAACCCAATTGAATATACATTTAGAGCATTGGAGTAGTAGTTATGAATGCACAATTAATTTCTCATGTCCTGAATTCACTTCATTTCTTTGCATTGCCATTATGAAACAGTATATATGATGGCCATGCTAACAGTTGGTACCAAATCTGTATAATTCACTTTATACAGAACAAATTAAGAATGATCCTGAAGAGCTCTGTCATCAGCGCATATTTGATTGAACACATTTGACATGTTTTCAACGACATCGATCATTTTTCCCCCATTAGCTACTCAGAGCATCTGAATTGTTAAAAAAGGCCCATTTGGGAAAAGCAGATTTGTTGACTAATAACAGTAAGAGTCCATCTGCTTTGCTTCTCTGCTTACGTCAGCATTTGTCTTCACCCATTTCAAACCAGTGAAGCCAAGGCAGACTGATGTCCAATGCGATAGCCGCTCTGATCATGTGGCTATTTAACTTGGTTAATGACAACTTAATAAAATTTGAAATTCAGTGCCTCAGTTACACTAGCCAGTGAAGTTAGCGACGACCAGTTTGGGCAGTGCAGACGATTGAATATTTCCATCACTCGAGAAAGTGCCTTTGGAAGGAGCTGCTCTAGAGACTTCCAAAACCTCATTTGGTCCCTTAGCTGCTTCTATGAACATTGAAGTCCTATCCCTAATCCTTCTGGGTGGTGGTTTCTAACTTTGACTCTGCATAGGAATCCGCTGGGGAGTGTTTAAAAATTCCTGTGCTCAGGCCAATGGACATCAGAATGGTGTATGGGGGCGGAGGGTGAGGCTCAGGCACCATCATTTAAAAATATGCCCTGAGTGATTCCAGTCAGCTGCTAACATTTAGCACTACCATTGTAGCCAATACGTTTCATTTTTTAATGTACCGATCAGTGTCCCTTGAACTTGGTACACCTGTCTTTTTTCGACCAACCTCCTTCAGAACCTGCTTAGAGAGAGACGGTAGAATACAATGTCTCGGGCCTCAAGTGAACTTAGGTCTGCCGCACACTAGCTGAGTGACTTTGGGCCAGTTACTCAGCCATTCTGAGCTTTTGTTACTTCACGTGTAAAATAAGATAATAGTAGTACTTGTGTTGGAGCATGTGAAGATTAATTAACATAAGGCATATAAAACAGTTGTGACGGTTCCTGGCACATAAGCCTTTAATAAATATATTTTAATATGTATGAAATAAAATATATTAAAATGTATTTCACAATAGAATTTTATATCATAAAATTCTTTCTAAGATCATCCTGCATGATTTGTGTTCATGAATTTTTCCTCTCTGCCAGGGAACGTTTAAATATCTCCTTACGGTATCCAGTGGGAAATCAAGATGGAGATTTGGGCATCCTGTTAAATGAGTGGGGAGGTATTAGGGGGCAGGAAGGCTTCTGTAGAGTCTGCTGTTTCTACCACACGTTGCTTGCTCTGCCTTCTTAGTTCACATGGTAAAATTGCTGAGCAGGATGGAATTGGAATGCTCTTAGCGTTGTTCTCTCTTGAGGAATGACTGGGCTGGTACCCCCTCCATTCTTAGAGGAATCAATAACCGTTATGGGCCGTGGCCTGAATTAGGCAAGACCGTCTTATTCCCAGACCAGTGGGTCTGCCTTGTCAGATTGTGAAGAAACTCCGTTCCAGTCCTTAGAATCGGTGAGACTTCCACGAGGTTGGACGGAGAGGTCGGGATGGAGGACAGAGGTCAACGCTTGCAGTTCGGTGCTGGCTCACTGAACCCTTCAGACAAAGGGCTCTCCTGACAGCAGCTGGCTGGGAGCTGTACCAGGAGGACTTGGCAGTACATCAGCGGATCAGTGGATCCATTTCCCCAGCTCAAAACTAAAATGCAGTTAAATTTTATGAGCTTCATCCATCCTTTTCCTCTCTGCAGACACTAGTATTTTCTTTCAAAAGGTATGTCTTTAGAAGCTGCCTATTAAAATGCCAAGACTCTTAGCAACTGGTTATATAAATGGACCATTTTATGTCTGTATTTTAAAGTAATCAAATCAAATTACTATAGAAATGAAATCTGAAATATGGCCATTTCTCAAAGACATGAAAACAGGCCAGCTCACTCTTCTCCATAAAGGCGTCTGTACCATTCTGGGATGCTCCACGTGTTGTTTGAGTAGTTCTGAGGTGGTAGGGAAAGGTGGCCTGTTGGGGTTGTTAGCGAGGATGTGCAGTTGCTTAAGAAACGAAGAGCTTGCTTCCTTAGCTACACAAACAAACAAAACAAAACAAAACAAAACAAAATAGAAAGTCTGTACATTTCTAAGATGGAGTCCTCCGGGCGGGAAGCAGTTTTTAGCTTTATAAAGGTCTTGGTTTCATGGATGCCTTCCAGGATGCCCAGCTGATGCCGGTGTCAGTAGTTACATCAATGCACATGAGGGATAAATACTGGCTACATTTTTGTAGGCTGTTCGAGGCTTTAGGCTGATGTATATCAAAGGCACTTCCATTATGGGATATTGTGTATCAGAAACTGAGTTAAAACACTTTTACAGCAGATAAAATTAAGAGAAGGTTACACCATCTTTTAGAGTTTATTAGGGATGAAAGCCAGGTGTATGTCAGTAAAGTCTGTGCCTTTAAGTAGTAGGTACCAAAGACCCACCCTCATGGGAACCTGTTAGGCATTTGGGGAGCTAACTACCCTTTCAGTCTTCTTTATAGTACATGATTTATAATGGCTGCATAGTAGTATTTAGTACCTAACCATTTTTTGTTGTTTGTTTCTTAAGCAGTGGATTCATTTTATTACACACTAGAGGCCCGGTACATGAGATTCCTGCATTCGGAAGGGGAGGGGGTCCCTCAACCTGCCTGAGCCTTCTCGCAGTTTGGGAGCCCTTGGGGGATGTCCCACTGATGGCTTAGCCCCTCTCAGACATCCTTAGTGCTGCTGCGGAGGCAGGAGAGGCTCCTGCCACTGCCACTGTGCTTGCTATCGGTGACAGCCCACTGACCATCAGGGGGTAGCTCCTGCATTGAGTGTCTGCCCCCTGGTGGTCAGTGCACATCATAGCGACCGGTTGTTCTGCCGTTCAGTCAATTTGCATATTAGCCTTTTATTATATAGGATGATTTTAGGTGGGTGCTTCAAATGTAATGCAGGTTAAGTCTGGGGTGGATGGGGAAGAGACCCCCCACTGGAATTCCCTGCTCTCTGCTGCAGGGGCCTTTAGCTCAGCAGCTCCTTGGGCCTTTCAGACAAAGTTTGAAGAACCCTGGCCTTGGATACATGTGTATATTTCTGGGCACCACTCCACCATTGTGGGATCATTAGCTGGTGCCATTCTCTCCCTGTATAAGACCATGTATGGTTTCATGGTTTGGAACAGTAGTCTGCGTCTTTCTGCTCACAGCTGTAGGGAAATGCTGGGTCCAGGATGCTGCATATTTTAACAAAGGGCACTAGAATGTTTAAAGCAAGTTACCCTTCCACCAGTCAACTTAGAGACTGTCCTTTCTCTGCATCCTCACTATCACTGCATCGTATATATTTTTGTCTGAATAACTGCCCATTTGATAGGCCCCCAAATAGAACCTCATTGTTTCCGTTTGGTTTGTCGATTACTAGGGAAGGTGATCATGAAATCCTGTCACCTTCCCATTGCCCTTTTCTCATTCTCTCAAGTTCCCTCTGTCAGCCTCTGCTAGAGGGTAGTCATGCTTTATGGTAGAATTTCCTGGGGCAGGAAGTAGTGAATGCTGGGCGCATGCTGGAGCCTGGGTCCGTGAAAGGGAGGGGGCCGTGCAGGGGTAGGCGTGGTGAGAGAGAGAGCAGAGCTTGGAAGTGGCCCGAGATGCCCTGCTGACACTCTCCCTCCTGGTTCTTTCAGGAGAATAACAGTGCTCTGACCTTATGTCCTCAAAGGCACTGTGACTTTTAATTTTTTCTCTTTAATAAATATAAACTGACTTTTTTTCTTTAAAACATGTAAATCACTTTTAACCAGTCATTTTGTGCCATTAATTTAATATCTTCTGAAATGTTTTTGGAACACAGAATGCCAAGTGTCATAATTACCCTGTAATTGTATTTAGTTTTCACTCACAGAACATGTTTTTATGGATTTCGGGTCACAGCAACGGGTACCCTCACCTCGCTGGCCCTACTTGGGAGCGCTGGGTCAGGACCAGGTAAATGATAATATTTTAATAGCAACAACGCAGCAGTTAGCATTTCTAGAACACCCACTTTGGGCTACCTTTTATACTGCACCTATGCTGAGTCAGAAACTTGAAGAGATTGGCCAGCTTGGTGGGGCCCTGTTTTTTTTTTCCCCTGGCACTTAAAAAATATTTGTCATTTGTCTAGGAACATGTGTTCTCTGAAAGCTCTTTAGATAGCTTGGCTTTGAGTCACAGAGATACACAGGTGAGTTTCAGGCCAGATTAATTCAGAGACCATGAGATTACCTCCCTCAGAGTTTCTGTGAGCGTTTGCACAAAAAGAAAATAGTTATAGCCCAGCTGCTGTGGCTCAGCCGTTGAGTGTCGACCTACGAACTAGGAGGCCATGGTTCCATTCCCAGGCAGGGTACATGCCCAGGTTGCAGCCTCGATCCCCAGTAGGGGATGGGCAGGAGGCAGCTGATTGATGATTCTCTCTCATCATTGATGTTTCTGTCTCTCTCTCCCTCTACCGTTCTCTCTGAAATCAATAAAAATACATTTTAAAAAAAGAAATAGTTCTGTGTTTATAGCTTTGTGGGCATGTGTGTGTACATACACATATGCATATGTAAACATACAAAAGATTTTCATATTCTCAGGAATTCAGAACATGCATATTAGGTTATAACGAATGAACTAGCTGGCAATGAGGCTAGCGTAAGTAAAGCAAGCAAAAGAGGGGTTTCTTTATGATATAGGGGTGTCCCATGCCACTGAGGGTCAGGAATGAGCTGGTACTCGAAATAGACTGGGCACTGAACCTGAAAGGCCATGAGGACCTTCTCCCTCTGGTCTCCGCTTTTTGTTTTCGCTGCTGCTTCTCCGTCTCTGCAGAGCGGCTTCCATGCGGAAGAAAACATGAGTAAGCCTTGGCTCCCCCGGCTCCAGCCACCCACGGAGCCGGCCGAGCTGGCTCCCAGGCCCAGTTCCGCATTCCCTGGAAAGAGGTGCCGCTCTGCCAAGCTGGTCAGCTGACTGCTCTTGGCCGAGCGGAGCCCAGCTTCCCAGGCCACACAGGGCTGCCTGCAGCTCCCCATGGAGATCTGGCAGGAAGCTTCCCGAGCAGAGGGCTGGCTCAGGGCTTGGCAGACAGGCCCACGGCTGTCCAATATAATAAGAAAAAAGCAGCCCAGCACTTGCACAGGAACATCTAGACTCTAAGCGGGAAATGTCAGCGAATATTGTCTTCATTGTTTGTCCTTGTCAGTGGGGGCTGAATGATAAGACGCAGGGGCAAAGTTCCCATGACAATAGATGCCCAACAAATATGAGGCCAAGATGCAAAGGTTGTTTGTGGAACTGTGTGAAGGTAAATAATGAAGTATGGATGGCAACGTTTTGCTTTCCTGCATATGCAGTGTGGTATTGTAGAGCATTTTCTGTGGTTAGTTTGCAGTGGCTAAGCATTGGCTACCCATTTGTGTGAAGGTAAATAATGAAGTATGGATGGCAACGTCTTGCTTTCCTGCATATGCAGTGTGGTATTCAGAGCATTTTCTATGGTTAGTTTGCAGTGGCTAAGCATTGGTTACCCATTGAGAAGTAAAGCTCCCTTTTCCTTGTCTGTATGTGGTATGGACTGAATGCTCATGTCCCCTCCAAATCCGTGTGTTGAAGCCCTCACCCCGATGTGATAGTGTTTGGTTGGGGGGCCATTGGGAGGCAATGAGGCCATGAGAATGGGGTCCCCTTGGTGGGATTAGTGTCCTTACAGGAGGAGGAAGAGCAGAGTTTGCTCTGTCCTCACCAGGTGAGGACACAGTGAGAAGGCAACTGGCTGCAAGCCAGGAAGAGAGCCCTCTCCTGGAATCAAATCCGTTGGCACCTTGATCTTGTACTTCTCAGCCTCCAGACCATGAGAAACAAACCCCTGTAGTTCAAGCCACCTGGTCTGTGGTATTTTGTTATGGCAGCTACAGCTGACTAAGACAATCTGTAGCTATTCATTAAATTATTCATTAATTCTTTGTTTAAAACCAGTGGATTAATGATGGCAGCCAGTATGTATTAAGTGCCTACTCTGTGCCAGGTCTTGCAAGGTAATAAGGATACTGCCCGGAGCCCTCCTGAAATACAGAGCCTCACGGAGGAGAAAGGGTAGGAAGACTAAACACATTCACAAAGAACAAACAAATGGAATCATAGGATGTGCAGGTGCCCTGAAGGACACAAAGAGGTTGAGAGTCAGGTGACCTGGGGAGGGAGCAGGGCTGGTTTCCATCCACTATTTACAGATCATGACAAAGACCTCTCTGCTGAGGTGACACAGATTGAGGTGGGAAGAATGGAAGGAACTGAGCAGAGACCTTTCCAGGTAGAGGGAAGGGCAGGCGTATTGCTGAGGCCTAGTGAGCAAGGCCGACTGTGGTGTGAATGAGCCTGGGTCACGAGGGCCCCGGAGAGATGGTGAGTTGTTATTTTTAAGAAATCCACATGGTTCATAGTCCATTTTGTAATACAAGACAGATTTGGCAGCAGCAAATGCATCTGGGATGAGAGGTGCAGGGGCCTGAGGGGTCACAGCGAAGGCAGCATCTGACTTTCTGGAGGGAGGGCGACGTACGCCTGTCCCAGGCTGGCTGAGGTGTGTGTCCCCGGGAGGTGTGATGCTAGAGGTTTGAGTTTCACTGGAAGCATCTGGGCAGATGGGTGTCTTGTCACCACATTCAGAGGATGGGCTGAGAAAGTCACTGAGCAGGACGTACACTGAAACTGCTAGACAGATCCCAAAGTTCACATCAAAGCGTGTCTGCTACAAGAAAACAACTAGCAACTATCCAGTGAAATCACTAAGAAGGCAGTATGTCCTTCCGGTGGTAATGTTATTTGTGAGTTGTTCTGAGTTGCAGTAACCACATTGTTGGGTGTAACTGTGAGTGTGGATGTATGTGTGCAGGTTGTGTGGGGAGCAGAGCGGTGGGATTTGGGGGTGCATCGCCCATGTTTCTTGGAAGTGGAGAAATCTACTCCTGCCATGTGACTGAGGATGCTAGTGCTCCAACAGGGGCTGCCGCCATCTCCCCGAAACCGCTCCTTCCCATCATAACACAGGAGCCTCTGCGGGGTCCTCAGAGGCCAGAGGAGGAAACCCCCATCAGTTCATTCGATTCTCTCCGGGGAGCCAAGCTGGAGCTCATTTCCGTTGCTGCGGTGACTGGGTTCTTGTCTGGAGCAGTGTCTGCCGTGAGCTCCTCATCAGCACTAATGGGATTGCTCCTGGTGCATTTAGCAGTCTGTCCGGAAATCACCTTCTGGCAGGACTCCTTGCCTGGGGAGCGGTGCTACGGCCACTACTTGGCCTTTTAGGTGAATGGGGTAGAAACTGGGTAAAGGAGAGAGGCCTCCTGCTGGCTAGACGTCAGAGCGGACCATCTCCACCGCCCGATTGAAGGCCACTAGGAAGAAAGGTCCTCTTGGTCTCCCCAAAAGTGCCCAGGACCTCCCATCCCATCATCAGCACGCATGCCTCCCAGTGGAAATGGCTTTACCCAATGTGACGTGACAGGCAAGAACAGCCGTGGGCAAACTACGGCCCGCGGGCCGGATCCGGCCCGTTTGAAATGAATAAAACTAAAAAAAAAAAAAGACCGTACCCTTTTATGTAATGATGTTTACTTTGAATTTATATTAGTTCACACAAACACTCCATCCATGCTTTTGTTCCGGCCCTCCGGTCCAGTTTAAGAACCCATTGTGGCCCTTGAGTCAAAAAGTTTGCCCACCCCTGGGCAAGAATGATGCTGGGCGCCAATTTGATGAATGAATTCATGTACTGGCTCCTGTTTCTGGCAGAGATGAAATCACGAGACACTTGGGAAAGGAGGAGATACTGAAATGCAGGAGAATGAAGACGGAGAGCGCGGTGTGTGGGGGCGGGAACTCGGATGTGCACCCAAGACAAGTGGGAGGGGGGAGGGGCATGCAGGAAGGGTGTGCAGAGCGCCGTGGAGGGAAAGGGACCAGGTGAGTTCTGAAGACTGGCTGAGCCTTCCTGCCAAGCAGACTGCATTCACCATGGTACGCACAGGACGAGACAGGCCTCAGTGTGCCGTGTGTCTGCCTGCACTGCGCCCGTTCCCCTGACTGTGCTAACCGGGCCCCACGTTCCCCTGGCACCGAGCCTGTTCCGGGCCGGCAGCCTCTCCCCTGGCCTCCAGGCTGGGCTGTGACCAGGTCAGCAGGGAAAGTGTCCCACCTTCAGCTTGAGAGCGGTCTCCCGTCAGAGCTGAGGGGGTTCTGGTTGTCCAGGGTTCCTGCAGGATTTGGGCTGAGCAGAACAAAGTGAACCACTTGGTGCACAGCGTTTCGGAGAGACCCCTGACCCGATTGTCCTTTCTTCCCACCCATGTCCTTTCTCTGGCCCCTGACTGCCCCCAGCCCCCCCCTCGCCCGTCTGACTTGCATAAGCGCTATACTGCCATATTGCCGGGAGCTGAAAATGGATGACATCTGAGAACGGATGGCATCTTGGTCCTGGTGAAGGTTTATATGCAATCTCTCACCCACTTGTTTAACATCCCCTTGAAAATGGTAGCAATTGTGACTGTGTCCTAATGGCCTTGAATTGAAATTTATCTTCTCCATTTGAGCTGCAGAAGGGTCCGGAAAGAGGCTTAGGGTCCCAGCGCGCTCAATTATCCCAGCTGTTAGAGCGTGTCATCGCTGTCTGTGGCGGGAGCGCCTTGTGAAACGCACACGGCGTTTTACACCAGGCCGCTGGGCGCACGTGTGTATGCGGCCCAGGGTTTCACTACACGTGCATTTCTTAATAACAGCCCAGGGCCCTCCTTCTGGGCCATAACCGTGGGCTCGGCTCTCCTTTGGAATTCCCAACATCCAAATATTTCTCTCAGATTGAATGTCTGTGCTTTACATGATTCCCACCCTGGGCAGCTTGAATTTTCCCACCATAACTCTCCCTTTGTTTCTGTTCTCTCCCCTTGGGTTCCCATGTCCCAGAGGAGTGTCAGCTCTGAAGGTAACACTTTTGTGGAGGGAGAAGTCACTTATGCACTACCGCCCCTCCCCCCGCCCCCCAAGTCTGCTTCTACTTAAAATGAGATTTGAAAAGCCAAGAGCCATTCAGGGTCCCATTGACAGTGACAGGAGACGGGCACAGTCTTAGTGTGTGAGGTGGTGAGAGGTGAGGCTGGGATCCTTATGAAGCCGTCTCAGTTACTGGTAGTATGTGCCGGCTGTTAACATTATTATTGTTCTTCAACCCAGAAAACCATTGCAGCCAAAGCAGTGGAGGCGCAGTCATCAGAGCAATCTCATGTCCAGTCCTGGCTCCATCAGAAAGCCAATTGTGTGGCCTCCAATAATTTACTCAATGTCGCTAGACAAGGTTTTCTTACTGTAACATGGGAATACTGTAACATGGGAATACTGGTATCTATCGAGAAAGCTGCTCTGAGGACATGAGATCATGTGAACCTATGAAGCATGTGTTGTTGCTAGAAGCCACACGGGAATTCCCTGTCCAGCGTGGCTGCTTCCCTTGCCTCTGCACCGGTTACTGTGCCTTTGTGCGCATGCTCTACAGTTACCTCGTCCTGTGTTCAAAGAGCACTCGCTTCATTCTCTGCGTGGAGAAATCAGCTTACAGCATGGTGGTGACACAGCTTTAAAAGTTAGATTTAAACCCCTGGGCAGCCTCTTACTAACCATGCGATCTTGGATAGGGCATTTTACTTCTTGAACCTTAGTTCCTTCATCTATAAAATAGGGAAAGTTATAGTACCTACCTCATAAGCTTTACAGAATAAAGCTTATAGCAAGTCCTCTACACAACCTCTGATGTCCAATACTGAATAGGTGGGAATTGTTATGTTTTATTCTTTTTTCTACTGCTATTGTTATTATCATCATTGTCGTCACCATCATCAATCAGAGGATCTCAACCAAGGGCTGAGTCACCTTCCAGGGGACACCTGGAATGTCGGGAGATGTTTTTTGTTGTCACACATGGTGGGTGCTGCTGGCATCTAGTGGGCAGAGACCAGGGGTGCTGCTGCACATCCCCCCACCCAGGACAGCTCCCCGTACAAGAATGATCTGGTCCCAAGTGTCCCTAGTGTGGAGGCTGAGAAACCCTGATGCGAGTAGCCTGTTCTCACCGATCACTGATGCCGCCTGGAAAGCTTTTCTTCGTTTTGATGTTTTGGCGTTACTGTGTTTCTTTTTCCAAGCCGTCTGAAAACTGCTGTTCTGCAAAATGATGAATTCTTCAGAACTTTCTGCCTTTCTTATCTGTGTTCCGTGCCAAGCAGAGCCTGTGCCAGACTGTGCTGAGGAGCTAATGGGCTGATACTTCTCGGGGGCTTCCACATCCATAAGACAGATGTTTGTTTTTCAGACTTCCTGAATGTTATAAATGGGGTTGGAGTTCTTGGCGTTGTCCCAGGGAGAGCTGGAGAGTGGAGAGTTAGAGAGGCCTCAAACGTTGTTCCAGAGTCTTGTTAATTTAGCATTATTATCTTAATGGTTTAAGTAGTCTTTATGGACCTCAGTTAAACCTTGTATTTGAAGCTCTCATTATCATTCCTGTGTAAAAGAAGATAGGAGGTATTTTGTCGTTTGCAAAATCTATTTACAAATTACTTTGCCTTCTGACATTCTAAGTGATGGGTTAAATAAGGTTTCATAAATGGAACAGTTTTAAGATGAGAATTTTGAGGTTGTGTGTTGTGTCTCATCTGAGGATTTCCTTAGTGTATCTTCTATTTATAGTCAGTACACATGTAAATAAAAATTATTTAAGCGTTGACTATTGAGAATAAAGGTATCACAATGAGAGATCTTCAATACATTTTCCTGTTCATGATGCCCTTTAAGATAAATACCATGGACGTGATTTTAGCCTAGTGTTACATTTTAAAAAATATATATTTTATTGATTTTTTTACAGAGAGGAAGGGAGAGGGATAGAGAGTTAGAAACATCGATGAGAGAGAAACATCGACCAGCTGCGTCCTGCACAACCCCCACTGGGGATGTGCACACAACCAAGGTACATGCCCTTGACTGGAATCGAACCCAGGACCCTTCAGTCTGCAGGCCGACGCTCTATTCACTGAGCCAGACCTGTCAGGGCCATTGTTACATTTTCATGTCCTGATAGAATGCTGATCGAGTCCTCATGCTATTAATCCTATATAATTAAAGGCTAATATGCAAATTGACCAAATGGCGGAATGACCGGTCACTATGATGTGAACTGACCACCAGGGGATAGATGCTCAATGCAGGAGCCTGCTCCTGGTAGTCAGTGCACTCAGCCAGAAGCTGGGCTCACGGCTGGCAAGCACAGCGACGGTGGTGGGAGCCTCTCCCGCCTATGTGGCAGTGCTAAGGATGTCCGACTGCTGGCTTAGGCGGGGAGCAGGCCTAAGCTGTCAGTCGGACCTTCCCCGAGGACTCCCAGGCTGCGAGAGGGTGCAGGCTGGGCTGAGGGAACCTCCCCCCCCACCACTCCAGTACATGAATTTCGTGCACTGGGCCTCTAGTAGTTTATATCTCGTTGCCAGATTGGAGAGGTGGCTCTCTCTAATAAAGAAAACCACCTTATGTAAACATTGTTTTATTTGAAACCTCTTTCCCTTTGCAAGTAGCAGAAAACAAAGAAACAAACAAAAAATGGATGAAGGTGTTATTGAAAGGATGAAGGAGGCACTATCCAGGGAGTCTGTCAGGGGTACTGAAATGCAGTCTCTGTCTTCCCCTGTGTGGTGTGTCCAAGCAGAAATCACCCAGGTGTGGGCTTGACATGCGTGTGCCGCACCCAGGTGAGTTGGATGTCAACAGAGGCACAGGTGCAGCGGAGGTGATTTTGGAGGGGAGTGGTGAAGAGTGCGTTGGGGTCACCAAGGAAGAAAAAATGGTCAGACCTTCAATACTAGGTCTTCAGTTACCCATTCTTTCAGTCGGCCATTCAATAGCTACTTAGCTGAGTGTTGGTCACATGCCAGGCTCTGTGACCCGATGGAGGTTAAGGATGAGCAGAGGAAGGGGGTCCTTGCCTGAGCCTTGCCACCAGTTTACTAATTTGCATTGATAGGAACATCGCACTGTGCGGGTGTGGTGAGTGGTACCCCATATTCTTAGGACGCCTGAAAGTCACTGCAAAGGTCTTTTTTATTTTTCTAAACATCTCTCACACAAATGCCTTAGTCCCTTCCCTTTACTTTTAGTTACATGAGTAATTCATTAATGCATCCATGTGTTCGAAAATTAAAACCTCAAGACAAAGGGGACATTACCTGTCCTCCCCTCTCTTCCCTCTTTCCCTCAACCAACTAGGAGGAAGATTTCCCTTCTCAGAAGTACTGAGAGAGGAGAGGGGTTGGGTGGGGGAAGGGGGAGAGGGTTTGAAGCTCAAGTTCTGCAAACAATGCATAGCACATAGGGAGAGCTCAGATAAATTAGAATTGAATGAAACATTTTAAATTAATGCAGCTGCTTTGAGGGTTAATAAAATAGGAACTCTGTGAATTTCTGGATGTCTTTTGTTCATATGTATTTTTTTAACCAACTGATAATAAAAGTAGAATTACCGTCATGTTAGGATCCACTAAACGTTAAATGTATCTGCATATTTGGAAAAGTTAGGTGCTACTGAGCTGGAAGGTAGGACAAGTGGTGGGTAGGGGGGGTCTTTGGGAAGTGAGGAGGGTGCAGGGAGATAATACTGATGGGGCTTAGGGAAGGCCACCCCAAAATGTGCCCCTTTGGTATTTAATTATTTTGAATTAAAGTTCCTTGAGAAACTGCTGGTGTAAGAAAGAACACTATAACCTCCCCTGCTCCTCTGCTTAAAAGCAGGAATTAAGCCCCCCCCCCCCCCCCCCCCCCACCAACACCCCCCCCCCCCCCCCCGCCCCCATGAGAAAGCATCCTCTTCCCAGGAGGAGGGAAGGCATACCTGTCTGCAGAATTAGGGAGTTCAAGGCTGAGAGACCTGTACAAATAAACATCTTTAGTTCTTCATTAATTTGCTACCCTAAGCAAAACCCCAAGTTTTGTCATATCTTCACAAGTAATTGTTTCTTTGTCTAAAAATGTATATAAACAGCCTGCCTTGGTCACTTCTTAGATCCCATTTCTATGAGACTTTCATATGGATAAATACATTTTCCCCAGTAATCGGTCTCGTATCCATTTCATAGTTAAGTCGGCCATTAAGAAGGGTAGGGGAAATTCACACCCGCCCCCCCCCAATACCCAGATTTATAGAGATCTTTCTCAGACCTTGATAATGTAGAGCTTCCTCCAGCCAAGTTTGCCTACAAGGCTGCTCCAGCTAAGTGATCCAACTGCAAAGATTTTTCTCCAAATTTATTAGTCATCTGGATGGAATCTAAGATCTCAGCAACCTGGCATTTTTTCTAGAACGTTATGATTTTGCATCTGATCGCAAGACTTAGCTCCTTTTATCAAAACTTCCTGCTTTTTTATATTAATTTTAAACCATTCCTCGGAATGTACGATTTAGATCTGGAAGCACTCAAGCTGTTTGTATCGACTGCATCAGTGTTTTTGTATAGCTGGAAGCTAAACACCTGTTCTTTTTGAAGTCTGTGTTTCCCTTGAATTTCTGCAGTGGTTTCTTGCCATTTCAAAAATGAAATTTTCATTGGAAGCTTTAGATCTATGGGGTTAGCCCAGAAGAGCTTTAACCAGAGTTGTTCTTTATCTCTTGTTTTTCATAAACATCTAAAATAGAAACTGATGTTTTTGGCAGTTTGCAAATAACTGCAAGGTGACTGAGAGGAAGAGTTAAGTAAGAGCTTCCACAGAAATTTGCCTGGATGCTGCCTTTGGCCATTCCAGGTCTTTGGCCTGTGGCTGTCATCTCATCTTTTACTTGTGTTGTATCTTCTGGCCTTCGGGCGTGGCCCAGGAAGGGAAGGACTGGGGTCAGGTCATGCTTTGTGTTGTGGAATGCAGTTCATCCCAGACACTGTGGCCATTTGCTCCAAAGAGAAAGGAAAGGAATGGGTTTGAGCGGAGTGCAGAGTGCGCGGTTCAGGGAGTGCACCATCAGTTCGAGGAGCAGGTTGGTACCATTGTGTCACAAGAGCAGAAAACGGAGTGGGTTTTGTCCACGTGGTATTGGTAGAGAAATATTTCCGTGTAATCTCTTCATGGCCGGATTCCCGGGGGTGTAGTGGAGGCACACTGAGAGGAGGGCCGGGCAGACTGCCCGAGGGCCTCCCGGACAGACAGACAGACAGACAGACAGGTCTCAGCTCCTCACCCAGCCTGCGGTGGGCGGGTGTTTGTGCAAGTATCTTCACTGTTATCTTTTCTAGGCAGCACCCAGTTTCTTAGGCTGACACCTTGAAGTTTGCTCAGTGGTTCTAATCCCCCAACCCAGCGATTTTTAACTGGTGTGCTACAAGAGTTTTTAAAACATTTAATACCTGACTATTTAGTCAGGGCCACTGGCCTCTTTTCCCTTAGATTTCTAAATAAAACGATGACAACAGCCAACACAACAATGGCCGTCTGGTGTGAATGCCCTGTCTTGAACCATAAATACATAGGTCATGTAATAGAGTTGCATCTAATTGGTCACTTCCCATAAGAAGGTTGTGTCTGATTGGTTAATTCTTGGTACCAGAAATCCTTATATACAAGTATACGCCCCTGATTTTTTTTAAAAAAAAGTAACTTTGGAGAAAAAATGGTAGTGGGGGGGGGGAAGCATAGGTAATTACTATATATATTTTTTGTACAATTAAAATTGTACCTATTTTTTTGCCAGATAGGCAGGAAGTATGTGTTGGTGTGCTGTAGAATGTTAGTGATTAGTTTATGTGTGCCATGAGGTGAAAAAGGTGAAATCCTGCCCTACCCTATCGCCAGTCTCTTCGCTGCAGATGGACTCGGAGCAGTGCAGCTCCAGTAATGCCTCCATCAGAGGCGAGGTTTGGATCATTGCTCCTTCTGTGCCCCTAGCATTCTGAGACTCTGGGGCTCATAGTGGATGGCGATCAGTGCAATGACCTCAGGCTCTTTGGCGAGAGCTCTTGTCGTTGCCACCAGTGTGTGTAATTAACCCATTTATGAATTGGTCATTTTGTTCCTTGCCAGGGCCTGAGTCATTTTAGTAGGTGGTCACAGACAGATCCATGCCATATTCCATCTGTCCTCGCTAAACGGCTTCTTCCCTGCAGTTAACACACAGGGTTCCTGAATGGTGTATATCCACTTGAAAATGATCAGACCCTGCAAACCATCGCCACTCTGAGTCCCTGTGCCCGTTCCAAAGCCCCCGTCTTCCTGAGCTTGGCTTCCTTAGAGACGGTCTTCAAAGGGTTTCTTAGCAAGAAAAGAAACTGATTCCACCCAGCTGGTTTCCTGAACAAATCTTTAGGGTCAGAATTTTACTTTATAGGTAACCAGTTTTCAAACTCAAGTGCAGTGGTAGTCCTCCTGCTTGGTGTGCTTGAGGGTCACAGAGACTGAGAATCCAAGTTCCAGGGCCTCCCCTCGGAGGTCCTGGCTGAACAGATTGGAGTGGAGTTGACAGCACTTTTGGAGAGGTGTCCATGGGCAGTCGTGTTGACTAGTCCTAGCTCAGACTGCACTGTTATTATAAAGGTCATAAAGAAACACCACGGGGGTGGGGAGGATGAATATACCTATGTCTATACCTATGGATATCTAGTCTAGACTAATAATAGAGGAATATGCAGGGCAGTTAGGGGCAATCAGGCTGGAAGGCAGAGGTGGTTAGGGGTGATCAGGCTGGCAGGGGGGGGTGCAGTTAGGGGCTATCAGGCAGGCAGGCAGGTGAGCAGTTAGGAACTAACAGTCCCGGATTATGAGAGGGATGTCCGAGGAGTCCCAGATTGGAGAGGGTGCAGGCTGGGCTGAGGGAACCACCCCCCCCAACCCCCGTGCACGAATTCTGTGCTCCCGGCCTCTAGTGTATAAATAAAAATAAGTGGTTTTCCTACCATGAAAGTAACATATCTTCCTTGTAGGCAACTTGGCAAGTGGAGAAGCTTGAGAAGAGAGTTAAACACTACCCATAAGCTACCAGTAAAAATGTTTATCTTATTGTTAATTTGGAGGGAAGGATGGTACATCCTCCATTGCTTCCTGTCCCTTTTCCCATTTTTTCCTTTCTCTTCTTTGTCTCCTCCCTCTGCCCTTGAACGTTAAAAATAATGTAATTATATAGCTACTGATAATTGGATACTTTTTAGAAAGTCTTATTTGTAAGCTTATCCCACTTAATGTCCCTTAACTGTTGTCTAATATTAATATTTTTAAGTCATGTGCTTTTTAATTGCTGTCTATCACACATCACTAGGACCTGGGCTCTCTGGAGGCAGAGACCCTGCAGCAGTGCCCTTAGGAGATGCTAAATAAATGCCTGTTGAGCAGTATCAGAACATATGGATGATAATTTACTTAGCCAATCCTGTGTAGCTTGTCATTTACACTTCTGTCCAGTGATTGTACTTGTATGCATACTATATGTGTTAGTGTTTTTATCCAGCTATTTTCTTGAGAAAATTATACCTCAAGGTGGAATTCTACATCAAAATGGAAATATCAGACCAAAGGTTTCAACATGAAAAGAAACCTATTCAAATCAGCTGGGGCACAGGGAATTACCGGAGGAGCCAGGGCAGCTCTCGGAGCCGAGCACAAGGGAAAGAGCAGGCCTATGGGACCTAACTCAGTTGGTGGGAATTCAGTAGCCAGGCTCCCCCTTTGTCTTCCCTTGTTTTAGTTCCCTTCACCACTGTTTGCATCTACTCCACTGCCCTTCCCCTCACAGCAGGTGCTCCTGTGTTTTCAGCTGTACCTGGTGGGGAATGGCCCTCGCAGCCCCGCCTTTGTGGGGTTTCAGCAACAGGGCTACAGCCAGATTCCTAGAGTTTGCCTCTCACTTCTGAACTGTGGTGGAGGGGGTCTGATGGGCCCAGCCTGGGCCAGTCATCTGGGGAGATCGTGGGTTCCTCACATGGAGTGTGAGTCGCAATTATCAGGGTCAGGGAGTGAGGAGTTGACAGAAATGGGGGTGCAGCAGGCACTGTGAGGGGGTCTGTTGCAAAAGGATTGCATGTTTAAGGCATGTTGATTTGAACGTTCTCCTGTTGAACCCACCTCTTACCACTAAGGAATGGAAAGGGAGCTGGGATTGTTAGGGGGACATGCCATGATGCTTGAGTCCAGGCTACCATTTCCCCACTTTACTCGCTTAAGTTTAGCATTTTTCATTCTATAGCCAGGACCAGTAAAATGCTATTCTATCAAGTTCCAAATCTATGTGTTTTGGGAAAAATGGACTGTTTTTGTCTGACAGTCATGTCTTCTGCTTAATCAATGAAATGACGACCCAATTTGGCTTCTGGTCAAAAGAAGGGCCATTACTAGACTTCAGAGGGGTTGGGTCAAAAGCTTGAAGAGTCTGGGTTTATAAAAGACTAATTTAGGTAGAGCTATTCTAGGCAAATATTTTTAAAGGAGACCTCAGTGGCTTCCTTCTTCTTCTTTCCTCCCCAATTATGTGAACTGCTATAATTAAGAAGGCAGTACGTTTTTATTTTTCCTTTTTATGGTCCAGAGGCACTATAGTTTTTATTAATTTTGAGTATTGCATCTTGATTTGTAATGTTGGGTTTGTTTGGCGAAAATGGGTGAGCATAAGCTTTCTGTGGCTCTTGGGCAAGTTAGAAGTACCGATCTGGAATAAAACAGACCAGAACTGGAGTCCGGGTCCTGCTACTGAGTTCATGACCTTAGCTCTTTT
This sequence comes from Myotis brandtii, assembly GCF_000412655.1. Classification (NCBI taxonomy): domain Eukaryota; kingdom Metazoa; phylum Chordata; class Mammalia; order Chiroptera; family Vespertilionidae; genus Myotis; species Myotis brandtii. Next base: position 1,333,115 of record NW_005355000.1, on the reverse strand, counting down.
GGTCTCTGTTTCAACCTCGGTAACATAATTTGTAAGATTGGCATGAGACAGTTAGGGGGTGGGGTGGTGGTATGATTGCCAGAAAAACTGCATCTGAAAACTCTTTGTAAAACTTTAAAGTGCTTTTAACATTCATGTGACTTGTGAGTCCTCCCCAAATGGGCTTTTGGAGGATTTCTCACAGTTCTTCCTTGTGGACTTACTTGGGCATAGTTGAGGGACAACATGTGTTAATTATTTTTTAAGGTTTCTGTTTTGACCTCAAGGAAATTTAGAAAATGGGGGTGGGGGGATGCAGCCTCCAAACTTGCAGAGGTGGCTCCCGAAGGCTCAGAATGTTTATTCTAATTCTCGTGATTAGCTCACCTCCTTAACCTCTGTTAGTCTTTGCTCCATACTCAGTTTTACCTTTTGCTGAGGGTGATCTTCCTGCTTACTGCAATGGCTAGCTCCTCCCCCTAACTTTCAGCTGTATTATCACGTCCACTTGGAGTTATTATTAACCACCTAAGGTTAAATTAGGAGTTCAGCTTCTGGTTCCTAAAGCACCACATGCCCACCCTGACATTCCATTCTCGTTGGTTATTGCCCACCTGTTTGTCCATCTGGTCTACTAGGCTGTGAGCTCCTAGAGGGCAGGTAAAGTGCCCTGTTTGCTGTCATATCTCCAAGCACCTAATTGCATGGAACAGTTTTTAGGCATATACATGAATGATGTGTGAGAGTTAGTTCCCTTGTCGCTCACGTACAACGTGTTTTGGCATCTACTTAAGGTTCTGGGATGCCCAGAACCAGCTAAGCATGACACCTTTGTTTTGACAGCAGACTGTTCACTAAAGAAATGGCAGAGGAAGACATTTCAAGTTGTTTATCATTCGTTGCTCTGGTTTCTTGCACAGTGAGTTGCTGTGAAAATGCTGCAGTGCCTCGTACTCTCTGTGTCTGCAACAGCTCATCCTTCACCTATTTGTTCATCCCAAATGCAAAATATCGCTAAAAATTATGCCTAATTTTTGTGTGACTGAGCTTGGAGTCAGGTACAATTTTTGCAATTGTACATGGCTGTGCGGAGGAAACAGGGCCAGTGTTATTATTGCCTCCAGACATTATTCTGATGTCAGACCATTTGAAATATGAGGTGAATGGAGAGGACTCCTGTTTCCCTAATGAAATTTTCTATGCTTGTGGTTTACTAAGAGGTGCATTGGTTGAAGAACGCTAAGTAGGAAGACCAAACATCACTCATTGAGAGAGGTGTGTCAGTCAACATTAAGGGATTTCTTGCCAAGGAATTCTATTTAACACCACAGAATGTCTCTATGAACTTGTTTGAGAGAGATTTAGTCAGTGAAATGACTGTGATGTTTTATTCATTTGTTGTATGGATGAAGGGAAATATTTTGATGTGGTCCCCAAGGCATAGTAGATACATTTTTTTTCTCTGAAATATAAGAAATGTGGATATCATTCATTTTTTAAAAATTTATCTCATCCATTTAATAAATATTTATCAAGTGCCAGTTACACCAGGCATTGTTCCCGGGGTTGGAAATAGAGAGCAGAGAACCAGAGATCAAGTATTTATGACATGTTTCATATCTTGTAATGATTTGTATTATTTTAATAAGTTTTATGCTAAATAAATAACTTTGTATAATCTGTTGTACAACTAGAAGGAAAAGAAATGAGCCCAATGCAATGCTATCTACAGTTTCTCTATTATTGAAGTGTAAACATTTACTTTCTGCCTGTGTATGTCATGATTTTTTTCAACCCGTCGTCAACTTCAGCCACACTGTTGGCTTAAAATTTCACAGCGTTGTACCCTATGTAGAGAAAAAATACCCCCCCCCCCCCCCACACACACACACAAAGCTCGGAATGAGGTTAAACTGGTATATATTGTATTTCCCAGGTAATTTAGAACCTCCTCATTCTGTAGCTATGAAGAAAGGCCCTCTTGTGGTTGACTGGTTGTTTTACAAGTCTTTCTCAAATATCTGCCTCCTTATATGAAAAGTATTTAGTAATTCATGGATGCACATGGAATACAGAAGTTAAATCCCATTTTTTAAAACAGCTTTATTGAGATATAATTAATATACCATATAATTTATCCATGTAACATGTATAATTCAGTATTTTTAGGAAATTCACAAGGTTGTGCAACCATTGCCACAATCAAATTTTAGAACATTTTATTCCTTCCATAAGAAATCCTACACTCATTAGTAGTTACTCCTTGCTCAACTTGCCCCTTCCTCCCACAAGCCCTAGGAAACCACAAATCCATGTTCTGTCTGCATCAATTTGCCTGATCTGGACAAATAGATAGAAAGAATCATGCAACAACAGCACGTGGTCTTTAGTGACTGGCTGCTTTCACCTGTCTTGTTTTCAGGTTCATCCATGTTGAAACATGTATCAGTACTTCATTCCTTTTTATTGCAAAATAATATTCTACTGTATCGATAGACCACATTTTATTTTTCCGTGCATCAGTTGATGGACATGTGGGTAGTTTCTATTTTTTGACTACTACGAATAATGCTGCTATGAGCATTCATGTTAGCGTTTTTGTGTGGACATTGTGTTCTCATATCGCTTGTACATGTATGTAGAAGTGGAATTGCTGGGTCGTATGGAAGCACTATGTTTAACTTTTGAAGAACTCTCAGACTGTTTTCTGAAGTAGCTGGTTCTAACTTTGCCACATCCCCACCAACACTACCCATTGTTTGTTGTTGTTTGTTTACTTCAGCCTTCCCAGTGGGTGGGGAGAGGTATCCCATGGTGCTTTTCATTACCATTTCCCTATTGAGTGCTGATGTATTCTTATGTGTTCAACATAAAGATCACTTCTCGGACAAAATGTCTGTTAAAATACTTGACCCATTTTTTAATAGGGCTATTGTTTTATATTTATTTATTTATAATATATTTTCATTTACTTCAGAGAGGGAGAGAGAGATAGAAACATCAATAATGAGAGAGAATCATTGATTGGCTGCCTCCTGCATGTCCCCCACCAGGGACTGAACCCACAACCCAGGCATGTGCCCTGACCAGTAATCAAACTGTGACCTCCTGGTTCATAGGTTGATGCTCAACCACTGAGCCACGCTGGCCAGGCAGGGCTGTTGTTTTTTATATTCTGGGCAATGGACCCTTTCAGATACATGATTTGCAAATGTTTTCCCCATTCTGCGGGTTGTCTTTTTACTTTCTTGATACTGTAGTTATAGCACAAAAGTTGTAAAATTTGACCAAGTCCAGTTTATCTCTGTGGTTTTTTTCTTTAGTTGCTTATGTTTTTGGTCATATCTGAGGAACCATTGCTTAACTTAAGGTCATGAAAGTTACTTCTGTGTGTTTTTTAAAGGGTTTTATAGTTTTAGCTTTTACATTTAGGCTTATCATCCATTAAATTACTTTTTACCAGTGGCTCAGCAGTAGTCGTATCTGCCTCATAGATTGTTGTGAGGGCTTAATCAGGTGATATTTATACCTGGAGCATAGTAAATACTTACTTAGTAAATGTTTATTGTTGTGATTATTTAACCTGAAAACACATCAGCTTTACTAAAACAGAGCCCTTCAAACCATCAAGACTATACCCTAAACTGCAATTGTAAATAGCAACTACTTTGAAAGGCAGATTTTTTGAGGAAAGCAATCATAATAAAGTGAACCTTTCATAAGTGATTTTTTGTTTTGTTTTGCTAAAACAGTGCCTATAGTTCCTTTTCAAATAGTTGATATTTTTCCCCTTCCAGGAGGTTGAGAGAAAGACTCAGTAACTGCTTCCTGTATCTGTTTCCTTTTTAGCGCTGTAACACATTTCTATAAAGTGCCTTAAAACGTGCGAAGTTACCATCCTGCAGTTCAGTAGATTAGAAGTCCTGACTGGCGTCTTTCTGCTGAAACCGAGTTGCTGCAGGGCTGCGTCCGTTTCCAAGGCCTTCTGGGAGAATCTGCTTCCTGGACTTTGCCACTGGCAGAGGCTTTCTCGGTCTTCAAAGCCAGTGGGGTCGTATCTTTCTCCCATGGCCACCCCGCTGGCTGATTCTTCGCTTCTATTTTCCAGGCCCTGTGATTAGGTTAGGCCTGCCTAGATAATCCAGGTCCTCTCACTATTGAGGTCACTGTAGTTAGCAACTTTAACTCTCCTTTGCATGTGACACATTCACGGGTCTGGGGTGTCGGACATGGACATTTTTGGGGGCCATTATTTGGTCTGCCGTGCTGCTTAATTGTAATTTTTGCCCGCTGTGGTTGCAGAGTTTTGATCACCAGGGCTTATCTAGACTGGACATGTGATGAACTAACATGAAATGCATCCCATCCCAAACTCCAGGAGACAGTGACATTGACAAATCCGCCCCAGAGAAGGCTCCTTTCAAGGTGTCTCTATTTTTGCAGAACCGTCTTCGGTGAGGGGCTTCCCTTCAGCTAGCTCAGCCTCCCCTGGCCCTGTGACTAACCTGATTGCAGCCTCAGACGGGGCAGGGTGACAGAATTAATCAGAATTGAGGGATATTGCCAATGTCAGCTGAGGCTGTTCTGATCCCGAAACAGCTTCCCAGTCCGGAGATGAAACTGAATTATCGATAAGATGAGTTTAATGTCAAGTCAATTTCATTATATCCTTGGTCTTTGAAAAGCTACAATTGCTATACAATTTGGATAAGAATTATTTTAATGAACCTGTTTCTGTGAAAAACCTTTTTAGTTTAGAAGACTTTATACAGTCCCTGCTCAGGGCAGATAAGGCAGCGGTGAAGCTGGAAGCCCAGGGCCTGGAACTGAAAGTGCTCAGTGGGTGCTGTGCTTAGAGGGTGCAGTTCTCAGTGGGTGCTGTGTTCAGTGGGTGCAGTTCTCAGTGGGTGCTGTGTTCAGTGGCAGTTCTCAAGTGGGTGCTGCGCTCACTGGGTGCTGTGTTCAGTGGGTGCAGTTTTCAGTGGGTGCTGTGTTCAGTGGGTGCAGTTCTCAGTGGATGGTGTTCAGTGGGTGCTGTGTTCAGTGGGTGCAGTTCTCAGTGGATGGTGTTCAGTGGGTGCTGTGTTCAGTGGGTGCAGTTCTCAGTGGATGGTGTTCAGTGGGTGCTGTGTTCAGTGGGTGCAGTTCTCAGTGGATGGTGTTCAGTGGGTGCTGTGTTCAGTGGGTGCAGTTCTCAGTGGATGGTGTTCAGTGGGTGCTTTGTTCAGTGGGTGCTGTGTTCAGTGGATGCAGTTCTCAGTGGGTGCAGTTCTCAGTGGGTGGTGTTCAGTGGGTGCTGCGCTCACTGGGAGCTGTGTTTAGTGGTTTCAGTGCTCAGGGGGTGCTGTGAAACAGCTTACTGTGCATCAGCGTTGGTTCTTGAGGATGCTGTTTGAAGGCACTGTTCTGTTTTCCTTCCAAACTTAAAAATGGAAGTACTGAAATGTAAAAACTAAAAAATACTAAAAAGCATAGATCACCCACAGCCCCAGACCTTGCGAAGTATAAATAAACAATGTTTCCACTACCTCCTGTGCCACACGGGCCAGGGCTTTCCTCCCGTCTTCTGCAAACCGCTGTTCACAGCTTGCTACCCACCCTTCCTTAATTTTTCTAAGTTTCACGAACAACCCCCACTTGCTCTTAACATATAAAGTGTTTTCTTTCATCCAACTGATCAAAATTTATTGTTCCACTTATTAAATCATTGGTTGATTCTCATTTGTGCCCTGACCGGAGACTGAACCCACAACCTTGGCATATCAGGGTGATGCTCTAACCAACTGAGCTACTTGGCCAGGGCCAATGTTAGAATCTTTAAAAAAAAATGGATTCTTTCCTCAAAGTGCACGTTTGAGTTCAGCTGTGAGCAGGTTGCGGCCTGTGCACCCCGAGCATGTGAGCAGGTGGCAGCCTGTGCACCCCGAGTGTGTGAGCAGGTGGCGGCCTGTGCACCCCGAGCGTGTGAGCAGGTTGCGGCCTGTGCACCCCGAGTGTGTGAGCAGGTTGCGGCCTGTGCACCCCGAGCGTGTGAGCAGGTTGCGGCCTGTGCACCCCGAGCGTGTGAGCAGGTTGCGGCCTGTGCACCCCGAGCGTGTGAGCAGGTTGCGGCCTGTGCACCCCGAGCGTGTGAGCAGGTTGCGGCCTGTGCACCCCGAGTGTGAGCAGGTTGCGGCCTGTGCACCCCGAGCGTGTGAGCAGGTTGCAGCCTGTGAACCCCGAGCATGAGCACTAACGCTTCCCGTGAGAAAATGCGAGTGAGCCTCCAGGACTCTGCCTTCCTTAGCTCAGTCTGGCTGTTTGTCCTGTCGGTTCCTTGGTGTTGTGGTTGTAGAACGTTTGCTTTATATCGTCTTTGGTGCTTTCACCCTTCTTTAGGGTAAGTTAGTAATTTTAGAATTAAGTATTGACTTAAATTAACCTGTATGTGTTTGATAGGGGGGATAATTTTGCTTGTGTATTTGGTGGCGATCACATGGAATAAACCGCCTTTCCTTCTCCTGCCTGTAGTTACACATTAACATGATGGCACAGGCTCAAACGGCAAGCCACCCTTCTTCAAGTGTGTGGACTGTTACAGCTGTCATTTCCCCCCCTTAAACGCTATGATTTGCATGAAAATTCATGCTCCCTTCACATGTGATAGGTAACAGAGCCAGCCGGTAAGAAAAAGGTTAGGGTTACTTGTTACTGCTCGGCTTGACAACATAATCGTGTCACTCTCAACAGATAGATGGCTTTGGGAGACCTTCAGGAATCAAGAGCTTTTCTTCCATGGTGTGAGTCTAATTCAGTGGTTGGCAAACTGCGGCTCGCGAGCCACATGCAGCTCTTTGGCCCCTTGAGTGTGGCTCTTACACAAAATACCACGTGCGTGCGTGCATGTACAGTGCTATTGAAACTTCGTGGTCCATGCGGAGCAGTCGGTATTTTGTGGAAGAGCCACACTCAAGGGGCCAAAGAGCCGCATGTGGCTCGCGAGCCGCAGTTTGCCGACCACTGGTCTAATTCATTTGCCTGGGACTTTCAGAGACCCATGTTCCCTCTGGAGAACTGGGTATCCTGATAGATGCATAAATCTTACACTGAAATTTTTTGAGAAGGGACAGAAGCTATCAAATTAGGGGATAAATCTATCAAGTGACTGCAATTCCTACTCGTAGCAGATTCAACTTTACTTTCCAAAGTTCATTTTAAATAATCTAACATTTGTTTCTGCCAGAGAACACGGGCCAGGTAGACCACGGTCCTGGAAAATGTTGAGTGCAAATGCATGGAACCAGAAAGAGCCCTCCTGACTGCCCTCAGCCCGGGCTGAGCCCTTTCAGAAGCCAGTTGGGGTCCATCTGTGTCAACTTGAAACTATTATTGGTCCATTTGCCCACATCAATATGGAGAAGAGAGGGCCGCTGGCGTGAATGCTGGCCAAGCCAGGCTGTGGTGGACGTGGTCACATTGGCAGTAATGTGTGCTGGCGCATAAACTTCATGGTGGGGAAGATGGGCACACTCGCTGGTCATTCCTGTGTGTTCTAGAGCATGGCCAAGCGCTGTACAGCTTTCTGCAAAGTCCACGGTTTTCATTTCATTGGTGAATGCAGGGTTTTGTAACATCCACACTATTGATATTTGGACATTGCTGTCTGGGGCTGTGCAGTGCATTGTGGGTATTTAGCTGCATCCAGGCTCCACCCCTGGATGCCAGTAGCTCCTCCCTAGTTGTGACAACATCACTGTCTCCAGACATTGACCATCCCCTGCGGGCATAGTCACCCCTGGTAGAAAATCTGGCAAATACATTGGAATCTTTGTAAACCTCTTAGATCTACTTGAGCTGAGATGAGAGTTTGAATTTTAAAAGTTACTAAAAGTGAAGATGAATTTTGACTTGTGCATTCATCTTTATATTTTTCTGCTTAGCAACTTTTAAAGTTATGGGCAATAAAGTCTGTAGATCTGAGTTTGAATTCTGACTCTGGGGCTTCTGTGGTCTCGCCAGGTGGCTGCCGTGTGTCCTCGCCTGTGCAGATTAAGTAACGGCAGCAATCTTTTTGGTATTTGGTGAGGATAAAATTAGAACATTTATGGAAAGGGCCTTGTATGGGGCCTGCAATATGTTGGGTCTTTAATCAGTACTATCTTTCTTTTCATCCTCTCCTGCATTTCTCAAAAGGTTTTTCTTTTTAAATTAATGGTGGTTTTGTTGTTGTTGTTTGTTATTCTTAATGAAGTTAGTCTCATGTGGCTGTTGTGGGGCTTCGCAGAATATGATATTTGAAATTGCCTGATACGATGTAAGTGCTTAATGAGTATTAGATGCAGGAAGTAATGATGCACAGCATTAATTATTATGCAGTACCTGTTTCATCATGAGTCAACAGATCCTCAAATAACATGATAGCAGTGTTAGCTACAATATATTGGTTATTAACTATGTGCCAGGCATCTTGCTAAATTCTTTTTTAAAAATTATTTTTTAGAGAGAGAGAAAGGGAGAGAGAGACGGACATTGATGTACAAGAGAATATAGACAAGGCTGCCTCCTGTCCATCCCCTACTGGGGATTGAGCCTGCAGCCCTGGCATGTGCAATCGAACCTTTTGGTGCAGGGTCTGTGCCCAACCGACCGAGCCACACGGGCCAGGGCCTTGCTAAACTCTTCCTACATATCATTAATTTAATCTTCACAAAATCCCGGAGAAGGGAGCTATTGTTATCATCTCTGTTTGGTAGTGGTTGAGCGTCCCGGAGATTACACTACATCCCAATCAAACAGGCAGGATTTGAAGCCAGTGTGTACATTTGTTCCACATCTTTTAGGAGACTGAACATGTTTTTGAAGTCTATTTGGTGTTTATGCCAGGTATGGCCCCTGTGTTTTAATAAGATAGTGATAATGAACATGCTGTTTATCTGCATTTATTACTTTTTTTCTTGGCTTGTAGCATTTATTCTGTCCCAGTCCATCTGCACAGTGTTACGAGCAGAAACAAATCTAATGCTCCCAACAGTGTGAAGCAGATGCTGTCACTGCCTGTATTTTACAGGTGAGGAAACTGAAGCTCACTGGGGAAGGGATTTCCTTAGAGTCACACGCTTAGCATGGTGTGTGTGTGCTTCTGAGAAGTAGAATATCTGCTTTTATAATGAAGTTATTTTAGAACCAGGGAAAGTTTTTAGTTTTTGACGTCTGCTTTTTGTTCAAACATTAAAAATTTTATATATATA
>NW_005355000.1:1300316-1323871 GCF_000412655.1 Myotis brandtii | reverse complement strand
GGCATGTGCCCTTGACTGGAATCAAACCCGGGACCCTTCAGTCCCTAGGCTGACACTCTATCCACTGAGCCAAACCAGCTAGGGCTGTTCTGTTTCTTTATACATTCACTAGAGGCCCGGTGCATGAAATTTGTGCACTGAGGGCGGGGGGGTGTCTCTCAGTCTGGCCTGCGCCTTCTCACGGTCCGGGAGCCCTCGGGGGATGTCCACCTACCAGCTTAGGCCTGCTCCCAGTGGGGATCAGGCCTAAGCTGGCAGTCGGACATCCCTCTCGCAGTCCAGGAGCCCTCCTTACCGCTCGGCTCGCTGCTCCTTAGCGCTGCTGCAGAGGCGGGAGAGGCTCCCACTACCGCCGCTGCTCTCACCAGCCGTGAGCTGGCTTCTGGCTGAGTGGCGCTCCCCCTGTGGGAGTGCACTGACCACCAGGGGCAGCTCTTGCATTGAGCCTCTGCCCCCAGTGGTCAGTGCGCATCATAGCAACCAGTCATAGCAACCGGTCATTCCTCCGTTCAGTCGATTTGCATATTAGCCTTTTATTATATAGGATTGGTTACTTCTTATATGTGCCTTGACCAGAGATCAAACCTGCACCTTGGCGTATCTGGTTAAGGCTCTAGCCAACTGAGCTACTGGCCCAGGGCTTTGTTCAAACCATCTTGATCCAGTCACACTCATTCACCCTCAGTCCTCCTGCCCCGCCTCTGGTGGAGCATCTGCTCTGCGGAGGTGCTCTGCTGGCTCTGGTGCCCTTTAGGGATTGTGGGAGATTGGGAGCAAGGAGAAGGCAAAGGCTTTGTTGGGCCTGTGGTTCAGCACAGGGAACACCAGGGTATGAATGAAGCAGCCAGTACAGGGCGTAAACAAATGGCTGGAATGCAGAAAAGCTCTGATGGAAGCGATCGAGTGACTCTTTGTTCATGAATCACACAAATGTCTTTCAGCTGCTCTAAGCTGGAGGCCTCGAGGATTCATGTTTTACATTAAATCTGTGGTTATTTTTTTTTGCGGGGGGGACACCATTTTTTGTTGCTGTCATGAATTTTTTCATCACGGTGCCTGAAAGCTGGCATTAATTATTGTAGCAGTGTGTCTGCCCAGAGATTTCCTGTAGTTGCCAAGAAAACCAAATATTCGAGGAGAGTCAGAAAATCACCCCATATGTGTTCTATTACGATGTAGAAATCAGCCTTTACAAAAATGATGTCCAATTTATAACTTAATGTTTGACAAGATCTTTTTTCAGTGTGTGTGTGTGTGTGTGTGTGTGTGTGATTGTGCGCACCTGCTTAAATAAGGGTTATCATTTTAAACATTGTGTTTTCTGGGACGCAAGAGACCTTGAAACATTTTTGGAATTATATCTTCCATTCTTTCACTTCATCATTTTTTTGACATGAATGTTTCTGTGTCTTTTTAAAAATAATTGTGAGTAGGATTTAATGAATGGGAGGCGGAACCCTCAGAAGCCTAAAGCCCCAGCTGTCTGGTGGTGGGTTTCCTGCAGCAAGTGGTCCAGAATGCCGCCTGGATGCCTTTGAACCTTTGTGCCTATGGAGAGGCAGAGCAATGCATATTCCTATTTCAAGGGACTAGTGAAAATTGCAAATGTACAGTAAGAGTATCAAAAAGCTGTGGTGTATTCATGTAATTTATTCTGTTAGGTTTGGGGCACAATGTAAGTTGGGGGTTTATGTTTTCTTTCTTTTTCAAAACATTTTGTTTAATTTATTTCAGAAATAATTGTGTTAAAAAAAACAATTAGAAAATGCTGTTAAAAAGACCTATAGACTTGCCAATCATGATGATCACAATGAACACTTTGGTGTATGTGACTGCAGGTTTTTCCTATGCATATCCATTCATATATAGACTTTGCGGTCTTTATTATAAGACACTGTCTGTTGTGATGTTTATAATTGTTCACCAAAGTAGTCAGCAGTAGTTTTGAAGGGTGGAGGAGGAGGCAAAGGAAACTTTATTAAATCACAGATTTCATAAAACTTAAGAGTGAAAAAATGCGCTTGGGATCAATAAATCTGTATTTATGCTATATGAATGTGGCTCTTTTGGATGATGATAAGAATTGTAATGATAAAACATGTATAGCTAATATTATTGAGCTCTTGCTATATGCCAGGTGCTATGAACTTTATATACGTTGTCTCATTAAATTTTCACTACTGTCCGATGCTGATAATATCTTTAGTAATTGACTCACATAGATAATCAATAACAGAGGCAGAAATCAAACTCAAGCTGATCTGGTCTCAAAGGCTGACTTCTTACTAGTGTCTCCCTGCTGCCTAAGCAAGTGCTGGGTCTCAGGACCCTGTTAGGTCAGAACACGTGCTCAGTCAGCACCGGTGGGCTCTTTGGTTGAATTCCTTGGCTGTTTCTTACTTCACTTCACTGTGATCTCTCAGTTGGACGTACTTGTTCCTCACCGGATGGGAACTGTTTTGAGCATGCTGTTTCTCTTAGTGGAGCAGGCGAATGTCCCGGTAAGGAATGGATGCACTGCGTATCCACAGAGCATGGAAACAAAAGCTTGATGGACTCCCGGTTTTTAGGGGACACATACCAACAGGGCTCTGAGGAAAGTATGTGAGCACTTTGTAGGAGTCCATTTCCACCAAAAGCAGGGATTTCGGAATAGGAAGGAAAACTCTTTGCTGCGAGATTTTAAATGTCGGACAGATTGGGACCTCAGAAAACAATTACCCCAGAAGTGATGCAGGGGAAAAACTAGGGCTCATTTCAAACACATCTTCAATAAATTTGTGGGTGAAAAAAAATCACAGGCAAATCATACAGGCAACAACGATATTGTGATAAATATAGTCCACCTTTAAAAGCAACCTCAAAGGTGACAGCCACTGTTTCACCCTGCTCAGGACTTGTGTTTTGTCAAAAACGGAATTTTGGCTCAGCCAGAATTATATGTTGTAAGTAGACATTTTTAACAATGGAAAGTTAATTCCAATGTTAGACTAAGTCTTTATTATATACCAGTTTGTTGTTGGTTTTTTTTACTTTTGTTTATTAGCTAGAGAATCTGGGCTTTGAAAACAAATGTCTGTGTGCCACTTGATTATTAGGCAGTTTCATTCTGGAATTCTATATGTAGTTTCTGTATCAGAATCCTTTGGAGTTTTCTCTCTCCCTGTGAATTCTTCTTCCTCTTCGTTCTTTGGAAGAAATTACTTTAATTTGTAACTCATTCAGCAACCACAACTAATTTGTATTAAAATGAAAGTACAATGAGATATAAAAATTCTAATCTGGGTATCTAATTACAAAAATGTCATTAAAATTAATGACTTAAATATAATTAAGGCTAACCAGCCTAGCCAAGGCAATCTGAAACCTGAGAAGGGCAAATTAGATTGCAATTATATTTTCCTTCTGAATCCCTCATATTCTCCAGAAGGCGGTCTTGTGCACTTATAGAGCAAACTCAAGGTGATTCAAGGTAGCATTCTAAGGCCTGTCTGTGAGCACCGCCACCCGCGGAACTTTCCAAGCCAGGAGCCGCCTGCAGACAGTCCGAGGGATGTGGCTGGGCCTGGGGCCCGTGTCTGCCCGGGGACCCCACCCCCCCATTCAGGTCATTAGTCTTCGGAGGTGTTGGTTATTGTTTCAATACCTTATTCCTTGATCATAAGGAATTCCTGATCGTAGTGATTCAGGATTGGTGGGAAGTTAGGAGTTTGTATATAGTTTTAAACTTTACCTGTCGTGGGGATGAAACTAATAATAGCTGACATTAGTGGAGAATCACTCTGGGCCAGTAATTTTCTGAAAACTTCGTACATAGGATTTCATGCATTTCTTACAACAGCACTGCCAGCCTGGTAGCTTCCCCATGTCACACATGAGGGGACAAGGCCCTGCAAGGTGCAGTCCTGCTGCAGAGGAAGGAGGCCGTGCTGGTCCGGGGAGTCTGGGTCCTGACCCAGCTGTACCCGGTCGCAGGGCGTCCCATGGAGAGTGGGCAGAAGAGGCGGGGAAGAGTTTGGCACAAACTCGTGGTGGGCACAGCGAGCACTTGGCCCTGTCATGTATTTTCTCCCGTCTCCCTCATGCCCCCGCATCCCAATAACAAGGTGTGTGGGGCTGTAACGGCGTCACGGGCCCAGCCAGCACGCATGGGGGGGCGCTCCGAGTGCTCCATACATCTTCAGCTTGAGACTTCAGGGCTACATTTTGGACGTGAACATCTTTGCCTAAGGACCCCGTTGGAGACAGGTTGGGACAGCAGAGGCCATCTCATTGGTGATGTTGGAGCGACATTATTAGAGCAGGGAGGCAACCTAGGGAAGCTGTCCCAAGGCCCTCCACCCTCTAGAACAGCGGTTCTCAACCTGTGGGTCGCGACCCCCTTTGGGGTCGAACGACCCTTTCACAGGGGTCACCTAAGACCATCGGAAAACACATATATAATTACATATTGTTTTTGTGATTAATCACTATGCTTTAATTATGTTCAATTTGTAACAATGAAATTGGGGGTCACCACAACATGAGGAACTGTATTAAAGGGTCGCGGCATTAGGAAGGTTGAGAACCACTGCCTAGAACCTGAACTTGAAGGCCCCTTTATTCTCATTCTGCTGCAGGCTCCTCAGAGATCAAACAGGGATATGAAACCCACTGCGCCAAGATCCAATCGGAGGGATACTGAGGTTCGATCATTGCTGACAGTGGCTCAGCACTCAGTTCTTTATTCTGCTTTTGTTTTCACAACAGTTCAGAGGTAAATAAGACACATTATCATCTCCTATGAATGTGCTCTTTAAAAAAAAAAAGAGGAGCATGCTACTTGGGAGGCACTGTTTTATAGAGACAGTAACTACACCTTCCTTGGTGTCCAAAGATACATGCTGTCAACATCTGTACTTGTATCTTCTCATCTAGGGAGAATCTGAAGGTGCTTTATAGTCATTCGGCACCCAGGGCTTTTCAGCTTTTATTTGCATACAAATCCCCTTGGAATATGGTTAAAGTGCAGTGCGCCCCTGAGATGGGGCCGAGATGGCATATGTGTAACAAGCTAATGGGCTTGGAGCAGCAAAACCAAGGGCATCTGCAGTGTGAGCCCATTTTGTAAAAGGATCAAAGGGAAACAAGACCTCTGCACACATTCATATCTGAGTCCAGTCTGGCCTTGCTTCTACTGCTTTTGTTTAAAAAAAAAAAAAAAAGACAGCTTTTAAAGAATGTGTTCTAGTTCTTTTCTTTGATGGTAAAGCAAATGTTGAGTTCAAATTTTGCCATTTTTTCAAGGCCCTTTTGTTAAGGAGTTGTTCGCTTTAAAGCTGAAATACATTGATGTCAGTACTCAGCGCTGTTCGCTGGGTTAAGTTTCGAGGTGTTCTTAGCCCTGGGATCGCTTCGGTGTGTGCTCTCCGAACCCCCTGCTTCCCGCAAACTCCGCAAAACCTGCTTGGCCGTGGAGTTTAAATGAGAAAATATTATTCTCTATGCAGCACAGTTTTTATCTTTTTAAAACATGTTTCTCACAGTTTCCAGATAATGATTTTTTAAAGTAATGCGTGTAGAGTGTTCTAAAGTTGAGATATTAAAAATTAAACTCCAGAAAGGTTCAAACACAATCTCCTACGTGCCGTGTTTGAACTGGAAACATGGGCCTCATTGCTGCAGTTCATCTTTGTCATGTGTTCGATGGATGTGGCTAAAGTCACTCTACCCCACAGCTGGCTTGGTGAGGTGAACCCTGTAGGAGGATTCGCTTTTCAGAAAGCACTCTAGCTTTCTGCTGCTTGGTTTCAATAGAGGGGGGTGTGTGTGTGTGCGTGTGCGGGTGTGTGTGTGTGTGCGTATGCACGCTTGCTGGCTTGCTTTAGTAAAGCAAAAAAATGTTACAATTAAAAAACTTGATGCTGGCACGTGACCTTTGTTTTGCCGGTTCTTTAGTTTCATTCCCTGGAGCCGGTGCTCCTATAATTTTCCCTGCGGTTTGTTAGAGGATGTCCGGTAGGAGGGGGCGTCTGCCGCACTCTCTCTTCAGAGCTTCATTCTGGGCTGTGCTTCCCTTGGAGGGAGGAGTGGGTGGCTTTGGGCCTCCTGAAAGATATAAAAATATGACTCGATTTACGAGGATGGGAATTTTGAAAACGTTTTGAGGAAAGTCTTTATTAAAAACAAACAAAAGTGTGGATGATTCAGAGAGAGAGAAAGCGCATACACTTTGGGATCTGGAAAAATAGTATAGAACTTCGGGATCACACCGGAGCCAGCAGGAAGGTGAATGTGTGACGAGGTGATTACTAGTATGATAAGATGGAGCGGTAGCCACTGTGGGGTCTGAGGAGCTCATGCTGGCCAGGGCGGGCACGCCTGCCACTTGGTTTTGCATGCTGTGGTCCTGCCACCCCTGCAGCATAAGCCACGATGCCCTGGGCAAGAGACTGACACTCCCAGAAGGGCCTGACTGTCCAGGATGGTGGTCTGTTACCACCGGGGGCTGGACTGGAGCCCAGGCATCGTCACCCCCAGGCTAGTGTGTTTTCTGCTGCTTCATCATGGCGTAGGGTGATGATTTTTCTTTCACTTCCACAGCCGCATTCCCCATACTTTGTATGTTTTCAAAGGATCTCACTTGTCATTCTCCGGTGCCACGAAGCTCTTGCTGGTGAGCAGTGGTTGCCTGTGGTGTAACTGGGATTAGGTCATAGAAGTAGGCCACGTAAAAACCCCACACTGAACTTTAGCATCTATTCCCTGAGCATATTCATTTGAATATTAGTGCTTTTTAAACCCTCTGAGGAAGATACGACGTGTAACATATCAATTTCCACTGTTGGACTGTAGACTCCCCACCACCTCGGCCTTTGTTTGGGTGTATCTCATTAAACTTAGGTTTTGAACTAGTTTAAGGAACATTGTTTTAGATATATACCTAGCAATCTGCTGCTTGCATCCCTTCTAACTATTGCCCACAGAGCAGGACACCTTCTCCCTTCGTCTAGGGAATATGCTACATTGAATGCAGGCAAAACTTATTAAAATCCCACTTCTGAGTTGAAGCAGGTATTCTCTACTTACCCAGATGAAGTTTTCTGAGGATTAACTTGTTAATTTGGGCTGTGTCTTTGGCAAGAGCTGTGCTGAATGTGTGAGGTTTAATAAGTACTAAATATATGTTAGGAAGACGAATGCAAATGTCCATCGCTGTTAACTGTACAAGCAGGAAAATGCGAGGCATAGTTCAGCCCCACCTATTCATTTCAATAAGTAGCAAGAATAAAGCCACCAGCCAGTCAACGATCCTCTTAATGTCCATCGCTGTTAACTGTACAAGCAGGAAAATGCAAGGCCTCGTTCAGCCCACCTGTTCATCTCAACTTAATAAGTAGCAAGAATAAAGCCACCAGCCAATCAACGATTCTCTCTCATCATTGATTGTTCTATCGCTCTCTCCCTCTCCCCTCCTCTCTGAAATCAATTTAAAAAAAAGAATAAAGCCACAGATTGGATTGAGGATTGTGATGGTCACATCAAATTATTTAGTTAAGGGTAGTAGATATTTTGGTTATATTGTCAAGGTCATATATTTATCAACAATTTAGGCAGATGTTGCAGAAATGTGGGTATTTTGTATAGGAATCGCCTTGCCTAGAAACAAGATTGAGAAGGACAGAAATTCTAAAAATGTTGAATATTGCCCATTGATTTGCAAAGGAAAAACCAAATTGATTTCATAGGGAAGGAATTACTGACATTCCCCAGCCAGTGATTAAATTCGCTACAAAATTAATTTCAAAAGGCTACCAGCCTCTGGTTGAGTATTTCTAAAGACCAGTCTCAACACTTCTTCCGGCAAGCTTTTTTATTTTTTATTTTTTTGAATACCTGTCCTGACCGGGGATCAACCTGCACCTGGCTATGTACCCTGACTGGGGATCGAACCCACGACCCTTCGGTGCACAGGCAGATGCTCCAACCACACTGGCCAGGGCCAGGCAGCTTTTTAAGGCAACTTAAAGATGGTGCAAAGATGCTATAGCTTAGTGGGTTTGGTGTTAGGCTGACCTAGGCTTGAATCTTGACACTTCCAATTCTAGCTGAATGACTCTGGGTAAAGTACTTAAGTATTTAAAATCCAATTTTCTTTATTTTATTATGAAAAATGTCTAAGCTAGACATTCAGATTTCCCTTCCCTGTTGAATAGTGAGGGAGAGAGCAGGGGAACAGAGAGGCAGAGAGAGAATGAACCACAGTAGAAAGTAATGCTATGCCAGCTGCACCAACCGTTTAGCTAAGATCTTGGTGATTCAGCATCATACCATTTTGACATCTACATCCTTTTTTTAGGGGGGGTTTGGGAGGGTGTAGAAAATTGGCTAACTGCATCAAGTGTTTCATGTTTATTATAAAAGGAAAGAGAAAGATCATCTTACTACCCAACTACAACCCTTGTTCACAATCAGTTCTTTTTTCTTCTTAAAAATTACATTTATAATTTTTATTATAATCTGTGTGCACACTTTTAATATATACATAAATTATATATGTATATGTATGTATATATATATATAAATTTGGTGAATATGCATACACTCCCAACAAGGAGACTGTGCAGTCTTGCTTCCTTTATGCAGGGTCAGGCAGCCTGGGTTGGAATTTCGGCTCTTTCCCTTGGAGGCTATATGGCTGGGCAAGGTACTTCGTTTCTCTGTGCCTCCCTTTTCTGGGGCTGTTGTGAGGATCGAATGAGCTAATGTATGGAAAGTGCCTGACGAGTAGTGAGTACCAGGTAAATGTTGTCACCGTCTTCACTGTGGTCACCCCCTTAGCTCTGTTTTCCTTTGCAATAACTGCATATCTCCCATTGTATGGCTTTCCTGCCATTTATTGAAGCACCCCTACTTTGGGGTTCCAAATTCTGCTACAATGAATATCCTTGTGCGTACACTTCCTGTGCCACATTCTGGAGGTGGTAGCGTGATGCACTCTTAATACCATACAGAGGAGCTGCTCTGTGTGTTTTTCTTCATGCGGACAAGAGTTACAACCCACCTCAGCTGCTTACTAGCTGTGCAACCTTCGGTGAGATATTTAGTCTCCTAAGAACCCAGTTTCCTTTTCTATAAAATGGAAGGAAACAACAGTGCCTACTTCAGTCGGTGCTTAAAGGGGTTAAATGAGAAAAGCACGTAGCGGCGTGTCTGACCCATAACCAATACTGATGAAACCAAAGCAGTCAGTGGAGATAAAGGTGTATGGTTGCTGATGGCACCGTTGCTTCCCCAGAGCCCGCACCTGGTTCTCCAGTGAGTGGATAAGTGAGCAGTGGGTGACTCACTCTTCTTGGGCTCATCAGGAAAGAAAACACGGTGGCGTCCTGAGAACTGCACATTTGCTCCCCGGCTCCCTCCCTCCCGCTCTCTAGGCCTCCCTGTCCATCTGCTGTGGGTAGTGAGAGGCCTAAGGGAGGCTGGTTTTTGGAGCATGAACAGGTGCCCCGGAGTCACCTCCGCTGCATGTGTCTCTTCTCCATCATCAGAGGCCGCAGCCACGTACAGAATCTCCCACTCGGAGAAGAGAGAGACAGATGTTCAAGGAGCTGCCGATGGGCACTCTCCTGGGACATATTTGTGGTTCTTGTCGGGGAGGGCACAGTGGAACCACGTGAGCTGTGATTGCTCCTGGGTTCCTTGCCTGAACAAGCTGGTATTTGCAGTGGCTTTACCTGTGGAGATGCAGTCATTCTGGGTGTAACAGTGCATTACTATCCACCTCCCCGGCTGACCTCCCGAAACTTTCTGGGCTCACGTTCCAATCTGCATGGAGTGCGGGTGCTGCAGGGGGAAGCAGTCCTCGGGTTGTGCCCATCGAGGCCCCTTTGAAACAAGATGGAAAACACAGCTCTCGTCACAGCAAGACCCTTCCTCATTTCTGCAGCACTGTCCCCGCCCCTGACTGGTTTCCACAAGCACTGGGACGCCAGGCAATCCTGAAGGAAGGGCTGGAGATGAAACAGCCACGTTCCCTC
Organism: Myotis brandtii; assembly: GCF_000412655.1. Classification (NCBI taxonomy): domain Eukaryota; kingdom Metazoa; phylum Chordata; class Mammalia; order Chiroptera; family Vespertilionidae; genus Myotis; species Myotis brandtii. The sequence goes on along the minus strand of NW_005355000.1, from coordinate 1,313,852 downwards.
CCACGTGGCACCGAGAGGCAAATGCCCGAGTTTCACCTGCAGCCACTGCAGGCATCTGCCTCCGTCATGGGCATAGACCTCCACTGTGGGCATCTGCCTCTATTGCAGGCATCTACTTCCATCATGTGCATAGGCCTCTACTGCAGGCATCTGCTTCTATCACGGGCATCTGCCTCCACTGTGGGCCTCGGTCTCCATCATGGGCATAGGCCTCCATTGCGGGCACCTGCCTCCACTGTGGGCATCAGTCTCCATCACAGGCATCGGCCTCCATCGCGGGCACCTGCCTCCACTGTGGGCATCAGTCTCCATCACAGGCATCGGCCTCCATCGCGGGCACCTGCCTCCACTGTGGGCATCAGTCTCCATCACAGGCATCGGCCTCCATCGCGGGCACCTGCCTCCACTGTGGGCATCGGCCTCCACCGTGGGCACCTGCCTCCGTGATCACCATGGACTTGCGGTTCTAGGCTCACTCTGCGCTGCTGTGAGGCTGGCAGGACAGGCTCTGCAGACTGTGCGTGGGCGTGTGGCTGTGGACAGATGGCTCTCTCCTTTGACCTCTGCTTTGCCACTAGAAAGAGACAGACCTGAGAGCATTTGAGCGGTTAGAAGTGAAGCCTCACGTAGTTGCTATAGGAAACGGCTTACTGGCGCTGGGATGTGGTATTCTGTAGTTCTGTAGGGTCCTTACTTGACAAGACTATCCTGGGTTTGTCGGAGATGTGATGTAGTCTTCATACATACGTCTAACCGGTTCATTTGACTCCATTTGCTTTCTCTCGCGTACAGGAGTCTCGGTTGTCATCTCGCAGCTAGTAATTATTCCTCTGAATTTCGTTAGTGATCAGATGGTGAAGTGTATGGCTGCGAAGCCTGAAAGCTGTTTTTTCACAAATATGCCGTCTTGTGCCTTCTGCATCTCAGGACTCTCTGGAAATAGGACGTGGACCAGTGAGGGTCAGATAAGTTGAGGGTTCAAATCACATACGTTACTTCTCTGCGTCTCTCCTGTGGAAAAGCTTCGTCTTTTCATCCTCAGATATCTGCCTGTTGCAGCGATTGGGCACCCAGATTACAAGAAATTCTCAACCCCTCTCTCTCTTCCTTTGCTCCATAATAAGGCAGTACCGCCTGGTAGCCCAGCCTCACAGCCTGGGCCAACATGTCAGCTCTCAGCTTGGTGCTGTGGGACCTTGTGCAAGTTCCTTAATCTCGTTGGTGTTCAGTTTCTTTTTAAAAAAATATATAAATAGTAGTGACCTCATAGCACATTGTCTGACACACAGTAAACAATGATTACATGTTAGCAATGAATAATCAGCAGACATTTATTGTGAGTCTGCCGTGGGCGGGCATAGAGCTGGGCTTTCTGGATGATGATGGTGGTGATGGTGACCATCATAACACCAGCAACAGTGATGGTTCAAGGTTACTCTCCAGGCTGGACCCTGTGTGAAGCGTGTGACCTGCATCATGTCATCTGAATTCCAACAGTTCTACGAAGGAGGTGCTTTTGTAATCTCAGATTTGCCCTGGGAGCTGGGGTTAGAAAGGTGTGTAGCTTTTTACGGCTCAGAGCCACTGAGTGGTAGAGCCAAGATTCGAATCTAGCTGTTATTTCTCGGACCTTGAGTTTTAATTTTGTTGCCACGTCTCTCACATGAAAAGGAGCTATTATTTCCAGTCTCTTTGACCTGCTCGCGTCCCTAAGTAAAGAGACGTGCTCCCAGTTTACTGGAACAGAGTCCACACGTTTGTCAGCCACAGCCTTGCCCCCTGACTGTGTCTTTAGTAGCAGAAAAGGATATAAGACGAATGCCAAGGACTTCTGTTTGTTTGACCCTGCGCCCATCTCACCGAAAGCAGCCCCCCCACCCCTCACCCCCCGGGACTGCTCTCTTCAGATTTTGCAGTAGGTGTTTCTTCTGGGGACTTTCCTCGCCAACATTTTGCTTGTTCTGCTGGAATTCCACACATCGGCCTGAGGTCTCACTAACAGCAGCAGCCGCTGCGTGTTCTTGAGAGCGCGTTGTGTGTGAGCACAGACCCGGGAGCCCTGCTATCCCCTCTGCTCAGGTCAGGACACCGACCTGCACAGGTTACGTAAGGCGGTGAATGTTTGGCGGTGAGGAGGATGGCGCAGGGAGCAGCTCACTTCCACATTACAAAACCCTCCTGGGGCACATCCTGTAGCAGGGGAAGCACCAAAACCAGGGGCAAGAGCAGGTCCCTGCTCTCCTGTGCGCACACTGGGCGATCAGGCAAACTGCTTCACTTCCCACGCGAACGTCCTTCTCTCCAGGGCGGGCTGACACTCCCTGCGGGGGCTGTGCTCACATATATGAACTAACAGATAGGAATGCTTGCAAGCATGTGATGGTTTAAAGTGTGAACTCTGCTAACAGCATATGTGTTTATTGTCTTATTTTGAAGTGTGGGAAATAAGTAAATATTTGCCCATTTGTCAGACTTCTTGGGGGGATGTGTTGAAGTCCACTGAGTTTTGAGTGAGAAAGTTTACTCTTGAGAAACACTGGGCTCAATGAGTAAAGGCAACACAATGCCTTTGATTTCTCTCGGGCAGAGGGTCTTACCCTCGACACCATAGGCATTGTGGGTCGGGCGCTTCCTGCTGTGGGAGGTCTGTGATTGTAGGGCTAGCAGTATCCTTGGCCCGTATCCACTAGATGCCAGCAGCGTCCCCCTGGTGTGACAACCGGAAATGTCTCCAGACCCTGCCAAGCGCCCCCTGGGGGCAAGAATAACCCCAGTTAAGGCCCTTGGTCTGGGATTCTATATGGACAAGGAATTAACTGAAGAGTCAATATTCGGTAGACTGGGTACGGGTGCTGATGGGCCCATGTGGGCAGCTTGTGAAATCGGGCCACCGTGGACAAAAGGGGGTTTCTTCTCAGGTGCCTCAAGAGTGTCTGCCTTTTGTGGGAATGGGCACCATGTGATTCAAGAAAAAAGCGGTGAGACAGACTGGGAAGTGTTGAATATAATAAAATCAGTAGCAGGAAGCATCTTTGAGAAGGATGAGTTATCTTTCTCTCCCTTCCCTTCGTTTTGTTTATGTCTCATTCTGCCCCCTCCCTCCCGTGCTCCGCCTTATTTTCTTTTCTTAAAATAACTTTTAATTTTTCCATTGCAGCTGGCGTACAACATTAGTTTCAGGTGTACAGCCCAGTGATTAGACATTTATGTAACTTGCGAAGTGGTCCCCCTGATAACTCCGGTACCCACCTGGCACCATACAGTTATTACAATATTATTGGCTGTGTTCCCTATGCTGTACTTTTCATCTCCTTGAAGATTTTGTAACAACCAATCTATGCTTTTTAATCTTTTCACCATTTCACCCAGTTGCCCCTTTGGCAACCATCAGTGTGTTCTCTGTGTCTGCGGGTCTGATTCTGTTTTGTGTGTTGGTTTATTTTGTTCGTTAGGCTTCCCACATCAGGGAAATCGTCTGGCAGTTGTCTTTCTCTGTCTGACTTATTTCACTCAAAGTAATATCCTCCAGGTCCATCCATGTTCTTGCAAATGGTAAGATTTCATTCTGTTTTTATGGCCGAGTAATATTCCATTGCATACATACGTACCGCATCTTCTTTATCCGTTCATTCATCTATTGATGGGCACGTAGGTGGCTTCTGTATCCTGGTTATTGTAAATAATGCTGCAGTGAACATATGGAGACATATGTCTTTTTTATTTAGTGTTTTGAGTTTCTTAGGATAAATTACCCAAAAGTGGAATTACTGGGTCCTTTTTTGTCTCTTAGTATATAGCCTTTGTTTTAAAGTCTATTTTGCTGGTATAAGAATTGCAACCCTAGTTTGTTTTTTGTTTTTCCATTTTTATGAAAATCTTTTTTCCACCTTGTTTTCTTAACATGGGAAGGTGATTGGTTCAACAGTTCCATTTTAGGTGGTTCTTTCTGTGCCTCTGAGAGACTCAGCCAGCACTGGGAGAGTCATCTCCTTGGGGATCAATACACTCTTGAAGTCAGCAAGTGTCCTTTCATGGGCTAGAACCCACTTAATTAGGCGCTAGGATTTCAGGTGTCATCCAGCTCTGGGTAAGGTGCTGAGATATCGACAAAACGGGCCTCTCGAGTCCGCTTTTTCTGAGAGAAGCTTCTGGCAAGAGAAGAAGTGCTCTGAAGTGTCTCCCTGGAACAGAATGTTTATCTCTATTTTTCAAAGGAATTAGCTGGTTCTTTTAGTTAAGATTCAAGAGTTTCTTGTTTCCATGTCAAAGATGAAAAATTCAGCTTATGATCCAAAGAAAGTAGAAATGAGTGTTTTTTCCCTGTCCCCACCTCTTTTTAGTCTCATAAATAATTTATTCGAGAGTTCCTTTTTATGGATCATATGGCAGAGAAACCGGCAGAGAAACCTAAAACACAAGCGGTGAGTTGCCCCTGCATCTTGTGAGAAGCTGGGTTAAGTCACTAGGAGGGGATAGGAGGGGATGGTTTAATTATTGAAGTTCCTTTTTATGGATCATATGGCAGAGAAACCGGCAGAGAAACCTAAAACACAAGCGGTGAGTTGCCCCTGCATCTTGTGAGAAGCTGGGTTAAGTCACTAGGAGGGGATGGTTTTATTTATAGAAACAATTCATACTGCATTAAAAAACCAACTGCTTATGTTGTTACCGTGTAGTCTCTTTGCTTTCATGTTTCCAACATGCTCTTTTCTGTAAATGCCCTCTCTCTCACCCCCAGCGCGGGTCCTCTAAAATGCTTAGAAATTAGTGCTTGTCATGAGCTCACACTCAGTGAAGATGAAAAGAGTCAACACAGACAATCAAATGTGTTTTTGTTTCCAAATTACTGTTAAAAAATCGCAAATGGAAAGCTACAAAATTTGAGAAGGGCTTTTAAATCATTTTATAAACTTTGCCTTCAAATAGGTAGGATACCCAAAGCTATGATACATTAAGAGATTTAAATATATCTTTTTAAGTGTCTAAAATAAAATTATTTCATTATAGCCTAAGAGTTATTTTCTTGAACGGAAATGCTTTCCAATGTGGTCTTCCATGTAACATCACATATAAGGTCCTCCTCACCGCAGGATTCGCCTTTTCATCCAGGGTGGATGGGAGAGCGAAGTATCCATTCATATGATTGTGTGCTTGTGAATGTGGATGTTATTTGGTGTTAGCCAAGACTGAAGTGTGGATGCTGTGTATAGTTTTTATTTTAGCTCTGTTCTCTGAGTACTCTGTATTTCTGATAATACCGACCAATGCCCTCAGAATGTGTCACTTGGGAACATGATCAGAATTATTTCACAAATGCCGTTAACAGGAAGAGATTATGCCACCATAATTCATTCACTTTGGAGGGTTTGCAGCGGGCGAAGGCCAGGCCTCAGGATGCACAGAGATGCTTGGGGAAGGCTTGGCAGCAGGTGCGGAGGCTGGGGGCGCCTCGTGTTCACAGGCTGTGCTCACGCCGTCCCGTCTGGAGCAGCGTTGCCTTTGAGAAGACAGTTCCAATGGGAATTTTGACCTCTGCTCGTGGTTTTATGAGATAGCGAAGGTGTCTGAGTTACTGACTCCATGACGATGCAATGCGTACTGAAATCTCCTGGCCTCAGTTCTCTCACTCCCAGTCTCACTCGAGGACTTTGCTGTCGTCCACATCCCAGCGCCACCATCTCCTGTCCGGTCCTGAGCTGGGCCGCACAGGTGTGCACAGCCTCTCCCTCGCGTGTTGTGTGCCCAGGAGATCAGCCTCCATTCACCTCCTTCTCCCTCCAGGGTCCCATAGTGAGAAACTATCCGATTTGTCCTTTTTCTTTCCAGCAAGTGGGGGCTGGGGGAAAGCCCCCTGAGAAAGAAGAGGAAGTCCTACACCTCCCCATATGAATATTCTTAGTGCACGAATAGTATGACGTTGTTCCCAGATTTAGAATGTCTTTCATTGTGAAAGTTGAAAGTACTTGAAAGATTTAAGAGGAGAGCTTATTCACAAGTGGAGAAGTGATAATGATAAAACTACATGAATTTTAAATGTAAGAGATTAGAAATGACAGGTTTTGAATTACCCACGTTCAGATTATTCATTGTTACAGCATAATAATGCACAAAGTTGCCTTTGGGATAACAATTTTCTCAAGTTGGTCCTATCTGAAATAAGTTGGCACAGGGTTAATGAGATTTTATTTTAATAATTATGATAACGTTGAAGAATAGCTATTGCCTTAATTTTTAAAAGACTTACTTGATTGTGGTGAGTTAATTTTATTATTCACATGAACACATATTAAAGCATAATGATAACCTTCCTGTAGGCCATACATATATATAGCTGTATCCTTGGGTCTCATTTACATTTTCATCAAAGACATTGATTTTCTTATGCCTGTATGTAAATTCCCACCATCTAATGCTGAATCCCATCACACACTGGAGTAAATTAATTCTAATACCACCCATGCTCTTTCCCCTTTTCCTGTCTGACTCTACACAAAGTGGTGATTTTTATTTCAAATAAAGTCCCACATGTTTGTGCAAATATGCCAATATCAGAAACCACAAATGTAGGGGGAAGTATGGGCTGGACCTGCTCAGAAATGGCCATGAACCCCACCAAACTACTTAATCTTTGTAGCTCTTTCTTTTTAATTGTCTAAAGGAGAAAACTACCTCCTTAGGTGAATTATTGTATGCATTAATTGAGATTAATGCATACAATATGTAAATTGGTGCAGCCACTGTGGAACAGTATGGAGGTTCCTCAATAAATTAAAAAAAGAGCTATCATATGACCCAGCAATCCCACTTCTGGGTATACACCTGAAGGACATGAATCACTATCCCCAAGAAGTATCCATGCCCCATGTTCATTGCAGCATTAGTCACAATAGCCAAGACATGGGAGCAACCTTAGTGTTTATTACTAAATGAACAGATAAAGAAAATTATATACACACACACACACACACACACACAAACACACACACACACTATTTTTTCATAAAAAGAACAGAATCCTGCCATTTGTGACAGCATGGATGGATTTTGAGGGCATTATGCTAAGTGAAATAAGTCAAACATAGAAAGACAAATACTGTATGATCTCACTTATATGTGGAATTTAAAAATACTGAATCCATAGAGACAATATAATTTGGTGGCTGCCAGAAGCTCGGGATGGAGGCTGGGGGAAATGGGTTTAAAAAAAGAGAGAGAATATGAATGCACTGTGTTTTGGTGCATAATAGGTGTTTAACTCCTCCCCATCCCCCTTCTTTTTACATGGAAGATACTTTCTCTTAAACATGAAAAACAGCAGTCAATTCATATGTGCTCCAAATTGGCTTAGCCTCCAAAATACTGTCCAAATGGGTTGAGTAGGAATGTGTAATATGTTTATCTGTAACTTGGCATCCTTGGTTTCAAATGATAATGAGAATAAAGAATTTGAAAATCAGTGGGGCTTCTCTCAAGTCTAACTTCTTGCAGATGCTTGGAGCCAGCACTGCCTTGGGGCGTGGGGGGCTGGTTTACACAAGCTGTTTTCCTTAAGGCATCGCCTTTTCCAGGGGCCGGATAAAAGCAGACTGACAACATCAAAGAGTGCACCATGGCATACTGCGAACACAGTGCCTGCTGCGGAAGCTTGTGAAATAACTTTCTTGCTCTTGAAAAATGATGAGGAGGCCCTAGCTGGTTTGGCTCAGTGGATAGAGCATCGGCCTGTGGACTGGAGGGTCCCGGGAGTCAAGGGCACATATGCAGGTTGAGGGATCATCCCCAGTAGGGGGTGTGCAGGAGGCAGCTAATCAACAATTCTCTCTCATCATTGATGTTTCTATCTTCCCCTCTTCATTCCTCTTTGAAATCAATAAAAATATATTTTTAAAAAATGATGAGGAGGATAAAAATCTGAGGACCAAAACAAGTGAGTGAGCACAAAATTGGGTGACTGTTTTCATGTGCCCTGAATATATAGTTTTTTATTAATGGATTTGAGAGAAAGAGACTTCGATTTGTTGCTTCACCTATGTATGCATTCATTGGTTGCTTCTTTTTTTTTTAAAAAAAAAAATATATTTTATTGATTTTTTACAGAGGGGAAGGGAGAGGGATAGAGAGTTAGAAACATCGATGAGAGAGAAACATTGATCAGCTGCCTCCTGCACACTCCCTACTGGGGATGTGCCCGCAACCGAGGCACATGCCCTTGACTGGAATCGAACCTGGGACCCTTGAGTCCACAGGCTGACGCTCTATCCACTGAGCCAAACCGGTTAGGGCATTGGTTGCTTCTTGTATGTGCCTGAGGAGATTGAACCCACAACCTTGGCCTATTGGGATGACACTAACCAACTGAGCTACCCAGCCAGGGCTGCGTGCCCTGAATATTAATGTCTTTGACAGATGTCTTAAATAGTTATTTTAAAAAATTTCCTCACAATTTAGCTTATTTTTTTCCTCCTGAAACTCACTTTAATAGGGTTTGGCATTAATTTTTAATCTGCCATTGTTTTTACATCAGATCCTGGCATATTTGCTGATCCATTTTTTGCCGTGGTGATCAAAATTGTCTCTCAACTATAAGTGGAAATGTGTTTTGCTTTTATGCTTTAAAATAATTGGTAAAAAAAAAAAGTTACTGTATTGTAGCAATAGCCATCATGTGATAGATTTCACGTGAATGGTAAATGGGGCAGGGAGGAGCAGAACCTTCTGGGAGGAATATTCGAAGAATAATGAGAAAGATTTTGTGTGATTATAATTAACCAGAGGCCCGGTGCATGAAATTTGTGCATGGGTAGGGTCCCTAGGCCTGGCCGGCAATCAGGGCTGATCTGTGGGGCGCCAAGCAGGGCATTTGGGGGGGCCCCACTGCCACCTGCCTTGGTCAACCTGGTGCTGCCCGCTTGCTGGCCCCACTCCCACCTCCCCACTGCCGCTGCCAGTCGCCTCCCTCTGCGGGGCAACCGGCGGGCCAATTGAGGGGCCCCTGCTGGCACCCACCTTGGCTGGCCTGGGGCCTGCGGGCTGGGGGCAGCTCCTGCATTGAGCGTCTGCCCCCTGGTGGTCAGTGCCTGTCATAGAAAACGGTTGTTCCACCAGTCGTTCCTCTGTTAGGTCGATTTGCATATTAGGCTTTTATTATATAGGATGAGGAAGGCAAACTAACTTATTCCTTCTGTTAGACATTAAGCATTCATTCAGAAAGTGCCTGAACCCATGCTGGGGTTGGGGGGTTCTGTGGGCTTGGCTCTTACTTACCCTGGAATTTCAGTGTTCCTTTTCCTCTTTTCTCCTGGATATCACTCCTAGTTGGTGGTGAAAAGAACCAAGCTGCCTGGGTTTGATCCAGGCTCTGCCACTTCCTAGCTGTATAACTTGGCACAAATCACTTTACTTTTCTAATTATTAGTTATTTCACAAATAAAATGGGGATAATGATTATACCTATGTTAAAAGATGAACTGAGGCATATTAATAATTTTAAGAGTTTATTTGAGCAAAAATCAATTCAATTTGGGCAGCACTGACCTGGAAGTGGCTGGGAGTGTGCCCCCCACCTGAGAGGGGAGAGACTGTTATAGAGAAGAGGTTGAAGCAAAGCCAGGAAACTGTTTGATTGGCTGTAACTTAAGCAGTTGTATTATTTAGGAAAGTCTCGTCAACTGTTTGCATTGTTTATCCTTTGATTTTGCTTTCTTAGTCTAGGGCATTCCAGGCTTAGGTTTTGAGGAGCTTATGTAGGCTAAGACTTTAAAGCCACCTGTCTAGTGACTTCCATGTTTAATTAACTTAACATCTGCTTCTGTGAAGTTTCAGTGGGATAATGGACATGAGTGCTTCACCTCAGTATGCTTTCTTGGTTTTTCTCATTGGGTGATAATGGTGGTATATCTGGACCATACCACAGGTTTCAATGACCCTGGGCAGTTTAGAGAGGGAAGGAGGGAGGTAAGGAGGGAGGGGAAAGTGCAAATGCTTCCCTATAGTTCTCAGACACTACATTTCGATTCAGGATATATGGGCTTTTCCTGATTTTGTCCGTTTCTGTCATCTTTGTGGCTGTCCTGTGACATGAGCTCATGCTTGGTCTCCCTATTTTTCTTTTACAGACTGTTAAAAAGAAAACATTATTCAGACACTTGTTAAAATGGTACAAAAGACTTCAGTTTGATTATAGTGAGGGTTTTCAACAGGGGAGAGAGATTGGGCTCAACTCTGAATACTGGAAGGACAAGAAGGGATTTATAACCACTGAGCAGAGTGGGGGCGGTCAGTGGATGGAACGTTACTCAGGGAGCCATCAAGGAGGGGCTTCATGATAAGCGGACTTCCTTCTGGCAAGTCACGGTGATCAGACTTCAAGGGCGGGGGATGGCAGGATTCTTTACTAAAATCGGGCTGGGAGGGCAAAGACAAGATGGGGACCAAGGTCAAGACCAAGTGAAAAAGGAGGGATCAATGAGAGTCTGTCAAAACACAGGGACACAGCAAGGCTTGTCCTGAACCAAAGATAGATGCCTGCTGTCACCATCCCTTAGTACAGCGGTTCTCAACCTGTGGGTCGCGACCCCTTTGGCGGTCGAACGACCCTTTCACAGGGGTCGCCTAAGACCATCCTGCATATCAGATATTTACATTATGATTCATAACAGTAGCAACATTACAGTTATGAAGTAGCAACGAAAATAATTTTATGGTTGGGTCACAACATGAGGAACTGTATTTAAAGGGCCAGAAGGTTGAGAACCACTGCCTTAGTAGCTTCGTTCCCTAAATTTAAGAATCGTACCTCTGGGCTTGCAGCTGTAACTATGCCAGATTATTTCCAAATTTTGTGGAGAGCATCCATTTTGTATTACTTACATGGTTTAATTTTGACTTTAAATTACATTTCTGTAATTGGTCGCCATTTGTAAAGCACTTTACCATACCTTGTTTCACTTACTCCTCCAAGTAGCCTCAGGGGCATTCTATCTTAGAGAAGAAAACTGAAGCTTACAGAGGGTAGGTGGTGCCGAAAGTCACACGGAAGTGACTAGACTAGACCCACATTTTAACTCCAGGCGTTAAAGGTACCTTTAAATCGGTAAGGCATGTTTTAAAGATAAACACCATTTAAAAATTCTTCCATAAGGGATTCTGTATTTGTAAAAGATTGAACAGAATAAAAAAGGAAATAAAAAAATTGTTAGCAATCAGGTCTTTTGACCCTAAAAATTATCCATCTTTTTCTAAACTGTAAAAGTGTTACATGAACTCGAGTGTAGAGTTGTTATGTATTTCATTTAGGGAGGGAACAAATAAGGAACATGCAGTTGCATATGAGGACGCACATACGCACATTCTCACACCACGCCGGCCACACTGGACTCAGCGAGACTCACAAAGACCATTTTTCAGCGACCTTTGGAAACAGCCTTTGTCTTGTCTCTCTTTCCCTTAGGCCACTGTTAAATGACATGACCATCCTCTGGTCCTCCGGTAAGAAGGACTGCAGGCATCTGGGAAGTGTTTTTGAGAAGCAGCTCATCAGAACCATGTAGAACAGTGCCCTTTCCTCCGGAGGTCAGCGCGACATCACTCTCTTAGATTGAAAAGGGACCTCAAAGTGGACAAAGGAGACATGTTTGTTCTTTACAGCTGTCCCTGCCACATAATGAAAACACTGCAGCCCGGTTCAGATGCTGCAAACATTGCTAACTTTCTCTTTCTGCTGTTACTCTAATGCCCAGCAGGGGGCAGGACAGTTTGTTTCTTTCTTCATGAGCCCTTGCCCCCTGAAAATCCTCCCTGCTAGTTCAGAGGCCTCAGCTGGTTAGGGCAAATGCGAAGGCAGACATGTAGTGGACTCTCGTCTCTTCTTTTGAATGCAGAACTAGTCACACCACTTTAACCAGATGTTGTATAATGACTGCTTATACTGTATAGCTCGGAGCGTTCTGTGTGCCTGACGCTGTTCACCTAGTAAATGTGTTAGCTGGGTCCATCCTCAGAACAGATTTATGATGTTATTTTTAATCCCCATTTTAAAGACTCAGAGAGGTTAGATAACTTCCCCACTGCATCTTCTATAAAGGGAGGTTCAGAAATTCTTTATAAGCTTCTTTGATAAGTCATTTTGATGTTCATTAACACCTCCTGCTGTAAAATTCTTTCTTTGGCCACACAGGTTCCAAGGAGTGTTCTGGTTCTGTGTTCATTGAGAGCAACTGAGTACATGAGAGCCCTCCCTTCACGGTCTCCCTGCTTTCCCTGGGGACGCTCACATTCCAGTGCCTGTAAACACCTTCGGCCTTGAACCAAGGCATGTGTGACCCAAAGGTTCTGATGGAGTGGATCTGAATTTGGGCTCGAAAGTGTGCATTTTCCACACATATAGACAGTCTAGTGACTGCATTTGGAGAAATTCTGGTATATTGACCCAAAGGTTCTGATGGAGTGGATCTGAATTTGGGCCCGAAAATGTGCATTTTCCACCAATACCTCAAGTGAGAGAGGTATAGACAGTCCATTGACTACATTTGGAGAAATTCTGATCTATATAACAAATGTTGAACTAATTCTGATTTTCAGAATCACTAATGGTATTGCATAGGTTTATAAAATGTTTATAAACCAATATGTCTTAAATTAATCATAATTTAGAAGACCCATGTTGTGAGTTTTTTTAAATAAATTTTATGAACTCACCTAGTTTGTTGACTTGATTGCTAATGCCAGATTTCGTCTTGATGATGCATCTCTACATGAGAAGCAGTGTTAAAGATTCCTTTCTCGCCTCTCTATTTCTAAATCCTAGTTCCTCAATCCCCTTTAAAGTATGTCTTTAAAGATTTTAGAGCGAGAGGAAAGGAGAGATAGAAACATCAATGAGAGAAAGAAACATCAATCAGCTGCCTCCTGCACGCCTCCCACTGGGGATCTAGCCCACAACTTGGTCATGTGCCCTGACCTGGAATCAACCCGGTGACCTCTTTGTTCATGGGTCAATGCTCAACCACTGAGCCACACCAGCCGGGCTCAGTCCCCTTTTAAAAGCCCATTTTCCTGAGTTGCACGTGTACCTTCCTTCTGAACTTGTCTCAGGTTTCCAGGTTTCTGTCCCTGCCTCCAAAAGGGACACGTAGCAGAGTTACAGGATGATTGCTTTACGTCCCATTACCCACTCATCATGCGGGGTGCTTGCCTAGGGCTGTGGTCGGCAAACCACGTGCGGCTTGTCTCAGGTTTCCAGGTTTCTGTCCCTGCCTCCAACAGGGACACTTTGCAGAGTTACAGGATGGTTGCTTTACGTCCCATCACCCACTCATCATGCGGGGTGCTTGCCTAGGGCATTGCCTTCTGATTGTAATGTGGGGCATGCGTCCCAGCTTCAGCAACCACTGGGCCCCTTCCTGCTCTGCCTGCCCTTAATCAGAGCCGGGGCCTCCTGACCCTGTCTGCCCTCCATCATCATTTTGACTTTAAATGTTCCCCCCAAGGTTATGGAGCAGGTGGCAAGAGTATGCTCTGTCTATATCAGCTGGATCT
>NW_005355000.1:1282392-1299035 GCF_000412655.1 Myotis brandtii | reverse complement strand
TTGCAATATGACTTGAGGCCTCCCCTTTGCTTGCTTGGCCAGCATTTGATTCGGTAATATCAGCTCTTCCTGGATCCAACCTCCAGCCCCACTCGCATAATAGGTGACGGGCAACAGCACAGTTTTGCAGCTGATTTTCTCCTGGTTTATATAGAATAGTCAGAGTCATCTTATTTAATTGGCCTGGTGCTCAGTTACCAGGACAGCTGTGATAATAGTGGCAGTGGCTCTATTTCATTGCAGTGATCTGGCACTGACAGGCACTGGGCGTGCTTTCACTTAAGCTTTACCACCCCTTTGCCAGGTTTGCTGGCCACCAGCGAGACCTTCCACTCTCGGGTGACTGAGTTGTAGAAGCCATCAGCTCTTCCACTTAGATATCTGCAGTTTGTGTTGTGGTCCTCTCGTTCACGCCATGCATCCAGTTATTCCCAGAGCCCACCAGTGCTCTTCCAAAATAGCTCTGACCCGTCTACCTCTCCCAGCCGCCGCCGGCCTCCTGAGGATGCCTCTGGACCGTCATCACCCTCCTGTCCACTCGCCTGTTCTGCCCTCGTCCTCTTCCCCGGGCTCCTGTGAGATCCTGGTTGCTTCTGCCCTTCTGCACACGTGGTCCCCCAGTCTCAACGCTGTTATGCATTCCATCCTTCTACTGATAATCTGGCCAAATTCTACTTGTCAGCCAGGCCTCAGTTTTGACAGCAGCTCCTCCAGAAATACATGTTCCTCATGGCCTTCCATTGGTCACCTTTAGTATCTTCTGTCTGTCTCTGACATGTCAAACTCTTTTTAGAAAAAACCTCACCCGAAGATATGATTTTTTCTTTTCTTTGTTTGGGGGTGGGGGTTGGGGGGAGAGAAACATCGATGTGAGAGAGAAACATTGATCTGTTGCCTCCTGTATGCATCCCAGTTAGGGTATGTGCCCTGACTGGGAATCGAACCCACAACCTTTTTGGTAAACAGGACAACACTCCAACCTCCAGAGCCACCCGGTCAGGGCTCTGTTTCTTTTTCATCATTTTCTCCAACTTGATCACCAGGTCCTTGATCATCAGGTCTGACACACAGTAGGGGCTTAATAAATATCATTTGAAAGAGCGAACGGACAGCGGAACCTAGCCTGCCAGTCTGTGTAGCAGTACAAAGCGGCAGGTAGAAATTTATATCACCCCGTGTCTGATATCATTGCATTTCACTTGCGTCCCGCACTCTCTGGGGCGGGGGGGAGGGGGGGGGTGACTGCTCAGCTCTTCAAACCCTAACCCAGAAGAGAGAGATCTAAAGCCTCTAAAGGCTCACACCCTGCTCTGGGCTGAGCCTCAGTCCTCTCCAGAAGACTTGAACTTGAGAATCAAAGCGTCTCCCCGCTCATGGCCTCAGTTTCCATCTCCTGGCCACCAGAGGCAATAACCTCAGTGGACATGAGCTGTTTAGTGCTGCTCCTCTCTGGTTCTTTGGGGACGGGTTTCCAGTTACCTGGTGTATATGAAAACAGCACCTTAATTCTCCTGATGCTAAGAGCAAACCTGGAAAGAGGGAAGGTCTGACTTCTCTACAAGGTGCAGGCAGCCCTTTCTCGCAGGCAGCTTGTTGCCTCTGAGACTTTCATGCTCCTTTGCCCTCGGAGCTGTCATTATCTGAGGAGAGAGGAGTCCTGTGTCTGGCAGTGGTGCTGGGAAACAGCATCTTGTTGAAAGCTTTCGTTCAGCCGCACCTTAGGCCTTTCTCCTCCCGTGGCCTCTCCTTGTGAGAGAGCATGCTCCCTGGTTCTCTGCCCGCCTCCTCCGCCAGCTTCAGCTCCGCTCTTCTGCAGGTCGGGGGTCTCAGACCTGTCATCTCAGCGCTTTGTACTCTGTCTCTCTTTAAGAGACTTTATTGTTTAGAGAGGTTTTATGTTGACAGAAAAATTGCACAAAGTACAGAGAGTTCCCACACATCTCCCCTCACCCAACATTTTTGTGTTAGTGCAGCGAGTTTTAACCTTTTTCATCTCATGGCACATGTAAACTAGTTACTAAAATTCTGCAGCAAATCAGATATATATTCTACTGTTTAGAGCAGTTTTATGTTGACAGAAAAATTGCACAAAGTACAGAGAGTTCCCACACATCTCCCCTCACCCAACAGTTTTGTGTTAGTGCAGCGAGTTTTAACTTTTTTCATCTCATGGCACACGTAAACTAATTACTAAAATTCTGCAGCAAATCATATATATATATATACATTGCTCTGTTCAGGTGGCTCAGTTGGTTGGGCATTGTCCCGTACACCAGAAGGTTGAGGGTGCAATTTCTGGTCAGGGAACATATCTAGGTTGTGGGTTTGATGCCTGGTCAGGGCACATACGGGGCAGCTGATCAAGTTTCTCTCTCTCCCTCCCTTCTTCTCTCTCTAAAATCAGTAAACATATCCTCAGTGAGGTTACTAGTAAAAAATATATGTGTTCTTTGAACCAAAAAATAGGTATAATTATGATTAATTCATACTGGATGGCTATTGTTATGTTGGCTACTGTTTTAAAAATTTGACAATCTAAGGGAAAAGAGGTCAGTGCCCCTGACTGAATAGTCAGGTATTGCATGTTTTAAAAATTCTTGTGGCATGTCGTTTGAAAATTGCTATTAGTGTATACATTTGTTACAATTGACAAATCAATCAATCTATTATTTAAAGTCCATAGTTTAATCCCTTACATTCGTAAATTTATTTGCGAACATAAAAGGGCTTTTGTTTCTTGTATACCTTTTTGAAAATTAAAACTGAGAAATTAAAAAATTATAAATGGCATTTCTTTGCATTTTTGCCAATCTCTTTATGGTCTGGTATAATAGAAAACATTTGGCGTCTCATACTTGCTTCTTTTTAAGTCTGTTGTGATGCCACTAGTCTCAGAGCTTCTGGAAGACACCGCTGTATATTTGTGAGACAATGAGAGTGAAGTGGTATATATATGGTAGTATCACTAGGAAAAGTGTTTGAGCTTGTGAGTCCCCTGAAAGGGTCTTGGGAACCCTCTGACCACACTTTGAGAACCACTTCCATACACCCAGATGACACCTCCTTTACTCCCGTTCATCCTTTAGGCTGCAGTTTGGATGTGTGTGGTCAAGGAGGCCTCTCTCCGGCAGGCTAGACGTCCTGTTCGCCTCCCATCACACGCTCATCTCAGACTGTCTGGATGCATCGCTAGCCTGTGTGTCCCGAGGGCAGGACTGCTCGCTGCTGGGTGGTGTAGTCTTAGCACCAGTGTCCTGCGTGTAGTTGAAGCAATGGTTGACGAGGCAGAAAAAAATGGAAACTAATGGAATTATCATCCAGGAATTTACCAGTAGAGGGGGAAGAAGAGCTTGAACATGACTTCTTTCTGCATGAGACTAAAGTCCTTGATGGCGGGAATGATGCTTTTTCTGTGCCCCATCAACAGGCAGACTTGTGCTCAGTAGGCGTCATGCTGAGCGAGCACATGGCTGTTCAGCTAGTGAGTGGATGGGACCGGGGTAGATGGGATTGCAGGGGGAGTTGAGGCCCCATTTGACTATGTGGTTTATATGCCCTGGGATGACTGGTTACACTGTGAGTCACTGCTGTCAGCTCTGAGTTAATATTTGGCACAGTGATTTCACATACGTGCATCGGGAGTCCTTACCAGGTATGCATCCTAGATGGGACGTTCCCAGGAAGCAGGCTTGCCTTGGGGATACACGGCCTTGAACCAGGAATTCAGTCTCCACATGCCATTGCCAGCCTGCCATGAGGAGAAACCATTGATTAAATATAGGCTACTAAGAAAGACATGACATTATGCCAATTGAGGTTTAATCTGTGTTGTGTGTTTATGTTTTTCAGGTAAGGAATTGCGTTTGGTTCTGCCCGGTTTCCTCAGGAACTTGACAGATGCTGTCTTCTTGCATTTGTTTGTAACCTGCCAAACCTGCAAATATGCTCACCTGCCAAATTAGGGCTTCGCTTGTAAGTAATACGCTCTGAGCTTTTGTCAGTGGAGTGGATCTTGAGGTAAGAGCTATGGAAGGTACCTGGGCTCTATATACTCTCTGTCAGGCCGACTCCAGAGCAGCGGCCTGACTACTGACCACTGCTCACGAGCACACTCCCCACCCCCATCCCTTGTGCAGTCTCAGTGCTACCCACCGCCTGTCTTCTGCACCTTTGTCCACTCGTTCACCTTATGGGGATGCCTTCCTTTTTCTGTCACTCCTTATCTCAAGCACAAAGCCTGATGATTTCCCATAGATAACATTTTCATTATTAAAAAATCACCTATATGAAAATATAGATGAACCTTGAAAACATTATGCTAATTGAAATAAGCCAGACCAATAATATGATTCTACTTATATAAAATCTCCAGAATGGACACATTCATGGAGACAAGTTGCCAGGAGCTGAGAGGAGCGAGGGAGTGTGGAGGTTTCTTAATTGCTTAATAAAAACAGAATTACAGAATTTCTGTTTGAGGTGATGTAAAAGGGCTCTCTCCCCACCCCACCCCACCCCAGTTTTATTGAGATATTATTGAAAAAATTTTGGAAATAGTAGTGATGGTTGCACAATATTGTAACTGTAATGTCGTCACTCAGTTATATACTTAAATGGCTAATTTTATGTTATATATATTTTATCACAATTTTAAAAAAATATTTTTATTGGTTTCAGAGAGGAAGGGAGAGGGAGAGATAGAAACATCACTGATGAGAATCATTGATCAGCTGCTACCCTCACGCCCCCTGCTGGGAATCGAGCCTGCAACCCAGGCATGTGTCCTGACCAGGAATTGAATCATGACCTTCTGGTTCATAGGTTGATGCTCAACCACTGAACCACACCATCCAGGCTATCACAGTTTTTACAAAATTAAAAAATAAATGAGCCATAATCTCATCCTTCAAAGATATCACTATTAATACTTTTAAATTTTTTAACATATCGCCTGATAATCTTTCTTATTATTGAAGTTAAGGTCCTATGCTACAATAATTTCTACATCTTGCTTTCTTTAATCCAACCGTTTTTCATAAGTATTTTTCTGTACCATTGAAACCTTTGCATTGATAATGTCAGCTACGTAAGAGTTCATTCTGATCAGACACATTCATTCAAGACCAAGTGCCACCATTGTCCTTCCCGGCCTAATCCTGCTAGTGCTGATGTCTCCACCTCGTTAGCAGGTAGCTCTTGGCACTGCTGGCTGCAGAGCCAGGCGCGGGGAAGCCAGGATCACCTCACCTCTGCAGACCAGTTCTGTGGGTGTATTTGGGAGACACTGGGTGAATGGTCCTTGATTCTATACCATTCCTGTGGCCCTAAAATTCCCTGGTCCAGTCAGCTCTCCTTCTCTTCTCTGTTAGTGAACACTCAAGATGTTTTTGACCTCCTAGAAACTGATTTGTAATATAATGAACAATTTCAAAGAGGTGTTAAAAAACATACAACAAAAAACCAAGTGCCTCTCCTTACCAGACTTCTGGAGAAGAAGTGTGAAGTCTCATTTTTTTTTTTAAGAAGTAGAAGAACAAAGCCCACACACTGAGTTTTCTGAATATATATATTTCTTATGTGTAAATTAATTCTCCCCAGTCTTTTCTTTTTCTTAAGATTTGAGAACTAACATGAGAAAATGAATATATACTAAATATAGATACAGAAAATTGCTTTAAGGAAACCTTAATGAGACCAGTAGAAATGTTTTTTAGATTTAGGGCTGCTTCTGAAACATTTTTCTTGGTTGATTTAGAAGGGGGATGGTGGAATATGAACTGAGTGGACAGCCTCATAAGAATTTTCTAGACTATATCCTCATTGTAGAGTTCCAGGCACATAGTGGAAACTGGATATACAAGTTCAATGAATACCTAGATTTTGAAAGAGCATTACACTAGGATGTGAATATTATCACCACGGGAATAAACATATATTACTTTGGAGTGGTGACAATGGGATGGTATGAGTCATGCCTGTATGCGCCTAGCACCCAGGAATGTGTGCAGATACCTTTGTATGTAGAAAGCAGATAGGGGTTCTTTCAGTGATAAAATAGGGCTTATTTTACTAGTATACTACCTCCCATTAACTCCCTGTCTTCAAAAGCTAATCTTTTTCAGATGTTTATGTGGGCAGATGTTTCAGAGTTTGTTTACAAACATTTTGCAGACATACTGTCAGCAGGTTTCTTCAGTTAACAGCAGCTTCGTAAGCCTGTTTTCTGGGTTCCGATTGTATGACAAGTGCTATTAGGTTTTCAGAGTCGCAGGGACAGAGAGCTTATCCGCTCAGCAGAATCCAGTGGAAATCTGATTGTGAGTCTTAGGACAGTTTGTACAGAAGGAATTCCTGAAAAGGGGGAGAGCAGGCAAAGCAGCCTCGTGGTAGGGCTGGTCTTGAATAGATGATGCCCAGCCGTTGTGCTCTTACCATTGTACGGTTACCATTCCACGTTCTGTGCAATGACCTCACTCACTCACTCACTCACCCACACGTGGCATCTTGTGTAAGCCTCTGAGGAGTCCTGGGGAAAGACAACGGACTCTTCATTACCTGATGAGAGCAGAGAGTCTCAGACCAGAGAACTTGCCAAAGTCCACTTGCAAAGTGTATGGTGCAGGCACAATTCACACCCTCATACAGCATGCTCCAAAGCTCTTACTTTCTCTCTCTACCACCAAAAAAAAAAAAAAAAAGATTTATTGAAATGAGAAGCATGTTTGGGGTGTGTTGGATTTTTCTAGAAGGAAAAAAAAATACATGCGCTGTCTCAGAACATGCACACAAGGGTTCTAAGAATCATCTCTTTATATTAAATGCAATGACGTGGACTGTTTGACATGGCGTCTGATGACATGGCCTGATGCTGTTGCTATGGTTCTGTCATTGGTACATAGCAACAGAAGCTATTGAAGAACCTTTGTTGTTCTTGCACTTGATATAGTGGGCGTGGCATTTAGAAAGGAGTGGGGGTGGGGCTCTCCAGGTCTGATCTTGGCATCACAATGAGTGTGTGACCGTTGGTAAGCTCATTACCACTCAGAGCATCAGCCTCTGCACCCGGCACTGGGGCAGTAATTGCTCTAACCTCTTAGGATCCATGCACGCATTAAATTGAATGTTAGGGTAACGTACATAATGCGCCTTGCACAATATCTAGCACTTAGAAAATGTTTTTAGTGTCAATTTCAGTTGATCGTTATAAAAACCTTAAAGGCACCCCACCCCGCCCCCACCCGCCCAGTGGAAGCCGATCCATGGTGTTCCCTGGCAGAAGTACCATTATGGGCTGCTGGTTGGTTGTGTGTGTGAGTACGAGTGGGAACACCTATGTGTGCCGCGTGTACATTGCTGTCAAGGCTTTGGATAAACATGAAAACCATTACAAGTCTTGGAGGATATTGTCAGGCTGAGCGCTAGTTTCAACATAAACCTGTGATTTAAACACTCTGGTACTAAGGAGTGAAGACGTGGCCTGAAGCCATTGGCACAAAGAAGAAAGAAAACTTTGGAGCTTTTGAAAATACTATTGCTTGCAGCGAGTTGTTCTTATTAACTTAGAAAATTGTAAGGGAATACAGAACCTATTTTAGGAGGCCTAATGAGGCTGTTTCCACGGGCTGATGGATGTGTGTAGGTGTGTGTTTTCAGTAACTGGTTAAATGAAACTTAGACTTCTACCTTCACCCTTTCCAACCCACTCGTCACGTGGAGCTAGAGTGTGTTCATAAGTGGAATCCCAGGACCTCACTTCCTTTCATTGTTTCTGATTTGACATGACTGACCCCAGGCACCTACTCATCTGAAACCTTCATCTCCTGCCTTCCAGAGGAGTCGGGAGGCCTGGCCACGTGTGGCAGCCAGTGGTCCTGAGTGTTACTCACCTGGTGCTGCAGACATTCGCCAGCTATCCTGGTCTCCAGGACGGGTCACAGCGCCCCCTGCCATGTCCCACAGCACTCTGCTCACCCCTGTTGGAGCTGCTGCCCAATGGGAGCAACGTTGCTTAATTGGCTTGGGCCCTTTTGGTTCCCCAGCACATTGCTGGGTTCTAACTCAAGGAGTGCTTGTTGAAGAAGGGGATTAGTCCCAAGACTGCCTGTCCCTTACCTGAAGAAATTGCTTTTGTTATTGATTTTGGGGCAATCTGTCCATCCACCCACCCACTCCTGCATTTTAAAAGGATTGAAGCAAACAATATTAATAATCAGGTCTGGCTGGTGAGAACACCCGTGTTTATAATAGTAGGTGAATGCCATCGTCTTTGAGATAATAGTATCCTATTAAATGGGAGCTTTGCTCTTGTCACCTTGGGCTCTAAAAATCACCACCAGCCATTCCCAGATGGGGGAGACTTTCCTCATGGGTTTGAGGTAGAATGATAGGAATGAAAGTCCCCTGTGGAAAGAATTCACTTTTGAAAATACCAGTGTTGTCCTTGAGAATTCTGTTTGAGAGTTCTAATTGTTGGAGCATCTTAGGTAAGACGTGGGTTTGGTTGCAGCTTGGGTACTCACTGGTGGTGTGGCCTTGATCCGGCAACCTTAGCTTGAGGCCTCGGTGAAATCTGACAGGGGAGAAGAACAGCACGAGACGTCCGGAGGGTTTGTTGACATGGTGCTGGTAGTGTCTGGCACAGTGCCTTTCGCACTGTATGTGAGTGATGGTTAAATACTATCTTTGTTACATTACTTATTTGTATTCAAACGTGTAATTTATTATGTCATGAATGAGAATTAGCAGAGGAGGGCTCTTTAATTGTGGTTCTCGTTGGTCAGTATTCATTGCCTTTTGTTTGGCCTGCAGTGGGCTGTTGACAATAATGACCACGGATTTGCTGCTCTGGGGCTGCGGGTTACTTTTTAGACCAGCTCAGGGAGTTCCTCTGGGTCAGGAGGGTCCCTGGCAAGAGCTGTGGATACCAGGTTCATTGCTGTCTGAGCATCAGATTGCCCTTGACCAACTTTGCTGATTCTTCTGATTTATTCTTTCTACATGACAGAGCAAGTCCGTGGAGTCCCAATGCCCCACTCTTCTTATTGGCCCTGTTTTGCTCTCACTGCTCTACATAACCTTAGGTATTATTTCCAATATTAATATTTTCTACTGACCTCCTATCCTTAAAAAATTTAAACAGAACTTTAAAAAACTGAGCTTTATCCAAAACACGAGACACAAACAATACATAAATCCTGCTTCCATTGCCTATTAGAATACTTCCAGACAGCAGTCCATATGTATGGTTCTCATTCACTCATTTTCAAGGGGGAAAAAGAAATGCTGAGGATATAGCACAGTTCCAGCAGGGATCTGAAGGACTCTTTGGAGGTTAAATGACAGCCATAGGACTTTAAATTTTACTTTGTATCTCCTTCAGGAGTAAATAATTGGCCAGATCTTCAAATAAATTGTATGCACATGTTTTTTAATATATAGCCCAGGCTGAGTGGCTCAGTTGGTTGGAGTGTCAACCCATATACCAAAAGGTTGCAGGTTCTATTCCCAGTCAGGGCACATACCTAGGTTGTGGGTTTGATCACCAATCAGATCGTATACAGGAGGCAACCAATCTCAATCCCAGTACAGTGTTTAATATGCTTTAGTAGGATAATTTTAGGATTTGTTCTCTCTCTTACTTGGTTTCTCTGTCTCCTTTAGAGCTGTTAATCCAGCATTGATACAGGATTTAGCATCCCAGGAATTTCTAATAAATGCATAATGTATTGAAAGGGATTGGGTCCTTTCATTAGATTTAGGAGATCTGCTTCCTTCAGGAAGCTTCAGAGGTCGAGAATTTGATGTGGGAACTGTCGGTAAGGAGATTTAGTGCTGCTGAAACAGATATTTGACTAATGATAGCAAAGGCTGTGTAGATAAGACAATCAATTTCATGAAAACGAGTTGGCATCTTGTCAGCTTGTCCTCTTTTGCTGAATTTATTCCATAGCCCATGGTCTGCTGGCTACAGAGATGATGCACTGAGAGTATGCACTTATTTTTGAAAAAGATAAATGGATGTAAGGAAGGGCCATTATGCAGATAGGAGAGTGGATTGAAGTTTAAATTAACCCAAGATGGGGAAAGTAACAGTAGGAATTAAGTAGAAATTAAGACCTGCATTGGCCGCTCTTCCCTGGGAGAGGATTGGTAACGGCAGTGGTTCCGTGGCTCCTGCAAATGCAACTCTGTCCTAGCACTCCGTGTCCTCCTCGGGAATGTCCGTCTGACGGTCTGTCTTCTGAGATTTTGGATTGAGCCAGCAGGGGAGGAGATGGCTCAGACTCTCTCTTCCCTGTGGGCGTGGTTACTTTATGCTTTAATATGCTTTAGAAAGCCACTTTGTTCCACAGTTAAGATGAAACACCCAACGAAGGGACTGTGTTAAGATTTATTTCCATATCTTCAGATGACCACATCTGCTGCCTCTGTCCGTTAACCAGATGTCTTAGGAAGAGAGATGGGTGAGTTTTCCTTCTCTGGTTTTCCTCTGGGTTTGCAGTTGCCACCAGTAGGTGATCTTATAGTAGATAGTATCTGCTCTGGTGGGGGAAATTAGATTTGTTGTCGCGATTTCTTTTTCCCAGTACAGTGTTTTGAGGTAATTTAAACACATAGGCCCTGACCAGGTGGCTCACTTGGTTAGAGCGTTGTCCCCATACACGAAGGTTGTGGGTTCGATCCCTGGTCAGGGCCCATACAAGAATCAAACAGTGAATGCATAAATAAGTGGAACAACAAATTGCTGTTTTTTTCCCTCACCCCCTCTCTCAAAGCAATAAATAATAATTAAAGAATAAACCTATAAAATATGGTATTTTATGTAATCTTTTTTTTTGACTTTTATTTTAAAAAAATCAGATGATATTCCATTGGACAATTATAAGAAACCCTTTCATGGGCATGAGATCTCCAGTTTGCCACAGTCCTCACCTTTCCCTAATGTTTTATACCTAGTTTATTTCTCTCATTTGAGTTTCTGATCAATGAATTTAAGAATCACAAAGTCATAGTTTTTAGAACTTAGAGACACTTTTTAGAGAGTAATCGGTCTAGTACTTTCAGATAGTGGATGTGTGAACTCCAGGAAGTGTATCAAACCTCAGGGGATGTGGTTTTGGGTCAATTATGCTTAATGTGATGTCCCATCTGTGGCAAGAGTTTTGTATGATTATCTTATGATAGTTGAAATGAAAAACCTACGTCTCAAGAGATCTGAATTTTATATGCCAGAAATTTCCATTTTAAATCAATTTCACATTCTTGTTTGCTAAGTCACCAGAAGTAAATGAATAAGGAGCATGCAGTGATGTCAAAGTTGTGGTCCTTTTTCTCTTCCTGCTGTAATATTGATATCCTCTAGAGGGCAATAGAGAGCAGCTTGAGATTTGAGCCTGGGGCGGGCTACTGGTTTGGAATAATTCAGAAATCTTCTGCCTGTCTCCCTGGCATGGTAATCATGGGCTACAGAGAGTTCTTGGAATATGTGGGAAAAGAGATGAAAATTGTATTCTCTGCTAGGTATTGTTTATTAGTATCCCTAGGAATCAATCAGATAAGAGGTGTGCGTGTGCAAGGAATTTTTGCCGAACAGCCTGCAGGTGTGTTTGTGAGGCTGTGAGGTGTCTGTAACCTTAGCACAGAGACCCTGCGGAGAGGCGGTGCCTTTTCCTCCCGGTTCTGTTCTCTCACCGAGGTTTGCGGCCTTTGAGGCCAAGTCTGAGTTAATTTTATTCCTGAACAGGTTAGCAAGAGCTAAGTTGCTTAATTGATTGACATGGTTTCTTTCTACTAGGAAGCAATGTAATTAAAGGACCAGACTTAGAATTGTTTAACTGTGACATTTTAATTATCATCTTAATATTATATCTCCACCCCAAATAACCACTGCCAATAATATTTCCTTGGCTGCTTGTAAACTTTGAAGACTCATTCTGTCCCATACTTGTAAACTTTAGCAAGAAGGGAGATTATATGTTACATTCCAGTTTTGGCTACAACCAACATTTAATGTCCATCTTAGTATCATATCAGTCTTTGCTTTCTGGGGGTAAGTATGTACAGTTTGCTTGATACCTGAGTTAGAAGAAGTAGCATTTACTGTTTAAAGCACTAAAGTTGCTCATTTCTGCATCATGATGTAAATTTCTGTATATGCTACTAGAATTTAATTTTAGCCAGACTGCAGCCGGATGTTAAGCTTGGCCGTGATGGCATTGTAGCTGTAACGTGGAGATTACGTGTATGTGTCTGTGTCTTGGCAGACAGACACCCGCATGTCTGCTTTGGAGCGGACACTCTGAGGAGAGGCTTCGTTCCTGGGTATTGGTAAGCTTCACCTTTTCTTTATATGCCCCCCCGCCCTCCGCCTTATATCAGTGAGGTGTGTGCTGCACATTCAAAGTGGACCTTTCAGTCACCTCTCGGGAAAACTGGGTGACATACCCTGTTGCACTTCGGTTAACTTGGAGTTATCCAAGCAGTGAATGTTGGATTTGGAAGACTTTCCAGAGGTGATTTGATTCATTCTGATCTTTGCAGTGAATATGGTAAAACTTGCTATGGAGATGACCATCTCCCTCATTAAAACAATAAGCAGAAAGTCTGAGGAGGAGAGTTGACGATGAGGCATTCTGTTCTACAGCCTGATGCGTCAGCGCCCAGTCTCCCTGCGTAGCGGGAACAGAGGATGTGAGGTCACTTACCTCTTTCTTGGCCACTTGTTTGTTTGCTCATAGACGCTTCCATTCTGGGAAACACCTGAGGGCTCCACTGCCTCTTGGCTCCCCAGCAGCTCGCTCCCCTTGGTCCTAGAACAGAACCCGGACTTGTGTTTAGTCAGTGACTGGGTCTCAGCAAAGCAGGCCTCGCCCAGTGGTGCTTGCTGCGTTGTGATTGGTCTCAGCCAGTCTGGTCGCTCATTCTGCTTCCACAGTGATTGGTCCAGAGTTGTTCATGTGACCCAGCTCTGGCCAGTGACACCTAAGGGGAAGTGGGAGCTATTTCCTGCCTGAAAAAATAACAGGCACCCATGAAGATGAATTCTTTTGCTTCTCTTGTTTCTCATTTTGAATGAAGATGTGTTGCTTTGAGACACAGCAGCCGTCTTGGAACAGTGAGGTGGCAGGCTTGGTGGAGAAAAGGAGTATGCTGAGGAGGGTGGGACAGAAGGAGTGAGAACATTGCCAAGAGCTGCACCACTCAGGGACTACCTCCCGCCCTCCAGGGGCCTAGGAGAAAAATAAACCACTAATTACGTAAGCCCCTGTTCCTCAGGGATTCTCTTACTTGCAGCCAAAAGCATTCCTCATTGCAGCACCACCTACAAGGCACAGTGTGTCATGGAGATGTTCACCAGTTCAACGACATAAGGAGACAGCAGTATATTTTGTCTCGATATGTTGTTGTGTAAATATTATTTTCTTTTGGCTTGGAATGAAAGACAGATGTTAAGAAATGTAATTAAGCTGTTGGTATATGTGGCCAAGTTTTAATTTTTAATTGAACATGAGGCCCTAAAATATTTGACAACAGAAAAAAAAATAATCCGGCATTTCTTATTAAATTAAATCATCTTATACTACTGTGTAACTGAAGATCAGAGCTAGCACGATTGCATTACATGGTGATTGTAGCTGCTGCTTTTGTTGCTAACCACTTGTTTTAAAATCCAGTCCAGTCTGCTGCTTCGGCTGTGTACTGTCTTTACAGTAAGCTGATGCAGAGGTTCTCACAGGGGACTGGCGATGGCTGGATTCCCAGAGCAGTTGGAAAGATCAGGAGGGAGAGTTCACTGTCGTTAGTGATGGGAGCCTCAAGGATGGGTCCCAGAGGCGGCCAGCACGGGGCTGCTCAAGGACTTTGGCCTTGCTGGGGAGTAGCTCCTCTCTGCCTTAGATTCAGCCTCATTTTTTAACCTGAATGGCTGGAGCTTAATCCACTTACAAGTCTGGAAAGAAACCAATCTGTAAGTGACTGGATAAAATGTCTGCTCTGTAAGTCTGTTGTACACAGTGTTATACCCATGTGTCAAAGCATACTGGCTTTATGTGATTTGAGCCAACTTCAAACTTTTGTACAAACTATATTCTAAAGCTAGTTAGAATTACTGAAAACTTTCAACTGGGAAATATTTTTTATTTTTAAAAATATGTTTTCATTGACTTTAGAAAGTGGAGAAGGGAGAAGGAGAAACATCGATGTGAGAGAGAAACATCCATGGGCCTCCTGCACGCCCCCTAATGGGGATTGAACCGGCAACCCAGGCATGTGCCCTGACTGGGAATTGAAACAGCAACCTTTTGATGCATCGGACGATGCTCAGTCAACTAAGCCACACCAGCCAGGGCTAGGGAATATTTTTAAATGAATACTTTAATTTACTATGATGTAGGGGTAGGCAACGTCACAGTATAGCAGACCACAGTGCCTGCTATAATGAATAGATGAGCACTTTGTAATCAGTGTGTTGGTTCTGTACAAATGTATTTCTATATAGTTTGTTGCTTCAGATTGAATCTGCCCCATCCCTCAATTTTTTTTAATTGCTAATTTATGAATCAGAATTTTTTTATTGGGTAAATTAGAATATAGATTCAGATTACCAGATCCAAATTTTTACAAACTCTGGTTTAATAGGGTCAGAATTAATTAGGTTTTACTCTACGTTGTTTCTTTTTAATCTCAAGAGTTTTTAAACATGGTGAGTTATCATTCTGCAAGGAGCTGTCGTGTGGGTATTGATTAAGATTCAAGGTAAAGCCTTATTATTTTAAAAAGTAATTGGCTTCCATACACACTTGAGTTCTACCAGAGGAATAGTGCTTACGAAGTTAAAATTTTAAGTTTTATCCTTAAGTTTTTTTTTCTTCCTTTAAGATTCAAAAGAAGGTTGTTAAGAATAATGGCGCCCTTGCCCCGGGCGGGTAGTTCATTCGGTTAGAGCATCATCCCGATATGCCAAGGTTGCAGGTTCAATCCCTGGGCAGGGCACACGCAAGGGGCAACTGGTGGATGCCTGCTGGGTGTAGCGGCAGGTTGATGCTTCTCTCTCTCTCTCTCTCTTTCTCTCTCTCTCTTCCTTTCTCTAAAATCAATCAATCAATAAAAAAAATACATAGTTTTAAAAAAGAATAGCGGTGCCCTGGACAAAGCACTATTAAAGCAAACCTGTTTTATGGGCATCTTTGTTTGGGATGCCTGTATCTCCTCTGGCAGTACTGTGTGAGGGTGGAGTGCAGCCGATGATGGAGCGTCTGCTCAGTCCTTAGCTGGTGCATTTCCAGTTCCGCTCCTCCCTCCTGGATTTGGGCTTCTAGGCCCGAGGTCTGAGGAGGCACCTGCGTGGTTCGGTGTGAGTTACACTCACTTCTGCAGCCTTCCTCCTGCTTTTCCCGCTCAGCAGCCCTTCCTAGCAGCAGAAATCCCGTCATGGCCGTTTCCTGCTGAAACCTGCCCAGCAACTTCACTCAGCTTAGTAGGACCAGCATATGAGCATCCAGGCTCCCTGCCGCCGGGCTGTGGGGCCGGGTGAGCTGCCCGCCCAGTCTCCGGGCTCAGCTCCTGCCACTTTCTTCGCGGGGCGCTCCCTGCAGCGGCTCTGGCCTCGGTTCCCTAAACTCATGTCCATCTCGAAGCGTTTGCACATTTGCCTGGGAAGGAATCTCTTTTCCCAGATCTCTGTTCTGCCGGCTTTTCCTCCTGTTCTGACAGGCTCCTGGGTCACCTCCTCAGAGGAGCCTCCCCCTCGTTCTCACGTCACCCAGGCTGATATATCCCACTTGAAAGTATAACCTAGTTTTAATTCTGAATTTATTTTATACATCAGCGTTTCGGGTGTCCGTCTCTCGCTGTGGAAATGGAAGTTCCACCTTACCCCTTGTTTATTCATCTCGTCTGTCTACAGGGAGCCTGGCTCCCAGTGCCTGGAGCACTCAGTAGACACCCATAGGACCTCTCGAATGAGGTGAAATGAAAGGAAACAACAGTGTACAAATGGACCTGGGCTCCTGTAGCAGGGAAATGGGAGGATTGGCGTGGGCCATCCAAACCTGTGCTCACTCACTCCTCCCAGGTCCCAGTCAGTCGGTTCTGTCATAAAGCATCTGCCTCATTAGGAGCTCCATCTGGAATAACCCCCTTTCTTTTAAAATTTATATTTAACACTAGAGGCCCGGTGCACAAAAATTTGTGCACTCGGGGGGCGGGGGGAGGGGGGTCCCCCAGCCCGGCCTGTGCCCTCTCGCAGTCTGGGACCCCTCGGGAGATAACGACCTGCTGGCTTAGGCCTGCTCCCGGGTGGCAGAGGGCAGGCCCAATCCCTAAGTGCAGCCCCTGGTCAGGCTCAGAGCAGGGCCGATTGGGGAGTTGGGGCGCCGCCCCGTCATGCACAGAGCAGGGCGGATCAGGAGGTTGGGGCGCTGCACCCTGTCACACTCAGGGCAGGGCCAATGGGGAGGTTATGGCTCTACCCTGTCACACACAGAGCAAGGCCCGTGGAGGGGGGTTGGGGCGCCACCCTCTATCACCCACAGAGCAGGGCCGATCAGGGGGTTGGGGCGCCACCACTGTCACACTCAGGGCAGGGCCGATGGAGAGGTTATGGCTCTACCCTGTCACACACAGAGCAAGGCCCATGGAGGGGG
>NW_005355000.1:1279833-1281820 GCF_000412655.1 Myotis brandtii | reverse complement strand
GCTCCTTGTTTTCTTTTCTTTTTTTTTTTTTATTCTGGGGCAGCTTTAGCTCTGAGGCCTCGCTGCTGAAAACATAGATACAATGTTGCGGTCCGAGCCCGGCTGAATGGAAGCCCTTTTCTGGGGTTTTGTTTAGCTTCTTATTTGCAACATAGTATATAGTTGCTTAGAGTTGCAACTGAGAGGCTGGCAAGTTAGGCGGGGAACGTTGGAGTCTGCAGCAAGCAAGCCTCCCTGTTTGCTTCAGTGCCTGGCTGCCGGCCGCCATCTTGGCTGACAGTTAATTTGCATATACTCACTGATTAGCCAATGAAAAGGGTAGCGGTCGTACGCTAATTACCATGTTTCTCTTTTATTAGTGTAGATAATAATCCAGGTGCTCATCGAAGCCCCTTCATCAGGTAACACGAGTTCAACGCTTCCAGCAGCTGTTCCCAAACTGTTCTGTGCTTTATTCATCCCGATGAAACTCTGTGCAAAGGGGTGTGCTGTCAAGTAAGTTGGCGAAATGTAGGGGTATCCTATTCCGTTAGTGTATGCCATTAGCATGTTAAGAAATTTTCAAAGTCCTGTAGAAACTAAATCTCTGTTACTTGTGTCTCACTATTTACATACTTAATTTGGCCACAGAATCTCCTCTGTCCCAGGTATTTTGTTTCCTTCCACACTCCTGTTCATGGTGTGGAACTAACCAGATCCTCTCCAAGTGCCTCCCTCCTGCATGTGGTGGCTGAACTAGGCCACAGTGATACTGCATGACTTGGGGAGGGAATTTATGGCCCTGGCCAGAGGCACATGGGTGAGGCCATTGCAAGGCCCACCACCGCCCAGGACCCCAGGGCTGAGGGGTCAGTTTTTCTAGGACTCTGGTTGGCAGGCTGTGCCTGTAGCACACTTATGGTGGGTGGCCTATGGGATCTCTGCCTTCTTCCACATCAGTGTGTAAAGAAGACTCTAGTCCAGCCATGGGCAAACTACGGCCCGCGGGCCGGATCCAGCCCGTTTGAAATGAATAAAACTAAAAAAAAAAAAGACCGTACCCTTTTATGTAATGATGTTTACTTTGAATTTATATGAGTTCACACAAACACTCCATCCATGCTTTTGTTCCGGCCCTCCGGTCCAGTTTAAGAACCCATTGTGGCCCTCGAGTCAAAAAGTTTGCCCACCCCTGCTCTAGTCTCTCTGACTATTTCCGAGATGTCATCTGTGAGCTGAGATTTGCATTATTCAGATATTTCTAGGCTTTGCGAATGCTGCAGAAACTTGGAGCCCTGTAAGAAAATAGGACACTTTATGCCTGCTCTATAGTCACCCCCTATCGGGAAGTTGGACATTGCAATGGGTCTTCACCAGATTGAATGGCTAGCATCCCAACACATGGAATATTCTGTCTTAACTCCCATTTTGGCATAATTTAACCCAAAGGCAAGCCTTCTCATCTAATCTAATAAAAGACAAAAAGGGCAATTGACTGTACCTTCGCTTCGCTTCCCATTGGCTAATCAGGGCGATATGCAAATTAACTGCCAAGAAAGATGGCGGTTAACTGCCAACAAAGATGGCGGTTAATTTGCATACGTAGGCACAATGCTGGGAGGCGAAAGGGGAAGGGCAGTGATTGGAAACCCAGGCGGCAGGCAAGAGCCGGGAAGCAGGGCTTTGCCATGCCCCCTGGCCCTGGATCGGAGAACCAGGCTGCCTTTGATCGGTGATCGGAGAAGCCGCGACGATCCCACAGCAGGCAAGGGTGGCCTGCAGCCAGCCCCCGTGTGCGCCTGCCCCTGGGTCACCGCGGTGATCCCACAGCAGGAAAGGGCGGCCTGCAGCCAACCCCCGCGTGCACCTGCTCCTGGGTCGCCGCTGTGATCCCACAGCAGGAAAGGGTGGCCCCACCCTGGCCATAGCTCAAGGGAGAGTACAACACACAGTGGAGGCCAGGAGCCTGAGAGATCAACAGAGAGGGGCGCCTGCTCCAAGCCTCCAC
>NW_005355000.1:1276668-1279695 GCF_000412655.1 Myotis brandtii | reverse complement strand
CTGCCAGACTGTGGCCATCAGTAGGACATCCACTGAGGGCTCCCGGACTGAGGGGCAGGCTGGGCTGAGGGAACTCCACCCCCCAGTGCACGAATTTCATGCACCGGGCCTCTAGTTGTGAAATATGTGACACTTTATGCCTGCTCTATAGTCACCCCCTATCGGGAAGTTGGACATTGCAATGGGTCTTCACCAGATTGAATGGCTAGCATCCCAACACGCGGAATATTCTGTCTTAACTCCCATTTTGGCATAATTTAACCCAAAGGCAAGCCTTCTCATTGTGAAATATTACGCTAAGGTTTTTTATATAAAAAGCATGGAATTATTTTATTCTCCGGGTGGCATAGTTTAAATAAGATGAAAGTATAAATCTAATCAGCTGCAAGGCTGTGTCTATGTTATACTGTGTAGCTTCTTTTAAAATGACTGATTCATAGGCTACAGTCATTCATTTAATCTCAACAAGTCTTTGCATAATTTTATATTTCTGTTCTATACTCTCTTTGCCAAGAATATGTTCCTATAAATCACTTTCCCCTGCTAAACTGGCTTCAGAAAACACTTGGAAAGTAGTCTCTTCACCCTTTCAATAGTAGTTTTTCTCTTCCTTTTTTATATCACTAATTAACCCACCTGGAGTCAAGGTTTTTGAGATGCGTCTCCACATTTTCCCGTTATGCACAGGCTTCTAATGTTGAAGCACCTGGGAGAGTCTTGGAGTCCTAAGGGCCGATCTCTTGTCTGTGATCATTGGCTAAGGCTGTGCTACGTCTGCTTTTAAGTTGGAATAAATGGGCTGCACTCTTCCAGGGTCTGGGCAGAGAGAGAGGGGGCCGCTAATCCTTGTCTTCCCACTCCTGTAGCTTGTCTCACTGACCTCCTTTATTCCCTCCTTTCCACGCTGTGCCTGCAGATCAAAAGCTAGCCCGCCTGTTTGCTTTCCAACCTTTGTTTCTGAAGAGCTAATGAGGTAAATGTAATCACTGTAGTAGGATCTTCAAAGCACTGGTAGAGTTTAAAATCCTCTTACCAACGCAGGAAAATTTATACCAGCTTTTGCTGAGTTGAGGCAATGGAAGGCAAACAGCAAGATATCTAATACCATGTCTGTGGTGCTGTATAAAAACCCCGGGTGTTTTATTTATCTTGTTATCTATAATTCGAGCTCAATTGCAATAGTCCTGGCACTCTGTTTCAGATGGAGACACGGCAGGTAAGTGACCTCTTTAAGGTCACACAGTGATAGAACCGGCTTCAGGCCCAGGTGTTGTGGTTCCAGAGCTCGCACACTTAACGTGTACTATCTTGTCTCCGTTGAATGACTCAATTATTGGAAGGGATACAGAATCTTATTTGGAGGTTTTTTTGTTTTGAGTAGAATGAAAAACTTGAGTTCTTTTGACCCAAATTCTGGGCTTTGAGATTTTAAAATAAAGTATGGAGATTTGAGCTGTGGTTTTCCATAGAGGTCATTTATTTAACAAATACTTATTGAGCATCTGGCATGTGCCAGGCATTACCTAGATAGTGGAGATTCAGCAAAGAACAAAGACGGGAAAATTCCTCCTCTCCGGTAGCATACGCTCTCTGGGCAGTACTGCTGGATCCTCTGAGCCTGGTGTGCGGTACATTCCCTGCCCAAAGACTAGCTATGACCACACTCTGGCGATGCAGAACACTCAGTCCTGTGCCTAAAGGACTTTCCTCGTGGCTGCTGAAGAATAGCTCAAGCAAGTCATCCTGGCAGGAACCTCAGCGATGAGACAGAATCACTCAGACATCCCCACTGTGGTAGTGATTTTTGTTGTTGCTATGGTAACCACTTTTCTTAGCATCCCTCTCCACCACTACATCATCATTTTGACAGGACAATGTGAGTTTATGTACAAACACATGTGATTTTATAGAGCCTGGTTGGGGTGGAAGAAAGCTCTAATGTGTGTTTTGCCTTTTTTAAGATCTGCAGTGTTCAGGCTACGAAACCCTATCCATATAGGCTCCTAATTGTCTGTGCTTCGCTTGTAGTCTCCAGATTGCTTTGTTTGAAATGATTGTGTGTCTGCAAGTGATGGGATTTTAAAAATATATATGTTCACAGGTCCACCTAGCAAATGCTCTAACCCAGAAACTGAGAATTTCCACACAGGTCCCCGCCACACTGCAGCTCACTGAGGATGAGATGCTCGAAGCTCTACTGAGGCCTCCCATGTCATTAAGATGCCGCTGCTCTCACTTTAGCTTAAGTTCTCCACCAAAACTGCGACTGTGGTGCGCACTTTCCATGCCAGAATTACTGATTTTGTCACCTTTTACTGTTGCTACCTTCTAACCTGGATGAGAAGTCACTGCTCTGTAAGAGGAGGTGTGTGCTGAAGAGACACAAATCCCAGCTTATTATGAGTGACGGCCAAAGGGACTGGTGTGTCCCAAATGCAGCGTCTGTGGCATCCGTCCCTGCATGGGTAGCACTGGTTTGACGAGCACAGAGGGGGCCTGAAACTTGGAGAACTGCTGTGCAGGAGCTTCCACAGCCAGAGGTGTCAGGATGCGCCCCGGCTATGGTTTCTGCCCTGCAGGTTCTCAGCTTCCTTTGCAGACCCCTTGGGGCAGCGGGGGAGGCACCAGATGCTGGATGTTCTGCATGAAAGCTCCAGCATTGAAGCTTTTGGTGATGTAGCTCTTTGTTACACACACACACACATGCGCACACACGCACACTCTTCCTCCCCAGGCTGTACTCACAGTGCCACAAGGGGTTCACTATTCGCACACTCTACCCTGGATGGCCTTGTCTCAGTGCACTGGGGCTTTGTTGGGCACTGGTCACTCACTAGTCCAAACTCTGAGGTCCTTTTCCGCTCGGGCCTCCCTGACATCCTTTTCTAACCTGTGACCACAGTCAGCCTCGGTCCATCTGGGATGTCCTAGTAATCACCCTGCTCAGGGGTCTGGGAGCTCCTGAACAACCTTTCTTCAGCACATGGACACCTGCTTCCTGTATCTATAAACGTCAAGACACCACTG
>NW_005355000.1:1268828-1276333 GCF_000412655.1 Myotis brandtii | reverse complement strand
CCCCCCCCCCCCGCCCCCATACACACACAGGATCCAATTCTCGGCACAGGAGTGGGAGGAAACTCACATGGTGATGCTCACGTTTCTTTCAGAAATGTGGCCCCATGGAGGGCCGATGTGTTTGCGCCCGTGACACTTCTGCTGGCATTTATTAATTCAGTGAGGCTTTTCATGTCAGGTTACCATTGTGGAATTTAGATAAAATCTAGCTTTTATTATCCAAGAGTTCCACATCCTGGTGGAAAGAAGATGGGCCTCACGTCATTGGTTGTTTGCCCAGCTCCTCAACTCTTTCCAGGAGCTCTCACATCCAATAGGCCATTTCACCCTTTACCCCAAACAGCAGCAAAAGACCAGGTGAGGTGGGCAGTGGTGAGTAAACCTTGGTGAGAGCATTTACACCACAAGTTGCCAAACTCAGTTTCTTCATCTGCAGGGTGGGATACTCGCCCTGCCTCTGTGGCACAAGTAGGTTGAGAGTACTGTGGAGGGAGCCAGTGACGAGAGTAGGAAGGAGGGGGGAGAAGGGCGCATGGTCAGGAAACTTCACGGGGTAGATGGATGGGGAGGGCGCTTGGGGAGAAGAAAGAGCCCCGAGGTGAGAGGCACTGTGACAAGCAGGACATCAGAAGTTGTTGAGTGGGCTTCCCGCATGTTTTCCCCACAAGCCCCCTTGGCAATGATCACGTCTTTGTAAGCCCACTTCCTTAAAGAAAGCATAAGCAGACCACAGAGCCAGTGTGCAAAGATTTGATTCCATGTGTGTCCTCTGCTGCATTGTTTAGAACAACACGAATAAGAGCTGATCGTGTGAGTATATTCATATGTTTCCACATTTCTGTGCATGGGACCACTTTCCTCATCACTCGGAGTCCCCATTTGCCTCAACAGGTGAGGATTCTTAGAGCAGGAAGGCAGGAAGGAGCCAGTGTTCAACTTTTGTCTACCAAAGCAAGGCTCTCACATCCCATAAGCCTCCATGGCCGTTATCGAGAGCCAGTGGGCTGCGTGTCGGGGTCAGTAGAACCAGCCTGCCTGGTGCCGCCCAGCTCAGCTCGCTGTCCTGGCCTGGTATCCAAGCACCCCTGCTCTCAGCCACGTTCCTGTTTGGATGATAAGTTACAGGGACGTCCCTGCCACCGAGGACGGAGGGTGAGAGAGCCGAGCCCCCAGCCCAGTGCGGTGTGGGAAGGGGGAGGGCAGTTGATGTGTTCATGATGTTGCTCTCTCTCCAAGGTCAGCATTTCTGTGACTGTTTGGGGTGCTGGTGGGCATCTTAGCTAAAAGCCATAGGATTTTTGCCCTTATGATCCTTGAACCCTGGGAAGACTGCAGTGCCCGGTCTCCATGGAGACAGGCTGGCAGGGGCACAGTAAGAAGAGTGTAGTGGGCTTAGGCAGACAAGGCCCGAGAGAACCTGTTCATCCTGATTGTCTGGGCTCCCGCCTGGTGTGAACTGGAAGTTGGCACGTTCCTTGGGGAGGAGTCTAGGTTCTGAGGAGAAGGCCAGAGGACTTGCTGTGGGAGAGACTCGGGGACCTTAAGATCAC
Organism: Myotis brandtii; assembly: GCF_000412655.1. Taxonomy (NCBI): domain Eukaryota; kingdom Metazoa; phylum Chordata; class Mammalia; order Chiroptera; family Vespertilionidae; genus Myotis; species Myotis brandtii. The sequence continues at coordinate 1,274,783 of NW_005355000.1, read as the reverse complement.
AGCGCCCGTAGGCTGCACAGGGGTTGGTTGGAAGGTAGGACCGAGGCCCAGAGCGTTCACCAGAGTTTGGAAGAACTCAGGTAGGAGGGAGCTGGGAAGGGGGGACACAGGGCTCAGTCTGAGCCTGGAGAGCAGAGCAAATCCCCTGGGGTCGCCTTCAGAATCCAGCCCTGGGTAAGCCCAGGAGATCTGGTGCCTCATGGTGGAGAGCAGAGGACCAGGTGGCCAGCACAGCCCCAATCCCCACTGCCATCACATAAGCCTGCGGGCAGCTGGGTGTCTTCCTGGAACCAGCAGGGTTAGGGGCAATGCAGGGCGTGGAGTTGGCATTCTCATGAGTGAGATGGCTTCTTTTTTTTAAGCCCTAGCCAGCTTGGCTCAGTGGATAGAACGTTAGCCTGTGGACTGAGGGGTCCCAGGTTCGTTTCTGGCCAAGGACACATGCTTGGGTTGTGGGCTCGATCCCCAGTAGGGGGCATGCAGGAGGCAGCTGATCAATGATTCTCTCTCATCATTGATGTTTCTATCTCTCCCTCTTCCTTCCTCTCTGAAATCAATAAAATGAAATATATTAAAAAATAATAAAATAAAACATCTCCTGAGTTCTTACATGTGCCAGGCACTGCTCTATGTACTGGGGACACATTGGTAAGTAAAACTGGCACAACCCCAGCCTTTTTCGAACTTACATTCTGATGGCTTTTCTCAAGGACCTCACTTAGGCCATAAGAAATTAAAATTCTGTTAACAATAAAATAATACTACTCAGCCATAGGCGGGGACGGAAAGGAGGACTCCTAAGGCTAAGGCAGCGGTTCTCAACCTGTGGGTCGCGACCCCTTTGGCAGTCGAACGACCCTTTCACAGGGGTCGCCTAAGACCATCCTGCATATCAGATATTTACATTACAATTCATAACAGTAGCAACATTACAGTTATGAAGTAGCAACGAAAATAATTTTATGGTTGGGTCACAACATGGGGAACTGTATTTAAAGGGCCAGAAGGTTGAGAACCACTGGGCTAAGAAAACTGTAGAAAGTTGCGAAGCTGCATTCAGTCTTGCACTCTGAATAGTAACATTTAGAAATTTGCCACTGCAATCATAGAATTAGCAAAAAACTAAACATGTAAGAATAAGGGATGAGTAGGTAAATTATGGTATATCTTTGATAAAATACTCTGTGTTAATGATGTCATAGATTAATACTAATTAGAACAGTACTCACAATGTGTAGTGTAAGTCATAAAAAACTAGTTATAAAATAGCCCATAGTATTCTATTGCTTATTAAAATATTTAATGTATATTACATATAGTATGTTTTACAAAAATGGAATTATATGTTGTAAGTGTAGACATGTAGATGTATGTATACATTGTATGTGTTTTATATAACAAACAGGAAAGCCCACACATACCTGTATGCAGTGTGTTTAGACAGGTTAGTTGTATGTGGGTTCACCACTCTCTCTGATCTCTGTGGATCTAGCTGTCTTCTGATATTTCTCTTATGAATATATGCTGTTTTAGTTTAAACTAAAGGATTTTATAAACATGTTTAGTGCACAGCACTTTGGTGTTGTGTGTGGTGCTGGTGGAATTCTGGAAGGGAGGGTAGAGCGTGGGGTAAGGATCAGAGAGGCGGGCAGGGAGGAATGGGCTGTGTCTCGGTGGTTTTGGTGGAGGGAAAGAAAGAGAAAGGACAGAGAAGCGGACAGAGGAAGGGAAATGTGTGGCCCGGTGTGAAAGGGCAGGCGGAGTCTGTGAAGGGTGCCTAGTGACACCCGCCTGGGAAACGTCAGTCCTGAAATGACCAATATATTGTCTCTGGCAGGTTCATGTGAAAAGAGGGTTTCACTTGCTATGTTCTCCTCCTTAGTGCCGTGTCAGTTTCCAGGTTCCTCCACCATGTGTGTATGTGGATCCCATAATAATTTGACCTCGGTATGTACACAGATCATCCTGATCCCAGGCCACTCTGACTGACTATACCAGACTCAGGAAAACATGAAGAAATGTGAAGTCAAGGCTCATTACTGGCGCTTAGCTCAGGTGAACTGCCCAGAGACCTGCGACAGAAGTGGTTTGAAGGATAAAGAAAATACTCAACATTGCAACTGATCAGAGACCCATTCATCTCTCTCCCCTTCTGGACTCGTACATTGCGCAGAGAATGGTACCAGGTTCTCAGAATAATCCTTTTCTTCCCCCTTTTCGGGAGCTGTCTATTGGAACCAGCCCCAGTGCTCCTGGCAGCCTGGGAGCTTGTTCTGTCGTTTGAGTGCCTGGGCACAGCATTCTTAAGTAAAGTGCACCCACCAAATTCATGCCACATTTACACACAGCCTGTCAATTATCCATGATGGTGACCTCTTAAAAACACCTCGATGGAGTGTTAGATTCATAGGCTGGGAAGTCAGAGCTCCACGCGGAGTATGGAGGTACAGAGACTGTGCGGGAAGGTGTCATACAGTGTTCACAAAACCTCCAGAATACCTCCTTGTCCACTTGGTTAGACGGAATCGACTGCTGTAGCCGACACTTTGAAAATCTTCTTGCAGAGTTTCTTTTCAGTGACCGCCTTCTGCCATTGCGTTGTGGTGTATGTGGAGCTGGAGCTGACTCAGCCCGGTGGGCATGTGACCAAGCTTGGCCAATCAGGATAGAGGTCCATCCTCAGGGCCATTGCCATGAGCTCAGGAGTCAGGGTGGGATCCAGGCTGGCCACCAGAATCAGTACAATGACTTTTGCCAGACCTATTAATATTAAAAGGATTTCTGAGATCGAACGTTGTTGCTTGAAGCTGTGTGAAGCCACATGGATACCATTTACTAGTAGAGAGTGCTTACCTGAGGATAAAGCCAAGCAAAGCCAAGACGGAGAGAAAAGGTGCAGTATTATATTGTGTAAGACCGAGCACCATTGATACTTGGGGGTTGGATAATTTCTTGTTGTAGGGGGGTGTCTTAGGCATTGTGGGTTGCTTAGCAACATCCCTGGCCTCTACCAACTATATGCCAATAGCACCACCCCCATGGCACCAGACGAGATAATCAGACACGTTCCCAGGCATTGCCAATGTCCCTTGATGGACAGAATTGCCTGTAGTTGTGAACTACTGATTGAAACAACCAGGTCTGATTGGGCTTGAAGACAAGCCGAACTTTTGAGTTACTTGTACTGGTATTTAGTTTCTGTCCTTGCCATTTGTACGACTGCTTCTGCCTTCAGGTCTGCGACTAGAGCCAGGAAAGGGTCTCCTCTTTGAAGACGTATGTGATCCAGACAATTCAGCATCATCTCCCCATCATCTCTCTCCAGGTCCTCTGCCGAGGCCCTGCCACCCTGTGAGGGGACGTTCACACGCTTGGAGAGGAGGGCAGGGGCCCGCCACATCACTGATACATTTATGTTTTGCTTGAACTAGTTTGACTTGACTTTCAGTTACTGCAACTAAGAGTTACCAGCACAATGTTTGAAACCTGGTATTTGAAACTTCCTACTTAGTCGTGTTGCAGTTTTTAGAATCAGGTTTTTTTCTTACCCCCCAGCCTTTGACAGAAAGCCTGTACACAGTATCCCCCCAAGTGGACTCATTGAACGTGGGTTTCTTCTTCCCATTTGTCTCAGGTCCCAGGAGAAGAGTTATCAGAAACTCTGCCTCCTGCGTAGTTAGGCAGGACTCCGGGAGGCAGAAGGCAGAGATAGGAAGTGAACGCCCTGCACGGATAAGCAGTGAGTGATCTTGAAGAGCTGGGCTTTCGGAGCAGGTGGCAGGGACCTGTGGCAGCTCCCACTGCGCAGCCTGTGAACTGAGAGAGGCTGTCTGTGTTGGCCTAATTGCTGCTCTCGGTCCCTTTGTGTTGTGTGCATTGCACACGGAGGTAAGTGGCTGATCAATCAACCCCGGGTGGAGAAGAGTTTGTTTTTATTTTCCTTCTCAGAATGAACTATTTTTGTGTGTCTGCCTTGTGTGCTCTGGAGACTGGGTGTTCTGACAGGAGGTGGCACTCATCCCTTTGGGATGACAGGTCACTGGCCTGGGGCGTATCTGGCCATTCCTCCTTCCCTGTCCCCAGAGCCCTCCTGGATTCTCAGGCTGGTCCTGCGTCCATCAGGGTGGCGTCTGCTATGGCAGGCAGCCCTGAAGGCCAGCGCCAGGGGATGTCTTTCATGTAGAATTGTCCGAGGGAGCCTGGCTGGTTTAGCGCAACGAGTGTCCTCTTGGAACTCGCGTTGTGTGTTTGCAGGCGCTAGAGAACAGAGAGGCCTGAATCTCACATACGTGTAATTGGAACGCAGAACTTTCTGGAAGCTCTGCTCTCACAAACTGCTTCGAGCGCCTGGGTCGCCAAAGGGCACCCCAGCTGACATGGAGCGGCCCTGGCTTTAGTTTATGAAATTTACAATCCAAACCGTAATGAATTCTGCAGCCTAAACTTTTCCTGCTTTTTTATTTAAGCAGCACAAAGTCTTGGTTATAAAACAGAGTGTTTGCCTATAATGAGCACATAAATATTTCATCGATGCAATTATCTTTGACGTGATATTACTCCACAGCATGGGGAGTGCCGGGGAGAAGGGATACATTCGCCTCCTTTCTCCAGGTGATTTTTTTAAAAACCAGAATGTGTGTCTGAAACTGGTTCCTGTGTACATGTCTCTGTACCTGCCATGTTTTCCCCCTGGAATGAGCACATGATCCTGGAGGAAGTGGCAGTGAGCGGAGGCAGGGCTGCTTTTTGCTGTCAGGCTGAAATAGACAAATGCTGGTCCAGTAGGGATTTCCTAATTCCCAGCAGACAATTAAAAATGAATTTCAAATTCTGAGCTTTCGCCATATGTAACGAATTAGCAAATTCAACTTACACCTTTGCTCTGTAAAAAAATTGGCTGGGAGAGAAGGGAGAAAATACTACAGGGGACCGAGAACTCCTTTATGACCTGGCAAGAACTGTATCTGCTGCCTGGGCACTTTTTACTTGGGTTACACAACATTTTTATCATCTGATAAAAGTGATATGTCCTTGACAAAGTGTCTTTTTGCAAAGCATTAGTGATTAAAACTTACCAGTATGAGATGATTTTTCTTTCTAGAGAAGTCTGCATTTTCAGAGTGAATCTACGCACGATATATCATATTTGCAGATTTGCCACCCTCTTTGGTTTTATTGTTCTCTCTCTCTCTCTCTCTCTCATCATCATCATCATCATCATCATCATCATCATTTTCCTCCTCCTCATCTTTTATCTTTTTCACCATCCTGTGTGCTGATTCTAAACCTGAGCCTATGGTCACAGTTCTTTCTGGCTTTGTGGGAAAACAAAACATTATAAATACCTTTAATCTCCAGTGGTGAAAAACAAGATACATTTTCAGGCTCGGTGTAATCGTGAACAGAGATCTGGCATGATTTAGATTGGTGGTGTGTGTAGTGTGTGTGTGTGTATGTGAATTTCATGGCGAGGGTACCTACAAACTGCCATTAAAAGAAATTACTCTGTCAGGGAGGAAGTGCCTGAAGACTCACCTGTAGAAGCCTAAGTTAAGGGTCACTGGTTCTCGAAGGACACTCTTAGGATCTGGCATTGTATTCTACTTATGAGCTAATAAGTTCGCCTTCTGTGTTTATGGTGACAGAAAACATGAGGCTCTTGGGTCAGAGATAAAAGACTAAGCACTCCCAACACAGAAGGCAGAATGAGCATCATTGTGTGTCTGCTTTCAGGCTCCCTAAATCCCAAGGGGTGATGCAGAGGGGCCCTGGGGATACTGTGCGCACTGGGTGTGCTTTGAGGCTGAGGAATGCTGAGCTTGGGGAATCCACTTATTTGATGGCAAACCTGCTCTTTGCCCTGGAGGGAACCTTGACTTTATCTCTGAAGATTGCTCACTGCAGACACAATTCTGGGTGATGGCCTAGGCAAAGAGCAGTCTGGCTTCCCTTCCT
>NW_005355000.1:1228869-1268699 GCF_000412655.1 Myotis brandtii | reverse complement strand
ATTTTTATAAAGAGAGGGAGAGGGAGAGAGAAAAACACTAATGTGAGAGCATAACATTGATGGGCTGCTCCTGCAGGTACCCCCCCCCAGCCCCCACCACCACCACCAGGGATTGAGCCTGAAACTGGGGCACGTGCCATTGACTGGGAATTGAACTGATGACCTTTGGGTGCACACGACAATGCCTAACTAACGTAGCCACACCGGGCAGGGCAGGCTTAGTATTCGTAACTGGGGCACTTGGACTCAGGGCCCATGGTTGATGGCCATTCCCGAGTCCCCCCAGGTACTTGCATATTTCATATCAGTAACACCACCTGCCATTTACTGCACATCCTGGCACGCCCAGCACAGGGCACTCACTGCTCTTCATGGGTCAGTTTGCAAGAGCCCAGTGTAGAAGGAGGCCTGCGTGTAGGTGGGCAAGCTCAGACCTAACGAGTATAAACATTGCCTGTTCTGACCACTGCCCCAGAGCAAGGCTCTTTCTATTATTTTCTGTTTTCATAGCCGCTGTTTCTTGGAATGATATGTTGTGTTATTTAAATTTTCTCCTGTCTCTACCATGGAAATGAATGCTCTTCAAAGGCAAGGACTGTATTTTGCTCACCTTTGTTTGTTATCTACAGCTACATTAGTGCCTGGGGTGTGTGGGAGGCCTGGGGTAAATATTTCAGACTGTGTCTGTTTTATACCTTAGGGTTTTCTCAGTGTTTAGCAAAGTGCCTCTGACCGAGTCGATGCATGAAAAAAATCTGTTGAATGAATATATAAATGAGTGAATGGATGGGGAATGGAATCAGGACGTGCACTGAGGTCTGTCTGGCTCTGAAGCCTCGTACTTAACTATTGCTAATCTCTGCCCTGTTCAGTTGTAGTGGGATCGGCCCAGCGCTCAAACATCCTTGGGGCTTAGGGTTCTGTATGGGTTCTTCTAGTGGTTCCCATAAGGCAGGTAGTTGATACTGTTTTGGAGGTCAGACATGAAAGAGCTTCATTTATTATTATTTTTCATCTCTTGCAGCTTGATAGGGAGGAAACAGTGTGAAAAGCAACGGGTGCCTCTCAGAGTAAAAAACAACAACCATTTTTACTTAAATACAAGCTCTCTTTCTAGAGTTGCCTGTGGGTGACAGCATAGAGGGTTTGACCAAGAGTGTTGAGTATCTCCCAGGCTAGTTTCCATGGTGATGGTTGCAGCTTTCATAGGCTGGTGTGGCAGGGAGAGGAAGCATTATACAGGGATGTTGCATCATGAAGTAACGAGACCCTGTATGCCCACACCGGTCGGGCCTGCAGTCGGTGACAATAGACAGAAGTGGCTCCCGAGGGGGAGGACTGGGCCCGGAAGGCAGTTTTGTCTGTGAAGCTTTCTCTCCTGACTGCACTTTTGAGAGGTTTGCCTGTGTTAGGGTCAGGCGTTAACAGGAGGATTAATTCTCTAACTTAGGCTTTCCTGGATTCATATTCAGTGAGAGAACAGAGTAGCATGAGGCTCACTGCTACGGTCCCAGGGGCATCCCCAAGCACTTATGGGCAGTGTTTGTAGAAACATTCGAGAAAGAATTTCATCGAACACATAGTTTTAGAGTGCTGTGCAGGTATCATATTGCTGCATAGCAAACCATCCCAAAACAGGTGGCTTAAAACAACAATTTTATTGTTATCTCATGATTCAGGGGCAGTTAGTCTTGCTGTGGTCTCACGTGATTGCAGCTCAGAGGGTGGCTGCGGCCAGATTCACCCTGCGGCTCCCTAACTCACACCCGTGCTGTTGATCTGCTGTTGGGACTGTCAGCCAGAGCACCTGCTCCTGGCCTCACAGGGCTGGGGCCAGCAGTGAGTGCAGGAGAGTGACCGGAAGTCTCTGTGCCCTCAGCCTGGTAGCAGCACAGCCCACAGTAAAGGGGAGGTGATGCAGACACTCACTGCTTCGATGGAGAATGTGTCAGAGACTTTTTGGGTTGTGTTTTTTAAATATATTTTTATTTATTTCAGAGAGTAAGGAAGAGGGAGAAAGAAATAGAAACATTAATGATAAGAGAGAATTTTTGATCGGCTGCCTCCTGCATGCCACCTACTGGGGATAGAGCCTGCAACCTGGGCATGTTCCCTTGACTGGAATCGAACCCGGGACCCTACAGTCCTCAGGCTGACGCTCTATCCACTGAGCCAGGGCTGGGTTATGTTTTTAAACCACCACAAATGCAAACTATGTGCGGGGCACTTGAAGGAACATGCCCGCTCTCTGTCCTGGGAGCTAGGCTTCAATAAATACAGGCAAATAAAAGGTAAACTGCAGTGTAGAAAGGGCCATGGTGGGGACATTCTCTGAGAGCCTACAGTTGGGGACCGGGTTCGTGTGCTCAGGCTGCCATAACAGAGCACCACAGGCTGGGGGTCTTAAGCTACAGGGATGCATTTTCTTACAGTAGGTTCCTTCTGAGGCCTCTCTCCCCTGAAACATGTGCTGCCTTCTCATTGTGTCCTTACATGGTTTGTATTCAATGCATGCATGAATGTGTCCTAATCTCCTCTTTTTTATTGATTGATTGATTGATTGCTTTTAATCCTCACCCAAGGACATGCTTAGAGAGAGGAAGGGGAGAATAGAGAGAAAGAAAGAGAGAGAGAGAAACATTGATGTGAGAAAGAAACATCTATTAGTTTTCTTTCATATGTGCCCCAACAGGGATCAAACCCACAACCCAGGTATGTGCATGTGCCCTGACCAGGAATCTAACCAGCAAGCTTTCCATGCACAGGCCGACGTTCAACCAAGTGAGTCACTCCAGCCGGGCCTAAGCTCCTCTTTTTATAAAGATATCCGTCATATTGGATTAGGCCTCACCCACATGACCTCCTTTCACTTTAATTATCTCTTAAAGACCCTCGCTCCGAATACAGTCACATTCCGAGGTCCTGCGAATTAAGACCTCAGCATAGGAATTTTGAAGGGATACAGTTAAGCTCAAAATAGGGATTTGACTGAAGTTTTCTTTGCAGGTCCTTTTTGTCTGTAGATATATCCTGCTATAGATATACATCCAAATTACCCAGTTTTAAATCATTTGGGACTGTCTCTGCTTTTAGGGGTTGCCTTTAAAGTTAATTTTGGTTTATGTTTAAATACAATGTTTACATGGTTTCAAAGTAAAATCTACCAAGTATATTCAAAGAAGTCTGGCTGCCCGACGGTCTCCACATTTCCTTGGAAGTCGTGGCCTGATCGCTCCCATCCTTCCACTCAGAAAGAATTTGTTACGTCGATCACAGCATTATGCAGTTTATAGTAATTATTTCTCACTATGAGTTGTTTCTCCTCTGCTAGACTGCAAGCTCCATGAAGGCAGGAACTGGCCTTCTCTCACTCATTGTATCATCCCCGAAACCTGTTACCATACCAAGAACATAGTCGGCATTTGTTGAATGAATGTATGTACTGAGGTGAAGGGTATAGACTGGAACCAAAATATTTGAAAATCATGTACATAGACATCATGAAAATAGATGGGGCCATCAGTTGGAATGTATAAAAAGAAAGTGCAGAAGATCCATTTATATTACTGAGAGAGAGAGAGAAAGAGAGAATGAATGAATGACTAGGAATTGGCTCACATGGCTATGTCCCATGATCTGCAAGTTGGACAACCAGGACAGCTGGTGGTGTAGTTCAGCCTGAGTTCAAAAGTCTGAGAACTAGGTGGCACCTTTGATGTAACTCCCAATCTGAAGGCCTGAGAAGCACTGGTGTAAGCCCTGGAGTCCAAAGGCTCAAGAACCAGGAGTGTGGATGCCCAAGGGCGGGAGAAAATAGACATCCCAGCTCAGGAAGAGAGAGGCAACGGTTCCCCCTTCCTCTGCCTTTTTGTTCTCTTGGGCCCTCAACAGATTGGATGATGCCACCCACACTGAGGAAGGCAGGCCTTCCTTATTCAGTCTACAGAATCAAATGCTACTTCCTCCGGAAACACCGTCATAGATACAACCAGAAGTACTAGAAATGCTTTACCAGCACTCTGGGTGTCGCTTCGCCCAGTTAAGTTGATACATAAAATTAACCATCACCCATACTTAGGGGACGCAGCAAGGAGAGTGAGCAAAGAGGAAAAGGAGCAGTTGGACTTCAGGAACCTCCATGTCTCTGGACATCTAGAAACAACATAGTCATTAGTCAAGAAGTGCATGGTTGAAAGAAGTGCATGGTGGGAAATGAGAAAACATTACTTCAAGTTTGCTTCTACTCTTGCTTAGTTATGTGATCTTGGGCAACTAGTCCCTACAAGTCAGTTTCTTCATCTTTGACATGAGAGCAGTTGTGTCTTAGTAACTGTCTACCTCACAGGTTATGAGGGCTTTGGAAGCGGTCATGTTGAGACAAAGCTAGAAACTCCTCAGTGCTCTAGAAATGGAAGGGGGAAAGTGATACTCAGAATAAGGATCCTCTAACCGTGCCTGGGGAAGCCTTGGTCTTTTAGATTATGCCTCGAATGTCTCCCTCCTGTTCTGCCATATAGTAGTTTGCTTTTCTAAGCCAAGACTCAAAAGGCTGGTGGAATCTTGGGGGATAACTTCTTAACTTTTTAGTGAAGAGGTGATCCACAAAGAGAATTCTCGGAAGTTACAAACGTAGGCTTTTATTTGCCACAGTTTGCTGTTTTCCCATCGAGTAGGCTTTTTGGATGAGCTTCAATCATAAGGACACTAGTTTTGAACACAGTTATTTTTAATAACGTAAAGCACACCAGATACTTCTAGGCAGTGTTACACCAGTTATGGTGTGTGCTTCAAGTAACATAGAGGCTCGAGCCATTCAAACTTAAAAAAAAATTGCTTGACAAAAGCAGATCTTGAATTTCTAACCTGTTGCATGCAGCATGTGAATTGAGCACTCCATGCCGAGTGAGGTGCCGGAACCGGGCGTCAGCGTGCTTACACTCGTCTCTCATGGATGAGACACTGAGAAGCGATGCTAAATGCACCTGGTCTTACGTGGCAAAGAGACGCAGCAAGTCTGCTAATGTTTTACTTTGTTTCTAATTCTGCATCTTTATTTCCCCCAAACTCATCTATAATGTTTCTAAAAGGCTTACCTATTTTGTCCTCAATCTGGCCTTTTCAGTGGCTCTTAATGTATTCATAAACGGGTGGACCAACCCACTTGCAAAGGCAGAGACTTGGCAAAAGGCGCAGCTTCAAAGGGAAGTTTCCTAAAGCCTTTGAGGGCCGTGTGGTCCAGTGTGCTGGGCTCTGGGCTGGAAACAGAGAGAGCAGCTTTGCATTTGCCGCTCCGTCCCTGACGCCTCTGCCGCTGCCTGAGGTTGGCTGGAGAAATATGCCAGGCTGCTCATTTTTTCCTCGCCGTGTTCTTTACTTGGAAAGAGCTGAGATAATTATATGATTGCAGAACACACTTCTGTCACACAAAAGGGAACAGAAATCATGTCTTTAATATGTTATATATACCCATCTTTACTTGAGAATTATTGGCTGGTTGTAAGTGTAATTTCTATCATGCCGAGGCTGGGGTTGTGGGTCTGTCTGGTCCTCTGGGCTCTTTGAAATTAGAACAGTTTGTTAACTCCTGGCAAACCTCTGACATCCCCTCCGAGGCCGCAGAGCCTGTCGAGCATTGAGAGGGAGAGAGAGTTGGACATGACTCTCCCCTGCTTGGCGGGCTCTCCCCTCCCTCCTTCTCTTCCCGTCCTTCAGATTCCTTGGCCTCTGGTGGGAGAGGAGGAAATAAGGGGAAGCCACTTGAGAAGAATGGCAAGGGCTCTGTGGAAGCCGCCGGCAGATATGGAATGCACCTCCTGTCTGTTCTTTCCCTTTCCTTCCTCTTTCTCTCTTTTCTCTTCTGTTGCCGTCTTCTCTACTCTCAACCTTCTACTCTCCTCTCCTCTCTTCCTCTTTTCTCAAGTCATCTTTTTCCTTTTTCTCTCCTCTCCCCACCTGCCAGCCTCCCTGTTTCCTGAAGCTCCAATTAGAAGAAGTAACTGATTGACCATATTAACCAGTGGCTTCTCTCAGCCACCTCTTAGCCCACCCATGTTAGGGCTCTCACTCCACCCCCCTACCCCCCGCCCCAAGGGCAACCATGCACCCTTCTGGGCACAGTCTCTCTCTTTCCACAGAGACATGGAGCTCTGCCCACACTCCTCACTGTTCATTGCAAGTGGCCAGAGGATGCTTATGTCAGCGAAAGCTGGCCTTCCTCCCCTGCTAGGCTCATTACCTTCTCTTCCTTGGCTTGCTCATTTTCAAACCATTCCCATATTTACATAATTGGGATTGATTTCTTACAAGCGGAGAGGAAAGCTGGGTTGAGTCTCATCTGTAAAGGTTGGAGCAATGTTGAAACTCAGGTGGGAGAAAGTTTAGTTGTGAGGGAGGGATCGATTTTATCAGGCTGGTTCTAAAGATTCCTTTTATTTTATTTTATTTTTTAAAATATATTTTTATTGATTTCAGAGAGAGGAAGGAAGAGGGATAGAGAAATGGAGACATCAATCGGCTGCCTCCTGCACACCCCACACTGGGGATTGAGCCTGCAACCCAGGCAAGTGCCTTGACCAGGAATCAAACTGTGACCTTCTGGTTCATGGGCCGACACTCAACTACTGAGCCACACCAGCCGGGCTAAAGATTATTCTTTAACTTACAGAAAGTGGGTTACATTTATAGGGTTGATTAGTTTGGTAAATAGCAGATGTGCAGAATATATCCTAATCCATACTCTGGTAATGAAATGCTTTTCAAATATGTATCCACTGATGCTCTATTGAATGATGCTTAACTCTTTGTGCCTATTTGGTTGTATATTCTTCACACTATCACAGCCCCAGGTTGACTGGCATGACCATAACTGTGTTTTCACAAACTTTCTAATCATCAATGTTTTATTGACTTGCTTTCCTCCAGTTCGGCTATTGGTGTAGTTTAAAGGCTTCGCTGAGAAAGGAACTTGAGAGGGAAGTTTGAAATCCGTGGCTGGTGAAATGACTTTTATCCAAGAGTTTTATCTTAGTAACTCTCTTCTCCAGGGAATCTTGTGCCACCTTGACTGCATGTTTTGTTTGTTTAGAAAGTGCTTCCATGTGGCATAGCATCCACCCTGCAGAGTCTGAGTAATGGCATTTGAATTCGTAAGTCCCTCCTCGGGAGCCCTGCAGGTCGGCATGAAGAAACATTCCCTTCAGCGAAGGCCCAGTGGCCTTTGCGGGTAGACGTTCCTGCACCGTCTACCGGAACTGCAGCAAACACAGTCATGTTCTACCAGGAGCTGTCCTCTCTGAACGCGTAGCCAGGTCTTCACTTCATCCCCCTGCCCTAGCGAAACAGTGGTGCCCTTGAGATGATGAATGGAAGCCACTGTGGTTTGGCATGGACATTTTTGTGTGTATGCCGTGCCAAGGTGGAATGATAGGACTGGGCTTAAAGCAAGTTGAGCGTCTTGAATAAAGGCCCTCAGGGTCTTCTGGTTGAAATTACAGTCAGATACGGACACCTATCACTATGGCCCTCAAGCCCCTGTGGTGTCTGGCCATTTCTTGTTTTTCAGCCCCATCCCCTGCTAGGCCCCAGCACCCATCACACTGTGTCCACAGGAAGGCCGGGTGCTGGCAGACTGACTGGCAGACCCTTGCATTTCCATTTCCCTCCGCCTGAGTCTCCGCCTTCTCCTCGTGCCCGGATCCCCCTTTCCCTCCACTCCGGCTGCACCAGCTGCTCTCCCGACCCCCAGGCTCCCTGCTGCCCATATAACTTGGCTGATTCTGTTGAAGCGAACACTTCCCAGCTCGTTGAAGCAGGCACCTTGGCTCATTTGGGCAGTTCCCCCATTTGTAGCTCTCTGCTGGTCGCAGAGGAAGTGCTCAGTGGCCATTTGCTGAGTCGTTGGATGGAGCCTGGGTAAACGGAGGAGCACAGAGGTTTCTATGGCTCCTTGCTCCTTCTGGAATATTCTGCTCTTTCTGCTAAATGTTCCACTGAGGTTTTGGCAAATTCTGCTCAGATTTGCTCATTCATGTCAATAGTTGGCATGGTTTGCTATTTCAGAGCTTTTTTCTTTCTTTCTTTTTTTTAACAACAGAAATGTTGTTCTTTTTAGACAGAGGCACCCATTTGACATAAAGTTAAGATTATTTTGTTTTAAATCCCACCTGCAAAGCCAGGGGAAATTTAAACTTGCCTGTGTATCATCCACTAATGGATTTCCCAACACAGCATAACAAAATGCTAATACTTTCCTCACATCCAGGAGACAGAAATAATTGGAGAACCTAGTTTGGACCTAGGAACTGCTTGTTGACTAGAAAGTACTGAAAGGTACATCCTCACAAACACGATTCTAGTTTGTGCTCTTGAGAAGAATTGGTCCCTCATGGACTTGGGGTGGGTTTTATGCTGAAACTACAATTCAGGCAGAAATATCCTGCAATAAGGGAGTAAACTCCCCACCACGAGCATTTTCCTTTGTTATTTAATAGGCACATCAGTGCCAGCTTCCCAGTGGATTCCTTCGGGGAGGACATAGCCCTGTCGGAACAAGAGAGCAGTCATTTGACTTGGAATTATTTCTCCACATTCACGTAATCTTTGCAGTGGAGCAGTTAAGGTCTGACCACCCAGGAGGGTGTGAGGATGTCCAGGATGTGTCATTCAGAGCCATACATGGGAGGTTCTGCGATGGAGTGTGATAGTCACAGGCTGGTCCCCTGGGAATGAGGAAGCAGCATGGTCAGACGTCGCTTAGTCTGACTGGGCACCTTGCACAACTGCTGTTTTAAAGATTGAGGTAAATTTCACATAACACAAAATTAACCATTTTGAAGTGTATGCACATAGTTGCGTTTTAAGGGATTGTGGGTACAGTTGGCATGGGTCCTCTCGGGGGTTTCCAGGACAGCTGGCTGGCCATGGTATGCCACTGAATGCTAACGGCTTTGTGAAATTTCATAGAGCAGACAGAATACTCAGTTAAGCTAACACACTCCAAAAACACTGAATTACTTAAAATAACACTTTATTACCCAAATGTAAGCGTGGAAATAGTTTTCTCTTACTTCAAATAGACCTTGATAAGAACATAGCTCGACTTAACACCACGAGAATGAGAACTTGTATAACATCCCCTGAAATTCTCTGTGTCAGTGTCCTACCCGATATCTCTGTGAAGGTAATCTGAGATGAATTGTGGCTGATCTTAACCTCAGCGAAGGTCTCCAAAAATTCAGCCAGGCAGAGCCGTTTTTAATTGATCAGGGACTTGGGAGAGCCCCGAGGAGTCTGTGCTGCAGTGGGAAGCCGTGTTTTGAGTTTAGAAGGAAAATAATAGGAGTTATAGGGGAGGGAAGGTAAATATGAGAAGACCTCACAGAGCCCATCTCCTGCAGAATGGAATGAGTGAGGGCTAGTGCGTGACCAGCACCGAGGAGTCTCCTCGCCCCATAGGAGCGTCTCTACCTCGTGTTAACACTGCAGTGCCACGCATGGCATTAAAAATGAACCAAAAAAATGAATTCTTACAGGGTCATGCATTCAGATGCACAGAAATTCTCAGGAACTGATTAAAATAACAGTTGAGAACAACGAAACGGACCTACCGTAGCATCCCTAAACTTACAAACCACAGATGCCCCACTGACTCGTTTGTCAAACATGCACATTCTTGGTGCCAAGTCAGGTGAGAAAAAAATTCAAGTCAAAATAGCCTGTCTGTGCAAAGAGAGTTGGAAACAGATCAAGGGCCAGAGACACCTGGCGGTGGTGATGTCCCAGCAGTCCTCGGCGGCAGGTGGCCGTGAGGCCATGCAGGGGCGCCAATCTGGTTCCAGCCTCTCGCTGGGGAGCATAGATGGGCCTCTGGGCGAGTTGGCTGAATCGGATCCTGGGGCTGATGCTCATTTGGTAACAACTGTGTCCAAGAAAACTGGAAAGAGTTGGAGCTTGCAATCAAACTGCAAAGAGACGGCAGAGTTCCGTTCAGGGAGGGAATGACTTAGCCCCTTCTTGTTGGTGAGCGACAACATGAAAGAAATGAGGCCGGACACATAGCCAGCTGCACTTGTAGAATGTTGCTCAGGAAATGGTATTTTCCTATGAGGGTTATGTAAAGAGAACTGTGGGTTGGTGACCCGCTTCCTTCTTCCACACCTCTTCACCCCCTACCCAGGGAGGCGCTTCATTAACTGAGACTCTTAGAAAGCAAAGGCAGCAATAAAAGGCTGTTCAGGTTGTTCCAAAACCCACTGAATTCTAGGCAAGTGAATTTCTTGAAATAACTCGAAGCCCATCAATGTGTAAGAAATCCCTAGCTACCCTGAAGTTAACAATTTCCTGGTTAATTGGAGTTTGGGTACCATTTTATTGACAGCCTTCACCAATCTGGAACTCATTTCGCTGAGGGTCATTTACCCAAGCAAACCAGTACAGTCGCACCGCCCACTGTCCTGCAGGCATCCCCATCAGCAAGGGGAAAGATGATGTGTATTCTTTGGTGTCATTGAAACCTGCCACTTCCTATCAGCATGACCTTAGGCAAGTTTTGCACAGTTTTGAGTTTGAGATCCTGCAGGATATCCAAGTGGCAGTGCCCAAGCCCAGTGGGATGTGAGCTTGGCTGAGAGGAAAGGCCGGTCTGGAAGACTCCTCAGCATACATAGTGATTGAAGCCTTGGGCTTGGATAGAATCCCTTCAGGGCAGAGCATAGAGTGAAATGAGAAAGCGCACTGGGAGTGTATTTAAATTTTCTTGGGGAAATTTTTATTGAGTCTATTCGAAAAATTGACCAGGGCAGACTTGCTAGCATTTGAATAATCGCCTCACAGTCTTGGGTCCTCACTCACACCCCTACTCCTCCTGGGCTCAGAGAATGCCCGCCTGGTATTCTTCACTCTAGTTAGACACACTGGACATTAGAGCAGCTGTCAGATTTGCTCACCTGCTGGCTCAGTAGTGCAGCAGCAAAGACTGCGAGCCGGCCCCCTCTGCTGAGCAGTCTGGAGCACATGGTGCCTGGAAGCTGGAATGAGGCGATGTCAGGTGCAGGATGGAGCTCCTGACCCTGGAGCCTTTCCTAGGCCCCTCTGCAGATTCATTCTCTGAGGACACGCGTGTCCAGGAGCCTGAGCGGGGGCAGCTCTGCATCTCCCGAGATCTGAGGGAGACTGTTCCTCACCACCATATGCTGAGCCCAAGCTTTGAGGAGTGGAAATTAAAAAACAAAAAACGGGAGCTGCTAATTTATTCATTTATTTGACAAGCATGCACTAAAGACCAAGGCTTTAGAGACTCCCTGGTTGCCAGTGCAGACATGGTGCTTGCTTTCAAGGCGTTCAATCTGGAAGAGAAAAATAGATAAAAGAATTACAGGTGATGAAGTATTCTGATAGAAAATAATCGGATAGTCTTCAGCCGAGAAGGCTGCTCAGAGGAGGGGCCTTGTAGGCTGAGTCCTGAAGGATGCAAAGAGGGTTGACATAGGAGGATTAATCAGGAAAAGATTAAGCCCGACTGGCGTGGCTCAGTGGTTGAGTCTTTACCTATGAACCTGGAGGTCGTGGTTCGATTCCTGGTCAGGGCACATGCCCAGGATGTGGGCTTAATCCCCAGTGTGGGGCATGCAAGAGGCAGCCAATCAATAATTCTCTCTCATCTTGATGTTTCTCTCTCTCTCTCCCTCTCTCCCTTCCTCCTGAAATCAATAAAAATATATGTTTGTTAAAAAAAGAAGAGATTAAAAATAATTGAAAAGGCCAAGGCGGAGAGGGTTTGGTGATTCTAGAAAGAGGAGTGCCATGTGAGGGGTCTCCTGGGACAGCCTGCAGGACCTGTGATAAATGACAGCAGTAACCGAAAGGCCATGTTGCACTGGACTTTCCTTCTTTCCATTATAGTCCTTATTTCACAGCCTAATGAGCACTCCCCAAAGGTGGCTGCGTGTGTGCACTGATTTTTTAAAGAAGCAGGGGGGTAAGAGTCTGCCCACAAAGGGCTGAGGCCTTTTAAACTGACACTTTAAAAATATTTGCATGCAAATCCTTCCTGACATTTGGATTTAGAAGACCAATGGGCTTGCTCGAATGTACTGAACACCGACCAGAAACCTCCCTGAGATTTGTCATCTCCAGCACAGCAATGTTCCAGCCAGAGCCCTGAGCCCTGAGCCCTGAGGGAGGCTGGTCAGGGCTCCGGTGTTGGCACTTGGACTTCCCAAGAGCCACATGCTAAGGAGATGAGAGAGAGAGAGAGAGAGAGAGAGAGAGAGAGGGAGGAGGGGGGCGGGAGGAATAACAGGCATGGGGAATATATGCAGGCAGTGATTTGCATATGATTTGCATACCACTTGATAAGCTGAAATCTGGTCTCAGAGAATGTTCAAATTAAAATTTTATCATAGCGACTTGTGCAGCCATTTCTTAATATTCTCACCTCTGTTTTATTATTTTGCTCCTATTGATTGTAATTCATGTATTTCTTTTTGTTGGAAATTTGCAGTTGTGATTCAGAGCATCAGTGGAAGAAAAAAAGGATTGCCTGGGTCCACCAGAGACCATTTCTTGGCAAATGAGGTTTGCATTCCAGCCCTTCCTGTCACATCTTTCTTATTCCTGTCGTGAACGTGCCTTTATTGGGGCCCGTCTTGGGAGCTCCAGGGAGCTATAATTGAGATAGAAAAAAAAAAAGTGAATTTTGCATGGATAGCTACTTGGATTTAGGCATTATTCTTAGGAATTGTGCATTTTTAGGTGAGTTATTTTGTCTATTGGGACCTCCGTTTTTTCATTTGTAACTGGAAATAAATATGTAAACTTTATAGGCTATTGTGAAAATTAAACAGTATGCACACGGTGCTCAGCCCAAGGCCAGCCAATACTCTTGCCAACCTGTTTCTGTGAACTGTCCTCAAACCTATTGTGGGCATAACATTGTCTCTGGAATTTGGTGATGAGCACGTTGATGGTGGCCCAGGGCATTAGGGAGGCTGTTGACTGTGATTGGGGACCTTGCCCCTGTTGTGGACGTGGGGAGTGGCCCCAGCACTGCGGGGACCTGAGGAGCTGCACCTTCTGAGCGCTCACCTTTGCACTTAATATTTAATTAACACATGCACTGACTTCATTAGAAGCAATTAACGAAACAGCTTCCAGTAAAGACTTTCTGAAATTTCTGTACCCGGGGGCTGTTAGACACTCGCATTTTCTACCCTGCGAGGGTTTCTTATACAACGTTTTCTTGTCGTTTTTTTAATTTGCTGACTCCTGCTAATGATCAGAACTGCCACCTGAAACACTCACAACATGAGGATGAGATTAGATGTGGTTGCTCAGCTTCATTTATAAGTAGGCCCAGGGCAGCCATGGAATACAAAGCTTGATTTAAAAACATATTTAAAACATTAGATCCATTTGAGTGTCGTTGCTAAAATTTGCTGTTTATTATTTAATGACTATCTCACCCACCTTATAAACCTGCTTTTAATTTACAACTCAAAAGAGTAAATTTGTGTCTCGTTAAAATAAATGTATAAGATCTCACAGTTTCCTTCAGGGCAGTGGTTCTGGAACTTGAGTGGCAGCAGAATCCTTCCGGCCCGCCCCGGAGCTTTGGTCCAGAGCTTCTGGAGTAGGTCCAGGAATGAGCGTTTCTAGCGAGTGCCCAGGGGTTCTGATGCTGAGGCAGGGGCCACGCGGGAGAGTCCGGCTTTAGGGAGAATGTACGGGCCACACGGGAGAGCCTTCTCCCAGCTTGTTTCTTTATGACACGTGTTTCATGGTGAGATCCATTGCTGTTTGCTCAGAATCCAAATGTGTATTTCTGTTTGGCTTTTCACCACGATTGTTTCAAATTGGGAAGCTGGGTTTATGGTATCTGGCAGGAGGGTAGCAAGGTCTTAGGGTCAAATAGACACGTTTTAATGGATGGATAAGCTGCTCTTTAGGTTAAAGTCGGCCTTAATCGTTTTCTTCATCAGTGGGAATTCATTTATTCATTAATTTAACACATTTATTGGGAACTCCTAGGCACCTAGTATTGTTCTAAGAGTTCCGGATACTCCATGAGTGAAGAAGATACGATTGCTTCTCTAATGCTGTCTAGGTATTGGATGAGTCACAGGAGTGGGGGAGGGAGGGAGCCTACAATAGATATAATACATGCCAAATAGAAAGTGTTATAAAGAATAAAGCTGGATGAAATTGACCAAAAGGACAGTCAATCGCACTGTACGTGCGTGCCCCCACGTGGTATTTTGTGGAAGAGCCACACTGAAGGGGCCAAACCGCGAGCCGCAGTTTGCTGGCCATGGGTCTAACCTGAAAGCCTCTTTAACTCAGACAGCTGCCGAGCCGCAGTTTGCCGACCACTGGTAGACCTTCCTGCTCTCCACCCCTGTGCAAGGCTCACCAAGCTTTGTTTACTCATCTGTACAGTGGAGTTGATTGGATCCGCCCACTGAGTTGCTGTGAGGAGGAACTCAGGGTGGTGGTGGTGAGGACAGTTCCCATTTGAGCACTTACTCCCTGCCTGGCCATTTTCCAAGGCATTTGACACCCGTCACTTCAGTTCCTCCTCACGACGGCCTGGGGAGTGGACACTGGTGTCCCACGTCCCCACTGAGGAATCCGGACACAGAAAAGTTGAGTGAGTTGCTCAGGGACACCCTGCTTCGTCCAGTGCCTCACAGACATCAGTGTTTATATAAAGGAAATAACTGCAGTCACTACTGTTTAGATTTAACTTAAAAAAAAAAGACATAGTCTGAACATATTGCAGGAGGTCAGATACTTAATCCCTCTTGGTTTTTGTTTGTTTAGTTATCTGGCTCCCTTTCATGGCACTCATTTTCATCTTGGTTTTTCCATTGATAAAAAAGTCTGTTTTTAACTTTTTTAACGGGCATTTGGTGCAGGGAGCGGCAAGTAGGAGGTCCCCGGGACCAGCTGGACTGGAGGACTGCATGTCTATGGCACATTCCCTGTTTTCTCCTAGTTCACACGCACCCTTTGATCTATGCAGAGTGTGAGCTCTGAGCGCTCTCCCTGTGACATGATGGGCAGGTCTCAGAATTATTTGATGGGGTGACGCCTACATCAGGTCTGGACCTCCTAATACTCTCCCACCCCAAACACCATTCTTCCTCTGCACTCATTTCCACTCTGTCTTCCCTCCTCTAGTCAGTTCTCTCTTGTCTCTTTTTTCATCTTACCAGTTACCTATGTTGACAAGGATTGTCTGGGGGAATATATGAAGGTTGGTTTCTCATGGCATTTATGTAGTAATAAGTTTATTAGTTTGGGGAATGACCCTCCCCTTCCCTCTATGATTATTTTTTGTAATAAATACCCATCTAATTTACTAAGTTTTTCCCTTGAGCACAAGCAACCTTTTATGCAAAAGAAATTTCTCATTTTGTGCCCTGATAGAGTAGTTGCTAAAATACACACACAGAAAAAGTCATTCAATAGGAAAAATAAAATGGGAAGGAAACCAATTATTTCATGTTCAGGGAGTCCAGCCAGAGTGGTGAGTAGGAATTGCAGTGTTTTGTCATGGAAGTTTCGGTGGCATGTAATGGATTTCTGCTTTTTAGGACACTCATTTTATTGGGCAGCGCTTTGAGAAGGGCAGCTGAGGGGT
The DNA here is from genome assembly GCF_000412655.1 of Myotis brandtii. Lineage (NCBI taxonomy): Eukaryota > Metazoa > Chordata > Mammalia > Chiroptera > Vespertilionidae > Myotis > Myotis brandtii. The sequence continues at coordinate 1,253,059 of NW_005355000.1, read as the reverse complement.
TAGTGCCCAGAGCAGGAGTCAGGGGAAGTGTCAGGGCACCTGCCATTTCAAGGTAAGAATTCCCAGGTATGGTTGGGCAAGAGCCGAAAACTCGGCCAGAACCAGTGGTCAGTGGTGTGTGCAGCTGTCTGAGTTAAAGAGGCTTTCAGGTTAGACCTTCCTGCTCTCCACCCCTGCGCAAGGCTCACCAAGCTTTGTTTACTCATCTGTACAATGGAGTTGATTGGATCCGCCCACTGGGTTGCTGTGAGGAGGAACTCAGGGTGGTGGTGGTGAGGACAGTTCCCATTTGAGCACTTACTCCCTGCCTGGCCATTTTCCAAGGCATTTGACACCCGTCACTTCAGTTCCTCCTCACGACGGCCTGGGGAGTGGACACTGGTGTCCCACGTCCCCACTGAGGAATCCGGACACAGAAAAGTTGAGTGAGTTGCTCAGGGACACCCTGCTTCGTCCAGTGCCTCACAGACATCAGTGTTTATATCAAGGAAATAACTGCAGTCGCTACTGTTTAGATTTAACATAAAAAAAGAAAAAAAAAGGCATAGTCCGAACATATTGCAGCGCATAGGAGGTCAGATACTTAATCCCTCTTGGTTTTTGTTTGTTTAGTTATCTGGCTCCCTTTCATGGCACTCAATTTCATCTTGGTTTTTCCATTGATAAAAAAGTCTGTTTTTAACTTTTTTAACCCATTGTTTTCTCCCGTAAGACCGAATACGGGCACCCTGTTAGAGCATGACACCTGCTGGTCCTTTCAGCGTGACATCTTCTCCGGTCGCTGTAGGAAGACTCTTTCCATGACAGGGAAGTAGACATTTCAAATAAATGAAAAAGATTCTCATTTTGTGCCCTGATAGAGTAGTTGCTAAAATAAACACACAGGAAAAGTCATTTAATAGGAAAAATAAAATAGAAAGGAAGCTATTATTTCATGTTCAGGGAGTCAGCCAGCCAGAGTGGTAGGTAGGAATTGCAGTGTTTTGTCATGGAAGTTTTGGTGGCATGTAATGGATTTCAGCTTTTTAGGACACTCATTTTATTGGGCATCGCTTTGAGAAGGGCAGCTGAGGGGTTAGTGCCCAGAGCAGGAGTCAGGGGAAGTGTCAGGGCACCTGCCATTTCAAGGTAAGAATTCCCAGGTATGGTTGGGCAAGAGCCGAAAACTCGGCCAGAACCAGTGGTCAGTGGTGTGTGCAGCTGTCTGAGTTAAAGAGGCTTTCAGGTTAGACCTTCCTGCTCTCCACCCCTGCGCAAGGCTCACCAAGCTTTGTTTACTCATCTGTACAATGGAGTTGATTGGATCCGCCCACTGGGTTGCTGTGAGGAGGAACTCAGGGTGGTGGTGGTGAGGACAGTTCCCATTTGAGCACTTACTCCCTACCCAGGCATTTTCCAAGGCATTTGACACCCGTCACTTCAGTTCCTCTTCACGATGGCCTGGGGAGTGGACACTGGTGTCCCAAGTCCCCACTGCTGAATCCGGACACAGAAAAGTTGAGTGAGTTGCTCAGGGACACCCTGCTTCGTCCAGTGCCTCACAGACATCAGTGTTTATATCAAGGAAATAACTGCAGTCACTACTGTTTAGATTTAACTTAAAAAAAAAAGACATAGTCTGAACATATTGCAGGAGGTCAGATACTTAATCCCTCTTGGTTTTTGTTTGTTTGGGGCGGTGCCCCAACTCCCCAATCGGCCCTGCTCTGAGCCTGACCAGGGGCTGCACTTAGGGATTGGGCCTGCCCTCTGCCACCCGGGAGCAGGCCTAAGCCAGCAGGTCGTTATCTTCCGAGGGGTCCCAGACTGCGAGAGGGCACAGGCCGGGCTGAGGGACCCCCCCTTCCCCACCGAGTGCACAAATTTTTGTGCACCGGGCCCCTAGTTTCAAATAAATGAAAAAGCTCCTCCAGGAAATTATGATTATTGGCCTTCTTGGAAACATGGCCCCTTTCTGTTGTTTCCTACGCACCAGGTGCCTTGGAACCAGTAGTGTGCGGCAGTGAGGACAAGGGCCCAAGTGTTGGCTTTGTGTGTGAAGGTTGCCTGGTCTCTGAAAGTCTCTCACTGTTTCAGTCTCAGCCCCCATGTCTGCCAAGTGGGGATGGTGGTGATGATGCTGTTGATGGTGATCCTAGGGTAGAATATGGTTAAACAGATTTCATATAATCTATGGAGAGTAAGTCACATTCTCTCAAATAATATAATTCATGTTCTATGTGTTCTCCTTTCCCCTCAATATCCAGTTGCCCTCACAATGTTCATTCTTACCCCTTTTCTTCCCTTTTTTCTTCCATTTATCCAACATTCCACCCACCTACCCACCCATCCTTCCATCCGTTCATCCATCCATCCATCCCTCCTTCTCAGCCTTGAGTACCATTGTACCTAGTAATTTAAATAAGATTTTCATCCTGTAGGTTGGGGATCAGAATTTGGGGAAATGATGTCCCATTGGGTGGTTTTCCTGGCACAGTGTGCTGATTGCAGATGGAGCTATCTGCCTTGCCCCTTACGAAGGAGGTGCTGATGTTTGCTTGGCTAGGAGGTTGAAAAAAGAGTAGGAATTTGTCCAAAGAACACCAAGCACACACAAAAATATTAGCCAAAGAGGGAAAATGGAAGAAATAGAGACAAGGCATCACTGTCAGAGGGCATTTAAAATAAAGATAGGTTAGACAAATGGTGGTGTTCATTGAGGAAATAAAAAAGCAGTGAAGTTACGATAAACGAGAAGAACATTAGGTATATATTCAAGGAGGAGGTCTAGAATGCCATCACCATTAGGCTGTGATGCCAAGAAGTGGCATATGCTTATCACTATTTACCATGGGATGGCCATATGGGTATTAATCCATATAATGACGATATACAGACATACATATCATTTACAGATATGTTTCTCTTATTTTAGTTTGTTTATTTTCTGTTTCATCTGCCCTCTAGATTTTTCACTTCATGCTATCAGTGCATCTGTATCCTCAGTGTCTAGAACAGTGCCTGCCTGGCACAGGGTAGCACTCCACACCATTGATAAAAAAGTCTGTTTTTAACTTTTTTAACCCGTTGTTTTCTCCCGTAAGATCGAATACGGGCACCCTGTTAGAGTGTGACGCCTGCTGGTCCTTTCAGTATGATATCTTCTCTGGTTGCTCTAGGAAGACTCTTTCTATGACAGGGAAGTGTTTCTCTTATTTTAGTTTGTTTATTTTCTGTTTCATATGCCCTCTAGATTTTTCACTTCATGCTGTCAGTGCATCTGTATCCTCAGTGTCTTAGAACAGTGCCTGCCTGGCACAGGGTAGCACTCCACGAATACTTTTGAATAAATGAATTAATCTCTATTGAAACTTAATTTGCAGATAAATTAAAAATGGATGATCCTACAGTTTGCAAGAACCTTAGGTTATTTAACAGTTTAGGCAGTTCCAGAATTTTCCAATCAGAAGATAACTATGAACAGTTTTCAAATTATGGTCTTTGTGGATTCAGGAGTTTCTTATTAATGTATCCGAGTGGATTTTCTGGGAGCAGAGAAATGCTGCGTGAGGGGACTGGGCTTCCATGCCCAACTTTGATCAGAGTGGCTCTGCTTTTATGTGATTTAGATATCTCGCTTCTAATTAGATGTGATTTGAAGAACAGTTTGCTCTACTTGAAAGTGTAGATTAGATTAGAAAATTCTCATTTGCTCTAGGAGTCTCCCTGGTCTCCTCTCTGACCCACTTCAGGCTTCTCTACTTGGGAGCCATAATGATCTTTCAAAGTTGAAATCTGGTTGTCATGCCCCTCCCTCTCCCTAAAACACCTCAGTGGGTTCTCATCAATAATAAAACCGATATCTGCCATTTATTCAGCATTACTAAGTCCCAGCACCATTCTAAGCACTTTAGGTGTATTAACTCATTTGATCCTCTATATTGGATAGAGAGTGTTATAAATCCCCATTTTACAGATGAGGGAACCCAGGCTCAGAGATGTTAAAAGACTTTTCCAAGTGATACATCTAGTAATCAATCTCTGAATAAAGACAAAATAAAGATCTTAAGGGTTCCAAATCATTTTGCCTGGATCCTTCTGGCAGTTTGGTAAAACCTACGGAAAGCATCTCAGAATACTATTTTTAACTACATATCTATATAATAAAAGCCTAAGTGACCATTACGGCGGAGCGACCCGAAACACTGGTCGCTATGATGCACACTGACCACCAGGGGGAAGATGCTCAACGCAGGAGCTGCCCCTGGGTGGTCAGTAAGCTCCCACAGAGGGAGCGCCACTCAGCCACAAGCTGGACTCATGGCTGGCGAGTGCAGCTGCCATGGTGGGAGCCTCTCCTGGCTCTGTAGCAGCAGGCTGGGATGAGCGTGAGCAGTGCGGTGCCCGGCCCGATTCGGGCTCCTCCCTGACCACCTGCCGCTTGGCTCACTGCTACATCCCCCGAGGGTCCCAGAACTGTGAGAGAGATGTCCGATTGCCAGCTTAGGCCCGATCCTGCAGAGATTGTTCCTAGGCTCGCAGTCCATCCCCTGATGGGTCCTGTACTGTGAGAGGATGCAGGCCGGGCTGAGGGACAACCCCCTCCCCAGTGCACAAATTTCATGCACCGGGCCTCTAGTAATAACATAATATTACAAAGAAAATAATTATATTTCAATACAGTTAGCATATATTTTTTTAGTTAATCCTCACCAGAGGATATTTTTTTCCATTGATTCTTTAGAGAGAATGGAAGGGAGGGGGAGAAACAGACAGAGAGAAACATTGATGTGAGAGAGACACATTGGCTGGTTACCTCCTGCATTGTGTTCTCCTTTCCCCTCAATATCCAGTTGCCCTTACAATGTTCATTCTTACCCCTTTTCTTCCCTTTTTCTTCCATTTATCCAACATTCCACCCACCTACCCACCCATCCTTCCATCTGTTCATCCATCCATCCATCCATCCATCCCTCCTTCTCAGCCTTGAGTACCATTGTACCTAGTAATTTAAATAAGATTTTCATCCTGTAGGTTGGGGATCAGAATTTGGGGAAATGATGTCCCATTGGGTGGTTTTCCTGGCACAGTGCGCTGATTGCAGATGGAGCTATCTGTCTTGCCCCTTACGAAGGAGGTGCTGATGTTTGCTTGGCTAGGAGGTTGAAAAAAGAGTAGGAATTTGTCCAAAGAACACCAAGCACACACAAAAATATTAGCCAAAGAGGGAAAATGGAAGAAATAGAGACAAGGCATCACTGTCAGAGGGCATTTAAAATAAAGATAGGTTAGACAAATGGTGGTGTTCATTGAGGAAATAAAAAAGCAGTGAAGTTATGATAAATGAGAAGAACATTAGGTATATATTCAAGAAGGAGGTCTAGAATGCCATCACCATCAGGCTGTGATGCCAAGAAGTGGCATATGCTTATCACTATTTACCATGGGATGGCCATATGGGTATTAATCCATATAATGACGATATACAGACATACATATCATTTACAGATATGTTTCTCTTATTTTAGTTTGTTTATTTTCTGTTTCATATGCCCTCTAGATTTTTCACTTCATGCTGTCAGTGCATCTGTATCCTCAGTGTCTTAGAACAGTGCCTGCCTGGCACAGGGTAGCACTCCACGAATACTTTTGAATAAATGAATTAATCTCTATTGAAACTTAATTTGCAGATAAATTAAAAATGGATGATCCTACAGTTTGCAAGAACCTTAGGTTATTTAACAGTTTAGGCAGTTCCAGAATTTTCCAATCAGAAGATAACTATGAACAGTTTTCAAATTATGGTCTTTGTGGATTCAGGAGTTTCTTATTAATGTATCCGAGTGGATTTTCTGGGAGCAGAGAAATGCTGCGTGAGGGGACTGGGCTTCCATGCCCAACTTTGATCAGAGTGGCTCTGCTTTTATGTGATTTAGATATCTCGCTTCTAATTAGATGTGATTTGAAGAACAGTTTGCTCTACTTGAAAGTGTAGATTAGATTAGAAAATTCTCATTTGCTCTAGGAGTCTCCCTGGTCTCCTCTCTGACCCACTTCAGGCTTCTCTACTTGGGAGCCATAATGATCTTTCAAAGTTGAAATCTGGTTGTCATGCCCCTCCCTCTCCCTAAAACACCTCAGTGGGTTCTCATCAATAATAAAACCGATATCTGCCATTTATTCAGCATTACTAAGTCCCAGCACCATTCTAAGCACTTTAGGTGTATTAACTCATTTGATCCTCTATATTGGATAGAGAGTGTTATAAATCCCCATTTTACAGATGAGGGAACCCAGGCTCAGAGATGTTAAAAGACTTTTCCAAGTGATACATCTAGTAATCAATCTCTGAATAAAGACAAAATAAAGATCTTAAGGGTTCCAAATCATTTTGCCTGGATCCTTCTGGCAGTTTGGTAAAACCTACGGAAAGCATCTCAGAATACTATTTTTAACTACATATCTATATAATAAAAGCCTAAGTGACCATTACGGCGGAGCGACCCGAAACACTGGTCGCTATGATGCACACTGACCACCAGGGGGAAGATGCTCAACGCAGGAGCTGCCCCTGGGTGGTCAGTAAGCTCCCACAGAGGGAGCGCCACTCAGCCACAAGCTGGACTCATGGCTGGCGAGTGCAGCTGCCATGGTGGGAGCCTCTCCTGGCTCTGTAGCAGCAGGCTGGGATGAGCGTGAGCAGTGCGGTGCCCGGCCCGATTCGGGCTCCTCCCTGACCACCTGCCGCTTGGCTCACTGCTACATCCCCCGAGGGGTCCCAGACTGTGAGAGAGATGTCCGATTGCCAGCTTAGGCCCGATCCTGCAGAGATTGTTCCTAGGCTCGCAGTCCATCCCCTGATGGGTCCTGTACTGTGAGAGGATGCAGGCCGGGCTGAGGGACAACCCCCTCCCCAGTGCACAAATTTCATGCACCGGGCCTCTAGTAATAACATAATATTACAAAGAAAATAATTATATTTCAATACAGTTAGCATATATTTTTTTAGTTAATCCTCACCAGAGGATATTTTTTTCCATTGATTCTTTAGAGAGAATGGAAGGGAGGGGGAGAAACAGACAGAGAGAAACATTGATGTGAGAGAGACACATTGGCTGGTTACCTCCTGCATGCACCCTGACTGGGGCTGGGGATTGAGCCTGCAAACAAATTACATGCTCTTGACTGGAATCGAACCCACGACCCTTCACTTTGCAGACGGACACCCTAATCACTGAGAAAACCCAGCTAGAGCATTAGCAGAATATTTTAAGTATATTTGTAGCAGATGCATTATAGAAATAATATATGAGCTTCTTTAAATACCTTTAAGTAACCAGATCTCGAGCCAGGCATAATAACTCTGCTATTGCAAAGTTGTGATGAACACAAATGAATTTCAGGGTGTCTGCAAGATCCCCAACATGATATAAAAATACTACCAATTTCTACTGGTGCAAAAGCTGCAGATATTGCTATAATATTACCATGACTTTTTGCTTACGTTCATAATAGAAGGCAATGCTGAATTTTAGTTAAGGGTTAGTGAAAATAAGAATGTGATTTTTGAATTTGTGGTTGTTATTTACCTTTGGAATACTCCTGACCATTAAACCTTTAAGTGTTTCTTCTGCTCTGTCCTCACTTTCTCTTTTTGAGAGTGCCTTATTTAAAAATGTTAAATCCTTGGGGGATATGTTCCAACTACCCAGTAGTTGCCTGGAACTGCAGATAGTACTGAATCCTATATATATTGCGTGTTTTTTCCCCTACATACATATCTACAATTAAGTTTAACTTACAAATTAGGCATAATAAGAGATTAACAGCAACAATAATAAAATAGAAAAATATACTGTAAAAAAAGAAAAGAATGTGATTTTTTTTTTCTATCCACGTTCTCAGACCTTGGAATATGATCTTAGTAATAACTCCTTCCTTGTTTTACACACTACAGCTTGGCCTCGGATTACCTTGCCAGCCACACATCTCGTATCTCACTCCCTTGCTTTTGCTCTGCGACCACACAGCTTACCTCTCTCTGGTCACTCTTACTCTTCTCCACAGGGCCTTTGCACATACTGCTTCCCCTGCCTCGAATATCCTTCCCGTCCCTCCTGTCTTTCCCATCTCTGTTCATGTGTCACTTTCTCAGGGAAGACCTTGGTCTCCCCCTCCAGGTCACCCTCCTCTGTTAGAGGACCTGTCACCGAATCTCATGCTCCAAGTCAGAGCTACAGGCTGGGCTGGTTTGTGTGAATAGTTGATCAAGGTCCGCCTCTCCAAACAGAGTGTAAGCTTCATGAGTGTATTCGTTTATAAGCGTTGTCATAACGAAGTCTCACAGCCTGGGTGGCTGAAACAACGGAAATGTATTTCCTCACGGTTCGGAAGGCTGGAAGGCCAAGACCAGGTGTCAGCAGAGTGGGTTTCCTCCAAGTCTCCATCTGTTCGCTTGCAGAGGGCCACCACCTTTTTGTGTCTTCACATGGTCTTTCCTCTGTGTGTGTCTGTGTCCATTTCTTATAAGGACACCAGTCCTATTGGATTAGAGCCCACCCTGCTGGTGTCATTTTAATGTCATTACCTCTGGAAAGACCCTATCTCCAAAGGCAGTCACATGTTGTGATACTGGGGTTAGGGCTTCAGCATAGGAATCTGGCAAGGTTGGGGGTGGGGTCACAATTTAGGGAAGGGACAAAGTCTGATTACACTAACAATTATACCCCCATCAGCTGCAGCACTTAGCCAGACTGGGCCATCAGTCAGTATCTGTTACCTTAATGAGTACACATGCAAGCACACATGTATGATGCCATACTGTGTGGACCGTTGTAACATTTAAAACATGTATTTGTATCACATGTTCTAACATTGAGCTTGTTCCTTGAGCTCTCTTTCATTGTTCTTAAGTTATCTGATCTATGAATGTCCACATTACATTTTTAAAAAGAAATCTCATGTACCTATACTTGTCTGCTTGAAATTAAATCACAAATACAGAATATTTAAATTTCAACTCTGGAGTCATTAGTTGCAACCTGAATTTTATTCTGTTCTGGAATGCAACTCTTTGATTTAATAACAGCTCTTTGGTTGTATAAAGTAGGTTTTTAGTTTCCATGAGAAACTAATCAGATTGGAATTGGTTTAAGCACCTATTTTCTGGGTTGATTTCAGAACAGAAATCTACGCAGATGAGAATTTTCTAATCTACGCATACTTTTTCCTTTTTGCTCATGTCAGCACAAGTGGCCACAGCAGTCTCAAGTACAAAATTGAGGATTGCCACACAATGCTGACACTTAACTTCTGGAAGTACGTTATCTTGGGACATGCTGGGATAGTAGGATTCAGATTCTGTTAGATTTTGAAGGTCAAGGTGCTTACATTTTTAGCAACACAGCCCCAGACAGGGGAGCAAGAGCCAGGAATGTGCCTCACACGGAGGCGGTGGGCCCTGCCTGGAGGGTATGCTTCCCTGGTGAGATGCTACTGGGGATTGTTAGAATAAATAGACAAGAATTATAATAAAAGAAAGTTACGCACTCAAGGGGCACTGGCAAACAGGATTCTTAAATGCAGGACATCACAGAGCCCTTAGTCTGCTGGTGAACTTTCCCCGTGGGGTCTGCAGGGTGCAGACCTTCCCACACATTTGCCCGGACTTGTTGCTTAGGGACTGGTATCCTGAGAAAGGCTCTCTGAGTGGTCTCTCCGGACAGTCTAAATAGCTCACACATTTTGTTGGTTTGGTTAGTGGGGTATTTGTATCAGAATTTTGTCTTCTACCATTCGGGATATCATTGTGTTATATCTTGGTATTTCACAGGCATCATTCCAAACATCAAATTTGAACACAGCCCACTATAGTGCTTCAAGTTTTCTACACCTGGCTGTAAGGTTTTACTAAACTCAGCAATTAAAAAAAATAAAACACCTATCTTTTTGTTGTTGTTGTTACAAGTGTCAGAAAGCCAAGTCCAACCGAGTTTAGCAAAAAATAGTGTGGAAGTGTCTTGTTGACTTAGAGTGCGCCATCAGGATTCAGCCCCCTGCATCTGCTTCTTCCTCCGCTGTCATTTGATTCTTCACAGAGAGCTTTGCCTGTGAAGCAAATGGGCTCCAACAGGTCTCCTCCCCGAGCATTTGCAGTGCAAATCGAGCTTTTCTCTGCCACCTTCCAACAGAGTCCCAGATGTAAACTTCGCTGGTCTGGTTTGGGTCCTGACTCTCTCCCTCTCAGCCCTGTGATGGGCCTGGCTAGATTGTGTGCTGTCTCTTATTAAAAGGGGTAGAATCAGCCCCATTGAGACCACATGCCCTGAGTCAGGAAGGGACCTGGGTGATGGACGCCCAGAAGTAAATGAAGATGCTGGGGCCCAAGGGATATGTGCTTGGCAAGTAGAGATAACAGGCATTCCACTCACCCCCTTTGGAGTTTGTTAACTTGTGCAAACCTCTTTTCCTGTTTGCTGAATGAAGAAGATTTCAGTTAATCAAGTTTCTAGTTAGTTAAGCTGCAGCTAATTAAGTTTGTTAGATAATCAGGTGCTGATGGCATCAACAAGTGGAAGAGATGTCACAGAAATGAAATAAAAGGTCCTGACATGGATTCCCTGTGGGGACACGTGAGAGGGAGGATTTGAGGCGGATTTACACTGTCCCAGAGGACACGCTGGACTAGGAGCCCTAGCCCATCAGCTTCTCCATGGTGGGGAGGGGAGCGATGTCTCCTTCCTCCTGGTGTCACTGTGGCCTGGCAGGGTTACTGCTCAGGGTTGTTGTTCTCACTGCTGTAGAACTAGGAGGTTGGGTGGTTTTTCGGAGCAAAGAGAAAGCAGATTTGGGAGAGAAGATGCTGAGTGTGAATTTCAAGTGGAATGCATTGGAGCTGCTGGTGGGACAGGGAGGCGGTTGGGAACATGGACCCCAGGCCCATTTGATCGTATCGTGGGAAAACGTTACTCATTCAAGACAGAACTTTCCCTGGGTAGGTGTGGGCACCTCTCCTCACGAGGAGCAGGAGGCGGGGTGCTCTGTCCCGTAATGACACTGTGGAGGGAGGTGTTTAGGGACCATTTGCTTCCTGTTCGAGGCGCTGGCATTGGGTCTCAGAGGGATGCTGTTTCCAGTATTTCCCCTTGTGAGTGGCGAGCTGCGTCTGATGCTACACTTCAGTGACGTGGCACCACGTTGCCTCAGCGAGGGTAAATTGGGTCACACAAGTCACACTCAAGGAAAAGGCACATTTGTTCTTGCGCTTCAACTATTTTCCCAGGGCGGAGGATAATGTAGAAAATAAAACTACAAGCAGAGCTGACCCTGCGTGAGCAGTTTCTTACTCAGTAGTTCTCAGCTCAGTGCCTCCTGCTTTAAGGTAAATATTTTTAGTGTTTCTTTTATTATCCTAAAATGAAATTAATAGATAATACATCTGTTAACAGGCCTCATTCTTAAACTATAGAAAATAAAAGGAAAGTGATTTATAATAAATGATGTGTATGTAGTGTGTGTTCAGCCCAGGTTCAGAGGAATCGTGGGGAAATGCAGATTAAGATGGGGCAGCTGGAAGGGGGCTGGTGAGATTCTGCATCTAATGGGCTCCACGCCGCAGCCAGGCTCTGGGAGATGTGGGGAAGTACCAGCTGCTTGTACCTCCCTGTGGCTTCCTCCACGTACTTCCGCCATAAAACCACTGCTCTGGGGCATGGAATGGGCCACCGACAGCGAGATCGCGTTGCTGGTGGTGATGCGATTCTCTGCAGTAGTGACCCGACCTTATAAAGTCCCGTGAAGCAGAGCGGCGGTCCGCTCGTGGTGCCCAGTTTTGCATGCATTGTATGGTGAAACTGTAAAAGCATGCTTTCATTCCTGTGAGCCACAGGAAGGTTCTAGGCTCAGATGCGTGGCAGTCTGATGCATGGAGACACCCCGCCCCCCGAATCCTCCCCACTGCTGAGGCGGCTCCCTTCCTCTCTGTGTTCAGAAAGCACCCCACAGATTCCCACCATCTGTCGAGAACTCCGAACCTAAAGACCAATACAAGCGAATACAAAGAACACCCCCACAGGGGCGTTCATGGGGTCATGTGACACCTACAGTTAATTTAGTTCAAGTGCCCCACCAGCCAGGGCCCAAAGGAAATAGGGACCCAGTCCCTGCACCGGGACAAGTGGGGTGGTGCATTCTTTTGGAGGTGTTTTCCCTGCTGCTCACTGTTTTAGTAACTGGGGGGATGCTGCTGTGGCCTAGCAGCTGAAAGGTGTGTTTGACACCGCATCACACATCACACATCGCACATCAGAGAGGGTGTCAAGTGGAGGCTCTTGAAGCATCTGAAGCAAATGGAGATACCTTTTGGGGGAAAAGTGAGTGTTAACTTCCTAGTAGCCGAAGGCTGCTTTGTGTTTTTCCAGCTGAGTCGCCACCTGTCCCAGGGGCTGTATTCCCAGTGGCAGGGACAGGAGAGGGCAGTGCTCAGAGCTGCAGTGACCCGGGGTCTGCCTGGGGCAGGGCAGGCTGCTGAAGCTTGTTTCTAAGGTAGAAAGGACGGGGTGACTGAATGAGAACAGGAAGATGGAGATGGGTTTTATTAGTTGCATCACATGAGGTATTTATATTCAAGGGATTATCATTCCTAAATTCAACTTGCTGCCTCAACTGGTTTCTAAAATGCTTGCACCCTCAGACAAGCTGCATTCTTTGACATTGTGCTGGGTAAGAAATATATGCAATATATTTCCCTCCCTTTTCTAAAAATATATTTTTATTGATTTCAGAGAGGAAGGGAGTGGGAGAGAGAGATAGAAATATCAGTGATGAGAGAGAATCATTGATCTGTTGCCTCTTGCACGCTCCCCACTGGAGATGGAGCCCACAACCTGGGCATGTGCCCTGACTGGGAATTGAACCTTGGGCCCTTCAGTCCACAGGCCGATTCTCTATCCACTGAGCCAAACCAGGTAGGGCTATTTTCCCCTTTTGATGTCAGCGCTTTTAATACCACCGACATATAAAAATGATATATTCATTACAGACTATTTGAAAATTAGAAATTTGAGAAAAAAGTTAAAAAAACAATAATGGTATATAATCCCACCACCTGGAAAGGGCAACTGCTAACCAGTACCAGTGTTTCCCTTAATCTTATTTTTAATGCATAGATATTCAAGCACACGATCACATTCTAACAAAGTCAGCGTAGGTCACTAGTTTGGTATGTTACTATTTTTACTTAATATTGTAAAGTCTGCATCTTAATGATACTTTATTTTTGCAGTTATTTGTTATTAGTTGAAAAACTTGGGGTAATTGTAGATTCGTATGTAGTTTTATGAAATAGTTCAGCAAGATCCCTTACATACTTTGCCCAGTTTCCACCAGTGTCACGTTTTACAAAGCTGTAGTGTGGTACAGCACCCAGGGCGTCGGCGCTGACACACTAGCAGTCGCTTGCAGATTTCTCAGGTTTGCTTGCACTCGTGTGTGGGTGTGTGGATTCCATTCTTCACAGCTGCATCGCCCGTGTGGGCTCCTGTGTCCACCTCCACAGTCAAGATACGTCTCCATAGGCCCTCGTTCCCCTTCACAGCCTCACCCGCCTCCCTCCTGCCTCCGTCCAACCCCTGCAACCATTAACCTGCCCTCAATTTCTAAAATTTTGTCATTTCACAGATTTTAAATCAATGGCGTAATTAATACATATTAACCTTTTGTGATTGCCTTTTTTTCACTCAGTATAACTATCTGGACATTCATCTAGGTTGTTGCGAGGATCAGTAGTCTGTCCCTCCTTATTTTGTGTATATATTTGTTATATATACCACAGTTTGTTTAAGCACTCGCCTGTTGAAAGACATCTGGGCTGATTCTAGTTTTTGGTTGTTAGAGATAACGTTGCTGTGAACATCGGTGTACAGGGATTTTTCCGTTTCCATTTTTGAGTGAATGTTTTCCTTTTCTGGGATAAATGCACTAGAGCGCACTTGCTGGTGACATGCTTGGTTTAGGAGAAGCTGGTTCCAAGGTGCGTGCCTCTGTGTCCTCACGGCAGCAAGTGTAGGGGCCATGTGGTCTCTTCACACCCTCCCAGCCCATGGGGGAGGGGGGGCACCGTTGCATTTCATCATTCTGACAGGCGTAACGCGTGTCATTGTGTTTTAGATTTGCATTTCTCAGTTGTCTAATAACATTGAACAACTTTTCATGTGTTTGCCACCTACATATTCTCTTCAGGGAAGTGTCCAAGTCTCTTGCCCATTTTCTTTCTTTTTAAAACATTTATAGTTACCAGCTTTTAGAGAGAGAATTTGTTGTTTCAATCATTTATGCATTTGTTGCTTGTTTCTTGTATGTGCCCTGATTGGGGATTGAACCTGCAACCTTGGCAGGTCTTGTAGAAGGAGATGAAATTAAAATCTTAAAAAAAACTTTATTGGCATAGAAAAGGACTAGGTGGGACGTTGCACATTTTAGTTATAAATTCACGAACTTCTCTCTTAACTCAAGGAGACATACTAGAATGCGGATCTGAGAGTACCTTTTCATAAACATGCCCCCAATGCATTCTAGTTTATGGAAAAATAGAAAAGAATTTGCAAACCTGAGCTTTATTACAAGTTTCTTGTGACTTTCTTCCAGCCCTTGTGGGCCGACCAGGGCTTTGAGAGGCGCTGCCCGAGGGTGGGGTGTTGCCGGGCGTGGTCCTCAGTGCAGGCACCAGCAGGGCCTCCGAGGGGAGCTCCCTCCTCCAGGCCTGCACTTGGGCTTGTTGTCCTTTTTTGTGATGGATTTCCTGGTTGGTCCAGGGGAGGTGTTCACTAGGCTGTGGGAATGCTGTTAAGAAAATGGTAAGATTTATCAAAGAATCCCCAGGGAAACCTCAACAGTAGTTCTTATCACCACGGATGCCTGTAAAAATTGGTCCTAAGCTAAAATAACCACCGCGCGTTCCACTTTAAGACTTGCTTCACTCCATGGAACCCATGTGTCACACACAATGCAAGTGCAAGATATTTGCGGCAGTTAGGTCTAGCTCATCCATGGTTTTGAGCTCAAGGATGCAGGCAGGTAAACAGAAAATGTTTACTGCAGAAGTGACATGCCGCAGGGAGAAATTGCTTTATTAGCCCAAAGCTCTGCTCAGCTGACGAGAAATTAAGCAACATGATTGAGGAGGAAAGGCTGAGCAGATCGAACACGGACATAAAAAATTCCTTCACCATTGAGGCCATCATTCATGTCGAAAGATTGGATGGCTCTTAATTACTCATCAGGTGCCAATGCGGATAGAAGACAACTATCTCCCAAGTAAAAAGGTAAATTGAAATCAGTAAAAGATTCTCAAAATCCCTAGGATAAGTATGTGTGGAATTTTGCAGATTTTCAGAAGTCTGTTGAGTTTCGGTGTTGGAGAGAAATTTTGCACCAATTGACATTTTTCTTGTTCAACGGGTGTTGGCACAACAGGCCGACAGAACCTGAGACCAGCGCTGATGAGCAGATGAAAACACCGCCACCCAGCTTCCTCCTGCCAGCAGGGCAAGCCGCGAGCTCTGTCAGTGTACCCCAATCGGGGTCCCCGTGTCTGCAGAAAGCTGAGAGCAGTGTGGACGTGAGCAGGTGGCCCTGCTCCGTCCCCTCCACTCAGGACCAAAGGACGTCTGCGTGCTATGTTGCGACATGATCTCAAGTAATGCTCACTTTTCTTTTGTTAGCAAGGATGTTTAATTTAGTTTCTGGGTCCACAAGGCGGATACTTGAAGAAAATGTAGGTCCTGGCGGGGCAGCTCAGCTGATTAGAGCGTTGTCCGGATACGCCAAGGTTACGGGTTCGATTCCTGGTCAGGGCACATAAGGGAATCAACCAATGAATACATACGTAAGTGGAACAACAAATCAGTGTTTTTCTCTCTCTCTCTCTTTCTCCCTCCCTCTCTCTCTCAAATCAATTAAAAATGCACTAGGAGTTGCTGATTTTTAATGGGAAGCAGGCGCACACAGCCTCCCACTGATTGAGGCGTCTGCTCTCGAGTGCGTCCCTCCATGCTTGCGCCAGTCAGAGCCGCTGCTGGGCCTGTGGAGGGTGCCACCTTTGGATGTGGGTACAGAAGAGAGAGCGGAGCTGCCACCCGTCTCTTGCTGGCTGCGGGGAGGCTACGTGTAGGAAGTGAGAGGCAGCACAGAGAGGTGGTCCTTCTACATCGTGAATCTGGGTCCAGTGTTGACTTGAGCCTTCCTGCTGCCACGCGCTGACATTTCTCCTGCACCACCGTCAGCCACCCTCAAAGCCAGCATTCCTCACTGCTCATGCCAGTCACAGGAGCAGCCCCTCTGTCCTTGTGGCCCAACCTTGCTTGTCCGTCATCAAGCCTGGTCAGGTCCTGCCTCACCAGTGTCCCCCTGGCTGCCCTGTCTCAGGCCTCCTGCCTCCACCCACTGTCACCCCAGCCCGAAGCTCACCCGACCTTGCTGGAAAACGTAAACATCAAAACAATTTAAGAAGGAAGACAAAGTAAAATAGTAAATTTAAAAAGGTCATAAAAGTTCTCTCTCCTCACCCTGTTTTGCCCAGCCTCAACGCTAATGATCTTGTTTATGCTTTAATAATAATAACTACAATAACAAATGAGCACATGTAGTTAGTCGTATATTATCCTGAACCATTTATCTCCTTCTTGTCATCCCCTCCCCCCACCATGAAACTTTAAGTTTCTAAAGGGCCCTCCACAGCTCACAGTGGAACACCAAGTGCACTGGAGACCCTGAATTAATACCTGGTGAATAAATACATCTGGTCAATCCCTTTGAGTAGCTCGTTAGTAATGAAGTCGGGTAAGTCTCTGTGTGAGGGGCAGACTGGCAAATGTCACTCGGTGTTGTCCAACACAGTGTTGTCCCTTCAGAAGAAAGCTGTTGCTTTTGTGTGATTCATTGACAAATTCAAAGGATGGTGTGGCCATCTGTTTTCATGGCTCCTGAGGGAAGAACAGAGGGCTAGCTTCTGAGCGGGAATGAGCAGGGGTGGGTGAAAGGAAGACTTGCCCTGTTCAGGCTGTGTGACCTGAAAGGACCGAACTGTCTGGATGCTGCGCGCCTTCCCCAGTGGCTGGGAACAGCAGCGCCATCTTTGATGGGAGCTGGGCTTGCCTCCCCAGGTGACCTTGCGGGCAGCTTCCCAGGTGACCTTGCGAGCTGCTTCCAATTCCGTGTTTTTAATTCCAGGTGTTTTTTCTTATCTCCCAGTGTTGTTGTTGTTTTTAAATTACAAAATAAATATGTTTGTTGAAAAAAATCAGAGTTCTCAGAAAATTATAAAGTAAAAAATGAAGGCCTCTGCTCCGGTATCTTTTCCCAGAGGCAACAGTGCTAGTGATCTGATGTGTGTCTTTTCATACTTTTAAAAACAGGAAATTTAAAAGGGTCATAGAAGTTCTGACCTTTACTTTAAGGGTAGAGGCGTATGGCACGGCTTTTATAAAAATCCACCGCAGTTCCCGTCCTTGCCTTAGTTTGCATCTTTCCTCTCAGTACCACGTGCGTGAATGTATCTTTTTTGATAGTCAGCATTTCTTTGTAGAGATTTACCATAATTTTGCTCTCATGTATATGTATAGTTGGGTTGTTCCCAAAATTTACTATCCTATATAATAAAAGGCTAATATGCAAAATGACCGAACGGCAGAAAGACCGGTCGGTATGACGTGCACTGACCACCAGGGGGCAGACACTCAACACAGGAGCTGCCCCCTGGTGGTCAGTGAGCTCCCACAGGGGTAGCGCCACTCAGCCAGAATCCTGGCTTATGGCTGGCGAGCCCAATGGCAGTGGTGGGAGCCTCTCCTGCCTCCACGGCAGTGCTAAGGATGTCTGACTGACGGACATCCATCTCAAAGTAATTTCTACCAAAGCATTAACACTAAGACATCAGTTGGACATTCCCAGAGGGCTCCCGGACTGCGAGAGGGTGTAGGCTGGGCTGAGGACCCCCGCCCCTGCCCTGAGTGCACGGTTTTCGTGCACTGGGCCTCTACTTAAATAATAATGCTACAAATTTCCTTGTGCTTTACTAAAAGTGTATAAAGAATACACGCTCAATTTTATCATAGGTTTTCTTTACACTATATGCTGAAGTAGTGAAATGGTTTTTCCCTCTAAATGGCTAGGATTTTAAAGTTTTAAGTCATCAAACAAGGTGAAACTTGAGGACTGCTGTTATACATTTGAACACCGTGAAATCGCTCCCATTTCTGCCCTAGCGTTCCTCTTGAGAGCAGCTCACCAGACTGCCCTCCAGCGTTGGGACTGGTTATTGTTTCTCTGAGGGAACCCTGTGAAGTGGTTGGCTTGTGTTATAGAAACGTCCTTCATCAAAGACGATTGTTCTCGGTTATGTTATTGTTGTTTCATCTTGTTTTGTTTGTATCTCAGTTATGCAGTTGAAATTCATAAGTTAGGCGTATGTATGATGCTCTACCATTGTAATGAGCTATGTCCATAGCTCTTCCCATTGTCTTGCCTTAAACTTGTGGATCACCCCTACTTGGTCCATGGCAGGTTGCTTTTGTTTTTAGCATACTGTTGAATTCACTGTGCTACAGTTTTACATGCTTTCATATGAGTTTATCTTTGTGTATTCTTTTTTTTAAATATATACTTTATTGATTTTTTACAGAGAGGAAGGGAGAGGGATAGAGAGTTAGAAACATCGATGAGAGAGAAACATCGATCAGCTGCCTCCTGCACACTCCCCACTGGGGATGCGCCCGCAACCAAGGTACATGCCCTTGACCGGAATCAAACCTGGGACCCTTTAGTCCACAGGCCGACGCTCTATCCACTGAGCCAAACCAGTTAGGGCAGTCTTTGTGTATTCTTCACATGTTCCTCAACATATATGTGTTCTATAGTATACTATTCATAAACATTCAACTAATTTTTTTCTGCACTTTCCCCTGTGTATAAATTGTCGTTTATGCTTTGGTAGAAATTACTTTGAGACGGATGAGTACTGCTTTCCAAATTGATTTATTCTAAGCAGGCATCTTCTAATATCCTTGAAGGTTAGAGGCCATGGGGTCCCATTTTTTAGGCCAGTATGTTGCTGCTTTAAATTATACTGAAAACTCTAAACGTGGAGCTTTTCATCAACCCTTCCATCGCACACACCAGGGACTATCATCATTTTATTTTTTCTGCCTCCTCAGTCCCAGTGCCCACATGGTAAGATGAGACCGATGGTGTGGCTGAATGTTCCGTGGGGAGATCCGAGGGCATCAGGTCTGAACATGCACCCCTCTGGTTACTGATTCTTCTGTCTCCCAGGACACAGCAGAGCCGCTGGGGTACCAGGGCCGCTCAGCACCTCATGCTTGCTCCCCTCCTCTCTGTTGGAATACACATAGAGCTAATTGGGAATTCACTTCACAGTGCCTGCAGGAGGTTTCAAGTTTATTTATTAACACTAAACACATCTGTTGGGCTGCAGTGATGAGATTAATCCGCAGTTTTAATATTTGATTTGCAACTGATTAATCGCCTGCAGCTTTCGTTGTGGTGCAGTCAGACCAGCGACGTGCCTGGGAAGGGCACCGGGTCTGAAGTCTAGGCAGCTGTGTGTGGGCAGGGGAGGGGTGGGAATGTGGAAAAGGCTCAGGGCACATGGAAGTGTATTTCCTTACCTTTTTGTCCTGGTGACTCTCGGGAAAGGCCCTGTGGAAACTTGCCTGTGAGCTGAGAGCCTTGGAAACAACTCCGTAGAAACTGGGGAAAGCTGGCCCGTGTTGGGAAAGGAGAGAGAGGGGCTGTTGTGATCTCAGCCTCCAGCACTGTGGCCTTTTCCCTGAAAATCCAGTTCCCACGTGGGAACTTTCGCAGTCACCTCACCGGATGCAGAACGTCTGTGGCCGAGGGAGGAAATAAGAGGACTGGTCTTGTTCTTGAAAACTCATTTGAGAGTTTGCATCCTCTGTGTTCCTAGGAGTCCGAACAGACGTCCTGTGCCAATGGGGCTGTGCTGGTTCTGTGCTGGTCCGTTACCTGCTGGGCTGGAACCTAAGTGGGGAACCTAAGCTACTTAACATCTTCTACTTTATATCTGTACATATAAAAGGAAAATGTATACTTTGAAGACTTAATTCTTTTTTTAGAACGGTTTTAGGTTCACAGCAAAATTGAGAGGAAGATCAAGTTTCCATATATACTCCGAGCCCCCAGCCTCGTCTAATGTCAACACCCCCCACCAGAGTGGCCCGTTTCTTATAACTGGTGACTTGCACTGACACATCCTTATCACCAGAGTCCGTAGTTTACCCTGGGGTTCACTCTTGGTGTTGTACGTCCTGTGGGTTTGGGCAAATGTGTAACGACACACATTCGTCATTATGTGTCATACAGAGTGTTTTCACTGCCTTAAACCCTCTGTGCGCCACCTATTCCTCCCCCTCCAACCCCTGGTCTTTCTGCTGTCTGCGTGGTTTTGCCTTTTCCAGAATGTCCTATAGTTATAATCGTACATAATGTAGCTTTTCAAATTGGCTTCACTTAGTAATATGCATGCAAGGTTCCTCCATGTCTCTTCATGGCCTGATGGTTCATTTCGGTTTAGTGCTGAACAGTATTCCGTGGTTGGGATGTATCACAGTTTATCCACTCACCTACTCCGGGACATCTTAGTTGCTTCCATGCTTTGGCAATTATGAACAAAGCTGCTATAAACATCCGTGTGCAGGTTTTTGTGTGAACATGTTTTTATAGCTCCTTTAGGTAAATACCGAGGAGCGTCATTGCTAGATTGTATGGTAGAGGGTATGTTTAGTTTTGTAAGAAACTGTCTTCCAAAGTGGCTGTATCATTTGTCATTCCAATCAGCAATGAATGAGAACTTCTGATGCCGTCCATCCTCACCAGCATCTGTTTTTGTCAGTGTTCTGGGTGTTGGCCATTCTAATAGGTGTGTCGTTGTATCTCGCTTGTTTTAATTTGCGTTTCCCAGATGACATTCTATGGATAATCTTTTCATAGGCTTATTTTGCACCTGTACATCTTCTTTTATGAGGCGTCTCCTAAGGTCTTTCGCCCATTTTTAATTAGGTTTTCTTATTGTTGAGTTTTAAGAGTTCTTTGTATATTTTGGATCTTAACGTCATTTTTGAGACTTCTTTGATATGGTCACTGCTTATGTCTTTAGTGGCACCTTTTGCTCCACTCTTGAACTCTAAATCTCCCCTCACCGAGGTCCTGTGTTTGCGGAAATATGAGGTGACCCCACATGGAAAGTTTTTCCCATTTTGCTAATGAGAAGAGTGGGGGAGGAACTTTTATTTTGACAACTTGTGAACAAAAGCTTTTAGGAAAACAGATGAAATAGGAAATGCCTATGATATTTGTAATTGAATTGTATATTATATAAAATAATAGAATTAGTACATTTTTCTGTGCCCACATTTTATAAGAATGTGCACCTGTGACTCACCAGTAGAGAGAGGAGCGGGGCTTATGTCTGGAGGTCTGATGGCCATTGTTGCGGGAACTGCCAGGGCTGGGGGCACTGTCCCCGTCCTGCCCAAGGTCCTTGCCTTACCTATAAGGAAACGGAGGCTCAGGTGGGCACAGCAAGCTTGAGTTCACGCTGGGCAAGACTCTTTCTGGAGATTATAAGTATCCAGGGTTGCATGAAACCAGATATTAGCTGGTACCCAAATGACTCATCAATTTGACCTGAACATTTGGTGATAAAACATAAAACTGTAAATAAACTTAAATGTCTTTGCAGAGAACCAGACATGGCTTAATCTGGTGCACAGCACAAAATTCATATGAAATTTTAAGCTAAAATATTAGATATCAGGGAATTTGAAACAGTTACTTTAAACATTTTCTCCAGATCACTACAGTGAATCCATTCAGGATTGTAAGAAGTACACACGTTAGGAGAAATTTAAGATTTCTGCAGTACACAATTATGAATAGTAGAATGACACCTCTCCACATGTAAAACATGAATGATGGGACCTTGATCCAACATGGACAAAGAAATGTGCAAACCCCAGTAAAAGTGCAACTCTGCCTACCACCAACAGATGGCGGTAGTTATCATTAGGTGATATCCCAGTGGGCTTGGGCATTTCAGAACCTGTCAAATCCATCAATTAAGAAGATGGGCTAGAAGAAAGCCATTTTTTCATACTTGATAATGGCATATCGCTTAAGATCAATTTATTCCTTTCTTCTGTAATTCCATACTCACGAAGAAAGTGGGAATAATTTCTTTAATACTTTAATATTGAGTAAGGTCTGCCCTTGATAGAGTATACTGGTAATGCATGTTCACACGAATGGATTTGAAATTACAGCTATAATCGGTTTCCTTTGAGATCAGTTTTACTAAATTGATTTAGTGGTATCTGATCATCTCTTAATTAATTGCTAACATACAGAATACTGTATCATGGAAATCTTCCTCCCCTTTCTCCCTCCTGCAGAAATTTTTTCCCCCTCCCACTTAAAGAATGGCTGTTGTCATTTTTACTTTCACAACCTTGGACATTTTCAAGTTTAACCATTGTATTCCATTTCTATACATGGGCATCCTATATAATAAAAGCCCAGTGACCAAACCACAGAATGACCGGTTGACCAGCTGTGATGCACACTGACCACCAGGGGGCAGACGCTCAACGCAAGAGCTGCCCCCTGGTGGTCAGTGCTCCCACAGTGGGATGACCAGGATGAGCTGCTGCTCCCGCTGCTGGCCCATCCCGACAGGCCACACCCCCCACTAGAGAACGAATCCCGTGCACTGGGCCTCTAGTATAAAATAAAAGTGACCTAAACTAATGTAACCTGCAGATTATCCACAAATTAGTAAAAGCAAAGAAAAATGCCTTTTTTTTTAAGCTGTTGGTATGGTCCACGCACAGCTTTGTCATTTGGAGCTTAGCTAGAACATACAGGTATAGCGATTGTGGTTTGACTCTCTAAAGTACTTTCTTGCCACAGAGTGAGTTTTGTGGGTTGGGGACAGGCCCTAGGGTCTTCGGGCTGCAGCCAGCCCATCCGCGTGTAGCGTGCACCCCACTTGTTTCCGCTGGCTTTCCTTACAGGAAGGACGGGAAGGTTCGTGCATCCACCAGCACAAGCACGCTTCCCGTCACTCCAGTCCAGTCACAGGTGAGGACAGTTGATGGCAATCCTGGTTGGTTTGCTTTCTTCAGAGATGGAGCTGGCACTTTGCATTTCTAACTTGGGAGTAAATTTTACAGCCCTCAGATGTGAAGTGGAAACCAGCCTTTCTCTGGCATGGATTCTGCTGCGGTTTTGTGTCTTTGATGAAGAGGTTGTATTTCTGTCAAGGAGCCTGTGTTTGGCAGGTAGTCTCAGTTACGTGAAGGCTGGAGTTGCACCAACCATTTTCCCCCCAGGGATGGAGCCTCTACGCGCAGTGTGGGGTGGAAGCCTGTGCAGGAGGAATGCTGTGGGCGCCAGGGGTCATCATAGATGGGTGTGCACAGAAAGGCCTCAATCACAGCCTGGCTCTGTCCCCTCAGTTGGTAGATAAGGGCTGAGGCACAGAGAGGGCAAGGAGTTTCCCAAGGTGGCAACTAACTGGTAGCAGATGCCCCCTCTAATAGTTTTCCTGGACCATTATGCTGGATGATAAAAATTCTAATGCCCTCAGCAGGAGTAGGGCTTGGCATCTTCATTTTAAATCTTATTTTTAAAAGTATCCCCATGGGTCCTGGCTGGGTAACTCAGTTGGTTAGATCATCATCCCAATATGCCAAGGTTGTGTGTTTAATCCCTGGTCAGGGAACACACAAGAATCAACCGATGAGTGCATAAATATGTGGAACAACACATCAATGTTTCTCTCTTTCTCTCTCCCTCCCTCCCTCCCTTCCTCCCTCCCTCAAAGCAATCAATAAAAAAACACGCAACACAGTGATTTTTTAGAAAGTCTCCCCATGCCATTTCTCACATCCAGCCAGGTTTAGGAATTCCTCCCCTCTGCTTCCTTCATTTCCCGCAGTGGTTCTCAACCTGGGGACAGTGTTGGTCAGAGGGGACATTTGGCAAACTCCTTAGGGTGAGTTTGCTGCTAATGGGTGACACCATTCATTGTCACAAACGGGAGTTGCTCCCGGATCTTGTCAGTAGAGGCCATAGATGCTGCTGAGCGCCTGCCTTGCATAGGATGCGCAGCGAGGAA
>NW_005355000.1:1222917-1228836 GCF_000412655.1 Myotis brandtii | reverse complement strand
GTGCAGCCTTGAAAAGCCCCGATGGACAGCTCTGCAGTCTGCAAGCTCCAGATACTGTTTCAGTCCTTGCTGGCGCTGTGACCCGAGGCAGATTACCTGATCTCCTGAAGCTCTTGATGTTTTCCCATCTGTAAAGTGGGGATAGTAACGGGATACTTCCCAGGCTGGGCTGAGTAATGTCAAGTGCTTAGGAGACTGGCTGCCAGGAAATTCTCAGCAAACACTAGGTGCTGTAATTGACCATCATTGCAGTGCGTGCCTTTTCGTTTCAATACAACATCGTAAGACTCGGCTAAAACAGTGAAAGAATAGCCCCCAAACGTAGAAAGACACATTCAGAGGACTTACTATAGGTTTGCTGATTTACATGGGAAATCTGACTGCGTTGGGCTTTTTGGTTTATGCCTAGTAAAAGGATGAGCAGCAAACGTGGGGGCCTCGGGCGGTGGCTGTATTTATCTGAATTAACTGTGCCGATAGGGAGATTCTGGGGCAGCAGTACAGGCCGGTGAGCCGGGCCGCGCTCAGCATGATCGCAGGAGAGCGGTGCTCGCCGGGTGCACATTCCCAGCTGGTCTTCCCGTCTGTGAGAGGATAACATGGGGTCAGGGGCAGTGCCATGGGGGCTTAGATCTTATGTCTGGTACTATCTTAGCGAGGTTGTAAACTGCTGGCATGCAAGGGCCTTGCTATGTCTGTGCTGCAGGCCCCAATGGCTTGGCCTGGGCCACACATGTTGCTGGCACTCCATCATTTTTTGTTGGGTTGAGGATTTGGGGGTAACCTCAGAATTTTCCCATAACCTCAATAAAAACCAGGAATTCAAAAGATGCAGTCTCTACTTGAGTCACATTAAACAAATATTAGTAATGTTATAATAACGATGGCAAACATTTATACATATGCATATGTATGTATGTATAGCATGCACATGTACATACATAGAGATACAGATGCATGCATATATAGCATGTGCATATAGATAGAGAACATGCATGCCTGTATACATGCATGCATGTGTGTATATAGCAAGTTTGTGTCTATACAGAGACATACATGTGTGTACATGTATAGCATGTGTATGCATATACAGAGACATGTATGTGTGCACATATAGAATGTGTACACTTATGCATGCAAACACATGTATATAACATGTGAACACATGTGCAGAGACGTGTGTCATGTGCACAGATGTACACATAGACATGCATGTGTGTGCATGTATATGTGTATGATGTGCTGGTGAGTGTTTAACGGCTGACTCTGGCTTTGGTGAGCCTGACATCCCTGCTGAGCACAGAGTTGGGCAGAGATTGGCTCGCTTAGCCCTGCGGGTGCCAGGCACTGGGAGCTTTAAGTGGGAAGCTCATTTACCTCGTGTCAGGCCTGTGGAGGTGGATGTACTGTTATCACCTTCATTTTGCAGGTGCACAACTTTAAGCCACCAGCCCAAGGCCCCAGCTGGTCCCTGGCAGGGCTGGGGTGGGCTGCAGGCAGCCTGGTGCAGAGTTCCTGCTCTGCACCTCAGCATTTGCTGTCATCGCTCAGGAACCTCCAATGTTACTCACTTACATGTCCCTTAAGCCTGGGTTCTGAAAGGACGCTCCCTCCTCCCGGCCCCTGTGTCTTGCACACTCAGTCCTTCCTTCCCTGCCCACGGAGCACAGCCACACCCTCTCGCAGGCTCATCCCCAGTGGCCTGGGGAAGCTAATTAAGTTTTACCTTCTGGCTGCTTTTCCACGGGAGTCGGCCGCTGAGGGATTCTGATGATCCAAGCTCTTCTCCGTCTCACATTTGTCCTTCTACTAAACCACTTTGAGACCATCCCCCTTCCCTGCCACCCTCCCGCCTCCCTCAGGGACAACAGCCCATTGCTCCCTTCCTCGCGGAATCTCTGCTGATGTCACCAGATCATTTGGATAAAGGCCTTTGGAAGTGAAAAGGTCTGTTCCCGGCAGTAGGAAGCCGCTTCGCTCCTGGGGACAGATAGGCACTTCCACTTCCCTGCATGAGAACATGCTTCCTCCTGCTGGTCTCTCCCAGCGGGTGGTGGGAGGTATTTCTAAACGCTGTCACCTGAGCATATGGCCTGGTTTGGGATGGATACTGTCACAGGGAAGGGGCGTGAGGCCAGCACTCAGCTCCCCCTCATGGGGCCTTCACTGTGGTCAGGCACACGTGGCTGTCACTGTTGAGTTTCTGAAGGGGCCCAAGGCTGTGCAGCCATCGATCTGCCCTGAGCCCTTACATGGGCAGGAGGAGATGGAGGGGTCATGGAGGGTCCCTCAGAACATAGAACAATGGTTCTCAACCTTCCTAATGCCGCGACCCTTTAATACCGTTCCTCATGTTGTGGTGACCCCCAATTTCATTGTTACAAATTGAACATAATTAAAGCATAGTGATAAATCACAAAAACAATATGTAATTATATATGTGTTTCCCCGATGGTCTTAGGCGACCCCTGTGAAAGGGTCATTCGACCCCCAAAGGGGTCGCGACCCACAGGTTGAGAACCGCTGACATAGAAGGCGCCATAGTGCTGGTGCTGTCATCCTTCTCCGTGGCCTCTGCCACCAAGACATTCACACAGCATGTCTCAGCATCGTTCCCTGAGGTTTACAGGGGTCCACACCTGGGAACTGCTCATGACCGCGCTTCAGATAGTCTATTCTCACCTTCCCTTCAGGGCCCTCAGAGCTTCATTACACCAGTGAGTGATTGAGAGCGTGCAAGGTTCACCAGCGTTTTCCTGATGTCCTTGTCGTGGAATTCTTTCTTCTCCAAGACTTGGTGTGGCTCGTGTTCCCCAGAGCAGCCTCGGGGGAATTCTGTTACAATTGCTGGGCACTTGGGGATGACCCTAAGGTCCACCCTGAACAGGGGTCCGTCTCTGTTCTCTTAAGAAAGTACACTCCCAAGTCTGATGATCGTGTAATGCTCTCTGTGTATCACCTGATCACTGATGTCATAGCACGTGGTAAACAAACACACAAGTGGAACCTTTAAAGGCCTGGGGAAGTAGGACTTGCTGAGAGTGACAGGGAGTCGATGACCAGCCCCGTGTGTGGATCAGCACCAGTCGGTATAGCTGTGGTTAGTACACAAAGCCTTCCGCTCGGCAGGCAGATGTCTCGCTAGAATATTGGTAGGTGACTTTTTAAATGACCATATAGAAGGTGGTTGAACATTTTTTTCCTAATGGTGTAAGGAAATTGTTGCCTAGAAGGGAGGATACAAGCCAAGTAGTTTCACAGCCTGAGCCTGGGTGACTGTGGGCAGCTCTCTGTCATACGGACCAAGGTCAGGGTGATCCAAAAGCTAGGGTGAGCCATGTATCAGAGGTTCATAAACCCAGGTCTATGGATGAGAGCCTAAAACATTCAGATTTCTGGCCCTACTGCTGAAAATCTTAATTCAGGAGCTGTGAGGGGAAGCCCAGAAATATGTAATTTCTAAAAGGGGTCCAGGTACAATTGACGCTTTTTTTTTTTAAGTCGTTGAGTTCCGTGGAGTTGCCAGGACACTGAGTTAGCAAATCCTGAGCCATGGTTTCTGGGGAAACACGGGGTTAGGTTCCTGTGAGCCTCTGGCCCCATTTTCTCAGTTACTTTATCCATATCCTTGTTTTATTGTGATTCTGTGTAAAGATACGGTATGTAAACTATACTTCTTACAGATCACATTGAGATTTCTTTATCATAAAACGTAGATGAGAAAGACTGACCATTTTCCTGACCCTGGATAATGTGGCTATAGATGTCTTTGGCTTTCAGTTTCACAACACTGTCTACTATGCTCCCACCTGCTTTTTTAAAATTGGTTATCATCTCAGAATCCACAAATTCAACCACTTTTCCATTTTTCCATGGATTCATCACACACTATCCATGTCACTTTCTGCACTTTCTGGAGCCGCCTCGTACAGATTGGCAATTTTTCTCTTCCTTGTTCTGGGTGTACTTTACTGTTGAAGACATGGGACTTGTGGCCGACACAACATAGCTCACGTCCGAAGGAAGGTCATCCGCTGCTGTTTACTCTGTGAGGCGCGTCACGGCTTCTCACACTCGGGAACTCTAGAGGGAATATGAGCATTGCACTTCCGAGCCATTTAAATCGACAAGTTGCAAGCAAAATGCACAAAAGGTGAAGATTTAACATTTCAGATTTAAAACCCCTTGTGCACCACTTGGCATGTTATAGTTCCTGTTAACTGTGATTTTCATTCCTTTGCTTTCGGCCAGTGGTGCACAGTGGCCATGATTTTGATGGTTGGGGTGCACGTGGCGATGTCTGCAGACATTGTTGGTCAGGACTGGGGGAGGTGCTGCTGGAATCCAGTGGGTGGAGCCCAGGACGCTGCTCAGCACCCCGCAAGGCACAGGCAGCGTCCACACAGAGAGCTGTCCATCCCACAAAGCACAGGCAGCGTCCACACAGAGAGCTGTCCATCCCGCGAGGCACAGGCAGCGTCCACACAGAGAGCTGTCCATCCCGCGAGGCACAGGCAGCGTCCACACAGAGAACTCTCCATCCCGCAAGGCATAGGCAGCGTCCACACACAGAGCTGTCCATCCCGCGAGGCACAGGCAGCGTCCACACAGTGAGCTGTCCATTCCGCAAGGCATAGGCAGCGTCCACACAGAGAGCTGTCCATCCCGCGAGGCACGGGCAGCCGTCCACACAAAGAGCTGTCCATCCCGCAAGGCACAGGCAGCCGTCCACACAGAGAGCTGTCCATCCCGAGAGGCATGGGCAACCGTCCATAGACGAGAACTGTGGGGCTCACAGCGGCAGGAGTTCCAAGGGTGAAAACCCCTAAGCTAAGCGGAAGGCTCCCTGAGGGCAGGCACTGTGACTCACTCGCCTCCTGTGGCCTGGCCCAGGCGTGGGGACCAGTGGGCCTCAGTGGATCAGCCCCTGAGTGGACCTGCAGCACGCAGCCCTTTGGTGTGGCCTGTCTGCATGACCTCTGCATCTTAAGATTCAGTCTTTGACTAATCTCCTTTCTGATTTTATTATTTTAAAATAAAATATGCCTTGCGGGATGTCTTCAACGCTGATCTCAGCTCTGCCATATTTCGTACATAAGGAGAACACAGAGCATAGTGTGAGCAGTGCTGTACGTGTGGCCGAGGCGTCCACAGGAGCCAGTGGCCTGTGGGAGTGAGAGCTGCGGTGTTTGTGTAGCAGTCGCAAGGCTGCGACGTGTCTGTTGTGTACACAGAATAGCGGCCTGCACAGCGTGGGCATTAAAACCCTGGCCCTTCGCCTCTGGTGGTTTGAGACGCACAGTAACCAGCACTTGGGACTCCCACCTCCAGATTTCACGGATGTTGCCGTTTTCTTATATTAAATTCATACTCGGATCTCTGTTTCAATCTCACTCTATCACCTTCTGCTCATTTTATTTTAAGAAATAAAATGTTAAATGTGTATTTATTGAGCCCCCAATATGTGCAGAGCACAGGCAGGTGCCCTGCCTTGGCCCAGGGTGCTCGGTGCCCTGCCAGCCCCCTCTCTGCTCCACCAGCCACTCCCTCCCTCCAAGTGGTGGGATCTCAGGACCTGGACAGAAGCAATAGCTAAAACAGCTACAACCGGAACATAGCGGCCACACTGACTGCTGGATGCCCATTTAGATGGGGTGAGCTGCCTTTGCTGCGGTCAGTTTTGGTGGGAACACAGCCGTGCCTGCGTGCGCCTGCCCCTGGCCACCCTCAGCCTAAGCAGCTGAGCGGGGCGTCCCCATGGTCTGCAGGGCCAACATAATGACTACCTGGCCTTTCACTGACGGTGCTTGTTGGTCCCTAATGTACTAGTAGAAGAGGATTTTCTCATGTGAAGCAGGGCCAGGCTGCTTGTCTGCATGGCTGTGTGAACAAGCTGGCTTCTTGGAGGTCCTGCTTGCT
>NW_005355000.1:1190021-1222868 GCF_000412655.1 Myotis brandtii | reverse complement strand
GTGGGTGGGTCCAATCTTTTGATTAAATTTTTCCTCCTTTAATTCACCTTTCAGTTTGATCGGAAGGCGCGTCTATCCTGAACTTGTTAGAAACGTTCTTGGTGAGGCCTGCTTTTCCAGTATGGTAGTGGCCCTCCCTCCCTTTTCTGGTGGCGATAACAAAGAAACACAAAGGCGATTGTAAGAATAGCAATGACAGGTAAAGTGACAAGTGTCAGACTCCAGGCTATGCACTTCATATGCTTCACATCATAGCAGATCTACCGCCCCCTGTTTCAAATGGGGAAACCGAGGCACAGGGAAGAGAAGCAGCTTGGCAAGCCTCCCAGCCCAGAGGAGCAGAGCGGGAATTCTGAGCACAAGACCTGTGGGTTATTGATGTGTTGATGTGGCTTATGTTTCACCATATATTTTAAAATGTTAATATTCAGGCTTTTTCCCCTGAAAAACCAAGATGTTGTTTTAAATGGCTGTTTTCCGGTGAATTTATCCTTGTTTAATTACGAAAATTACTTGTGTGTTTAATAAGATGCCACATCCACAACAACATCCCACTGTTCTTTTGTTGACAGGAAATCATTTAAGTGTGATTTACATATGGTAATGGAGGTGCCCTGACATTTGCTTCTCTCCCTGCTCATTCCAGATTCCAGACTGGGGATCCATCCATCCATCCGGGAGAGAAGGCAACTTCTGCCCCTGGGGATACATACCCACAATCCATCTAGTTGCAAATGTGCATAAGAATGTGCACGTGGTTTTCAGTTTGTTTTTATTTTCTGGAGCTCTAAGCTGATGGCAGCGAAGGGCTCTGTGTCCTTAAGGGTGTCTGATTGTCTGCAGGCTGGAATCCTGGGGGTTTGCTGTGCCCATGAGGTGCCAGGGTGGTGAGTGTTGTTTGTTTGAATTTGATGCTTTCCCCCCTGGTAATCTTATTCCCAGAATTTCATTCTAGCAATAATTGGTCCTTTGGCCTCGTGTTGTGATACTATGGACAACTAGACATGTGGCCTCCCATGGAGGTGGTGTTCCCCATTTGTCTTATGTCATTAGGGCAGAATTTGTTTAACCTGGAAGGGAGAAGTGTCTTTAGAAGGCAGATGTCAGAATACTTTTCGACGGCCCAGCTGCCCGTGGTTTCCAGCCGGGTTTCATGTGATCATGAGATGAAGAGCAGAAATCTGGCTCATTTTCCCCTGATGACATCCGGAATCTTTTTCAAGACAGTAATGTTCTTTATTCCCGATGAGTGTGTTGATTTCAGAGTTGTGAAGGACAGTTACACTGTGTAACTAGACAAACAAGTGAATAGATGTGGGTGTTTGGGTATTTATCTTCCCCTTGTCTGCGTTTTCAGGGCATCGTGCCTGTGGCCCTGGACCAAGCCCAAGGCTTCCCTTGCACTTGAGCCTGCTTGCATTGATCACAATTGTGATCATTTGTGTAATTGTCCATTTAATGTCTAGCTCATCTGCCTGACTAGGACCTCAGAGTGGGTGAAGCCCTCACCTGACACTTTAACCTTCCTGGCCCATGTACCCGCAGTGGGTGACATGGGCCAGCACTTAGTGAGGATTTGTGAAATGAATGAATCAGTGAAGTCTTACCTCACCACAAAATACTGCATGCCCTTGGAGGCTAAAAGCCCGCCCTTCCTCCTTACCTTCCTCCCTCCCTTTCTTGCTTTCTTTTTAAAATTTATTTTTTAATTAGAGTTGACATACAATATTATATCCATGTCAGGTATAGAACATGGTAATTAGACATTTATATAACTTACAAAGGGGCCACCGCGATGTTAGTACCCATCTGTCACCATACATAGTTATTACGATATTATTGACTATGCTCCCTTTGCTGTGCATTACATCCCATGAGTTATAAGTGCAAGTTTTTATTTCTTCTTTACATTCACCTTTTCACCCATCCCCTCTTCCCTCTGGCTACCATGAGTTTGTTCTCTGTACCTATGAGTTTGTTTCTGTTTCGTCTTATTGTTTGCTGTGTTTATTAGATTCCACTAATAAGGGAAATCATACAGTATTTGCCTTTCTATGTCTGACCACCTTCTCTTTCTTATGTTTACCTCACAATGCAGCATAGAGGAGTCATTGTATAAATACCAGTCCCATAGGATAGGTGAGTGGTTTCTATATGGTCTGTGTATAATTGGTGTCTTTTCAGCCTTGTTCTGTGCAGGCTGTAAACCATGGGCTCCAGGCAGCACATGGAGGGAACACAGCCAAACCTGGGAACCTGTGTCCTTCGCCATCGGCTCATCAGAGGTTCAGGACATGAGAAACGAGCGCCTGGGACTGATGTCACTCTGACACAGGGAGCGAATGGTTTGGTGCCTTTTACGCCCGAAGCAGAATGGAGGATCGGGGATCATTGTACCTCATAACCTGGCAGCCAGACAGACTGTGCTTTCTGTCCAGATGACAGTGAGCAAGTTACTGACTCTGGCTGAGCCTCACTTTTCTCTTCTGCAAAATGGTGATAAAAACAGGACCTCCCGCTGGGTGTTGGGATTAGATAAACATAGGACCTGTCATGAACACATGCAAAAGAGCAATTACCGCCAACCCTTAAAGAAAGGAGGTGTGGACATAAACCCTGGTTGACTTCTAATCTTTATTATGTCTTTATCCTGATGTAGTTATATCAAGGTGCAGGACAGGAAAACCTTCAGATTTAGCCCCCTCACACACAGTTTCGTGTTTTATAGGTATTGTGTTTGGTTTTGGCCTTGGACTGAAACTTCCTCTAGGTAGGAGGACAAAAGTGACTTCTGAGCGGATTGAAAATGGAAAGCTAGATGAGAGAGAGAGAGAGAGAGAGAGAGAGACCGTATATCACACCCATGCTCCTGAAAGTGTGGACCGCGACCAGCAACGCTGGCCTCAGGGTGAGCGGTTAGGAATGTAGGACCCCAGCTCACCCAGCCCTTCCAGAACCAGAATCAGCAGTTCAACTAAACCCCTACATGATCAAGAGGCACACTGACACTTGAGAAGATCTGTCCTAAAGAAGTCATTTCTTCAATATATCAGTTTGCTTACTATCATGCTGGAATCTTGGTGCTCATAGATGGTGTCAGAGGACAAAGAAGGTACAAATCTTTTAAAAATTAATCTTGATTATTAAAAGAATAGCATTTTACCTGCCCACTGGGTTTTGTAACTGAATTTCAAGCTGGACCTTTTATTCCTACACTGACATTTTGATATTTGGTTCCTCACGTTCTTATTAAAAGTCAACAGTGATATTTACAAAGAGAACTGCACAGTTCTCTAGTGCCCAACAGAAAGGTTTTATAAGTGATTTTGAGCCAAAACACAGAATCGGTTCATTTTAATGAGCCTCATTTCATCTTCTTAATACAGATTGTCTTTTGAGCATTAAATCTCTTTCCCCAGTGAACTTGTGGTCAAGTCAGTGATTGTCCTTGATGTGCACGTTATTTTAAAGTTCTAGCATGTTGAATTAATGTTAACCCCAATCGATAAAT
The DNA here is from genome assembly GCF_000412655.1 of Myotis brandtii. Lineage (NCBI taxonomy): Eukaryota > Metazoa > Chordata > Mammalia > Chiroptera > Vespertilionidae > Myotis > Myotis brandtii. The sequence goes on along the minus strand of NW_005355000.1, from coordinate 1,219,357 downwards.
ATGCCGTGCGTGGTGCTAAGCATTTTACATGCATCATCTCAGTTAGCAGTGATCTCTAAGGAAGGCATTGGCAGGCTCCTTTGATAGATGAGGAAGTTACTGTCAGAGAATCCGTGACCTTCCCAGCAGCACCTGCTGCTTCAGTGGCAGAGTCAGGATCTAACCAAGGTCTCGGTGCTGCTCTCACTTCTATGGGGGGATGTGCCTGGTGATTTGGATTTTGCTCCAGACCTGGGAGCTAGTGCCTTTGCTGCCAGATTTGGGCTGCACAGAGCTCAGGCTAAGGAGGCTGCAGCAGGCAGAGATGTTAATGGAAACCAGAGTTCAGCCAGGCCTTGCCGCCAGGTGGGTTTTGCTGCTCTCTCACTCCCCAGTTGCTCTGGGAATCCAGCTACTCCTTCCTTTAACAGAGGTGTTCATGTGGGAAATTAGTACGTTTTGCTCCCTAAGAACCAGCAGCACAGGGCTTCCACATTGCTTGCTCTCGTGTATAGAACATAGAGGACACTTTCCCCACCCCATTGTACTGGTTTCTATCCCTTCTACCTGGGAGGCAGCCGGGCACCAGTTCCACTCTTACTGTACATCTTTGGGAAGATTCTTAGCCCACCTGTGCCTCTGCCTCTGTTTCCTTCTCTTTAAATTAGGGATGACAGTAGTATTATCTCCTAGGGATGTGGGTTTGAAGGCAGGGGTGCATATGTAGTTCTTAACCTAATACTTGGCAGGCAATAGGCATTCCATACAATACTGCATAGAGGAGTCATCATATAAATTGAGGTCCTTGTCCTTATCCTCATTAGCATGGTGTTTGCTATTGTATTACTTTTTTTTTAATATGGTAATGGAGGTGCCCTGACACATTGACATTCTCTCATTGATTCCCACATTTTATTGGAGAATCCTGCTTCGTTTTTCTCCCCTGGAATAAGAAGTTTGCACTAAAAGATTCTAGGGTCCTTTTACCTTTGATGGTTATCTTAATCCCATTAGCTGCTTTCATCCTATATAATAAAGAGGTAATATGCAAATGGTCGTTACACCGTGATGCCTAACCAATCAGCAGGAGGTCAGGGCAGCGAGCTACAGTGTGTTGGAGAGCTACTCGCGAATGGATTTGCACTAAAAGATTCTAGGGTCCTTTTACCTTTGATGGTTATCTTAATCCCATTAGCTGCTTTCATCCTATATAATAAAGAGGTAATATGCAAATGGTCATTACACCGTGACGCCTAACCAATCAGCAGGAGGTCAGGGCAGCGAGCTACAGTGTGTTGGAGAGCTACTCGCGCATGGATTAATGTTCAGGGCCACTAGTATTCCATAACATGGTATGTGCATGAGATTTGGAAATGAAAGTTGCTTAAAAGACGTACATCACTCTGTGTTTAATGATGGTTTCGCGTACAGGATTTGACTCCTTTGAATGTGAAGTATGCTTTGCAAACTTAAGTCAGACTTCACCTGCTTTCCAATATTAAGCCCTCTGAGCGGACAGCTGGGCACAGAGCAGACGCTGCCGTGTGGTGTCACATGTGGAATTCACCAGAGGCAAAGGGGCTTTGAGATGGATGTGTGTTTTCCAGCTTTTGATTAGAAGAATGAATTTTCTCAATGTGTGGCCTGGAATTTCCTCGATAACATTGAGGGCTTTTTTAAATTAGCACTCATTAAACTTCATTCCTCTTCCCCTGATGCAGACTTGATGGCATTAGAGTTGTATTTTTGTTACAGAACTGAAATCTGGAGTGGTGAGCTGGGAGACCCATGCCTTTATGAATGGTCGTTCCAGTATCTTTGACACCCAAGCTCTGGGTTGTCAGGGAAGCCCCACCTTTGAGAAGAGGCTTAGGAAAAAGAACCCCAAACCTAAGAAGATTCTTTCTTTGTTAAATAACAAAACTTCTCACACAGAGTGTGGAAGAGTCAGACACTGGAATTGAACTGCCTGAGTTCAAACACAATTTCTACCTCTCACTAGGCTGTGTGAACTTGGCAACTCCCTCCACTTGTCTGGGCCCTATTTCTAAAACAGAGATAATGACCATTCCCACTGTAGAGAGTGGAGAGGATTGAATTTAATGCTGTATGTAGGTGCTAGCATGGTCCCGTCGTAAATTGTAGTCTTCGTGGTAATACATGCCAGCAACTCAGAAGTCTCCTTTGCACGGCAAAGTGCACGATGAGGAGAACTCTCGGGACTAATAAGTCTGCGTGAATCCCATGTTGCTTCCGTGGACCGAGGGCAGAGCGTTCTTTCCTTTCCCACCTCTCTTGCTGGAGTTTGACGCGGTGGGTGCTGCGCCAGAAGTCACAGTGGCTTGTGCATCATAATCTACACTGACTCTAGGGCTGGATGGAGATCCTGCCTTTGAATTTGTGTGTTGCTTTATTTTGTTAAGCCTTTATGGGTGTTCAGTGAGGTGTTTTCCAGTGCCATCTAGGACTACGGGTGGTGAGATGCTCCCTGCAATCCCCCTCTCTGTGTGTGTACCCCAGGGGTCACAGTGCTAGAATGCCAGGGAGTTGAATGAGATTCCCTCCACACACACACACACACACACACACACACACACACACACTCACACTCACACTCACCAGCCCTCACACGTGGAGGAGAACGCAGCTCACATGTCATGAAGGGAATTTATGAAAACCCCTGTGATGATTGCAGCTGGGCTTGCTGTTCCAAGGCAGGAGACAATTTCATCTTTTGAAATTGATATGAAAGGAATGAGGTAAAATAGCAAGAGGCATTTTCATGTTTACATTTATTTGATAATTGCTAATACATATAATCACACTACGTGCAATCTATGCTTAACATTTTACATTTCTAAAGCTGGGCAGTAAAGCCAGTGGTGGTTCATTTATATCCTTATACTTGATGCCCATAAACTTAGGAAAAGATTTAAGGCGCAGAAGACTCAGCAGGGGGTCTTTACCCAAACAATCACTTCACGTCCTAACCAAGACTCATGTGTGGCTCCTGGGTGAGTAGAGGTACAAGTAGGTAAAATTCGCCACTTGGATACATCACCATCCCCACAATGAGGGAAAGACATTCTTCAGGGCAACACGTAGTCACTACGCATGTCACTGGCACACAGAAAGAGCCTCAGTTGTGTGTCCAATGAAGCTCTGAATTTGAAGCTTTTCTTATTCATGGAGCTTTGATTTGAAAGTGGCAGGTAAACCTTTTCACAGATTATTACAAGGTGGCCAGACTTCAGAACTGTGCTCCTTTTGTGTATTTCCTCCTCCCACCCCGTGGAAATAGAGCGCATATGTGCATGTATGTTTTGAACATAGCCGGAATTGTGTTTTACATACTGGAGTCACATTGTAAGTAAAGTTTACCACCAGTGTAACTTCCCCAACCTCCACTCCTGCTGGATTGGAACGGACCTAAGCCTAGCACCCCTCGCTGTGTCGAGGGAAGGAAAGGCACAGTAGGAACCAGAGAGGTTGATTCTCGGGCTTTGAGCTCCCAAAAGGCGCTGGCGGTGTAGAGTGATTTTTAGTTGTGATTTGGATTGTCAATGATTCTGGCTTCATAAACTCTTCTAGTACCAAATCCTGCCGAAGGCGTGATTGCATTGCACGTGACATTGTTCCTGTGTCCCTCCCCACGCCCCATCATGGCTCAGGGACACAGAAGCTTGAAGGTGTTTGCATTCCATTTAAGCACACTGGGAAGGCCATGAAGGAATACAAACTGGAGGAAGCCAATCAGATTCATGCTTTTGGAAGATCGCTTTATGTCCCCTGGAAGAGGCTAATGCTGGAAGTGAGGTGACCCTTTAGGAGGCTTTTGCAATCGTCCAGAAATGAAAGGTGTGATGGGCAGAGGGGCCTGTTCAAGAGAAACACAGGAATGGGGCCGGGAGAACTGGGCAATGGGTGTGATGCCGGGATATGGAGATGGACGGAGCCAGAGATGACGTCAGGTACGAGAAGATACTCTGCCCTCCCTCCCAAGTTATGAGTTTAGTGAGAATCTCCTTTGGGAAGGAGATAAAACAATGACACACAGGGTTGCTTATCCTCATGGAGGTTATTTTAAAACCTCAGGTGACCTGGATGCTTGTTGGGTGAGTTGCTTACCTGGCAGACTTCTGACTGCTCAGATTTCCTGATTCCAGCAACTTATGCTCCTCGGGGGTCATCTGTTTTGATACTACCTTATCAAAAGGTAGCCAGCGCTACAACATGTTTTCCACATTTTGGGCAGAGTGGCTTTCTCAGGTATTCCTCATAGTAACTTTGGTCGTTGGCTTTACGCTTCAGAATTATACCTTAGTCTCTAGCAAACCAGTGACGGTTATTATATCGGTCCCTCTGTAGCTGAGGCCTCTACATGAATGGCCTTGCACTGCATGCAATATGCTAATCCATGTACAATTCCTAAAAGGTGGTCATAGGAAGCTGAATGGTGACAGTCACTCTACTGGGTGGGCAAACCACTAAACCCATCGTGGCCAAGGGAGAGTTCAGTTACATCCAGAATTCAGCGAGGTTGCCCTGGTGCTGAGGGTGAGGAACTGGTTCTCAGCTGAGGACAGTGTCTCCCTCGGGATTTGTTTGGCAATGTCTGGAGGTGCTTTTGGTTTTCTCAAGTGGCGGGAAATGAGTATTGGCATCGGGCATCTAGTGGGAAGAGACCAGTGGTACTGCTAAATCTCCTACAAGGCACAGCACAGCCCCACAACAAGGGGTTATCTGGCCCCATATGTCAGCAATGCTAAGTTCGAGAGCCCTGAATGAAAGTAGTATTTTACTTTTTCCAGGTGTCATGGGGTTATTTCTCTTTATTACTGCTCACTTTGAATGACCATGAGTCCTACTTTCTTCTTGAAGTCTTAAATAATGGTGATGACTTCATATTTAGAAGTGAAAACAGTTTTCTTAGAAGAGTGTTTAATGATCTACCCTTTGATAATCATGTTTTTACAATATTTAAATAATGACTTCATAGCATGAGTGTGGCTAGTATAGAAACAATAATGAAACTCATTCATTTTCATTCGGGATGGCATGTATATAAATAATTGTTGGAGTTTGGAAGTAGATATTCTGTTCAGCCAACTTAGCTTTTTCTCTTTATTAAAGTTTTTGCTCCCCCCCCTCCTTGGTGTAATACTTAAAGAAGATAGGTTTTTAGACATTTATATTTAAATAACCCCAGAACGTGTTTGGACTAGAGCACTACTTTCTCTAAAGATGAGCTGAAGAGTTCATCTAAAATACAGTCATTTTAAGACGAGGAGTGGGAGAGTTGGCTTTTAGCACAAATCATTTGAAAAATTAACTTTGCGATTGATTGAAACATATTGTTGCTTTCAAATATGTGAAAAAGAATATCTCTTGGATCCTCTGAAAATCTGTTGGTGTTTTCTTGGTGCCGTCTGCGAGGTTGGCATGCCTGGGATGTCTGTCTGCAGTGAGGAAAGGAAGGAAGCAAAGGGTTTAAAAGTTGACTGGCAGATAACAATGAATTGATTTTATTGTTGGTATTGCTGATTCCATGTGGCTGGAAAAGAGGGTTTAATGTACAAGTCCATAGGCCACAGTGTCCAGGCACACAGCTAACCACCTCACTGTCCGCACTGGGCACTTCCAGTGGGCACTGGGCTCTGGCTGCCAGACCCACATTCTGGAGCCAACGACTCCAACTGTGGACATACAGGGAGTGTGACTGTACTGACTTCTTGGACCCTCACCTCCAGAGCCTTCAGCCTCACCTCCAGAGCCTTGGACTCACCTCCAGAGACTTCAGCCTCACCTCCAGAGACTTCAGCCTCACCTCCAGAGCCTTGGACTCACCTCCAGAGCCTTCAGCCTCACCTCCAGAGACTTTAGCCTCACCTCCAGAGCCTTGGACTCACCTCCAGAGCCTTCAGCCTCACCTCCAGAGACTTTAGCCTCACCTCCAGAGCCTTGGACTCACCTCCAGAGCCTTTGAGGTTGCTTTGGGTGTTCCTTCAAATGAGAATGTTGTGGACCATGGTTTTGTTTTGTTCTTCAGGCATGCCAACCTCGCAGACGGCACCAAGAAAACACCAACAGATTTTCAGAGGATCCAAGAGATATTCTTTTTCACATATTTGAAAGCAACAATATGCTTCACTCAACCCCAAGTAACCATTTGGGGTTGGTATTTTTCACTCAATCTCTGGAGATTCTGTTAGGTTGTTGCTGAGTTTATTTAACCACTCACCCAATGAAAGACATCTGGGTTGTTCATTTTTTGGCTATTACAAGTAAAGCTGTTATAAACATTCAGGCATATATTTTTGTGTTGGGGGGCAAAGGGATTTTGGCTCCTCCCTCCCAAACCCTCACTGTGTTCCCTGTGCTTATTTCCATCCAGGCCTTGACTGGGTGCACACACACAAAATCACATGAACCATATGGAATTTCAAATGTGTTCCCTATTTATTTTACATACATTGATATCATAAATGCTTTCCACGCTGGTACAAAGTCATCTCCATGACAAAGTCAGAACTGTGGTGTGGTTTATAGCAGTGCCTCCAAGCTGTAACCCTTCTCATCACCTGGGAACATCGTTCAATGCTGCTCTGGTTCACTGCGCCCGGGCCCAGGCCTGAGAATCTTCATTCCCAGGAAGTCCCATCACCTGCTGGGGTGGTGGGTGTATTCGTCTCCCATGGCTGCTGTAACAATTACCATAGAAGTTGATTCTCTCTCAGTTTTGGAGCAAGAGTTTAATCACGGTGCTGGCAGGGTGTGCTCCCCAGAGGGTGTAGGGAGAACCTCTTAGCCTCTTCCTGCCTCCCGTCACTTCAAGGCTGTTCTGTAAATGGCAAGTAGCCATTTGGGGGTGGCATTTTTCACTCAATCTCTGGAGAGTCTGCTAGGTTGTTGCTGAGTTTATTTAGCCACTCACCCACTGAAGGACATCTGGGTTGTTCATTTTTTTGGCTATTACAAGTAAAGCTGCTATAAACATTCATGCACAGATTTTGTGAGCATGATTTTTTTACTTTTCTGGGATAAATGTCCGGGAGTACAGTTGCTGAGTCATATGGTAGTTGCCTGTGTAGATATGTAAGAAGCTGACACACTTTTCCAGATTAGCTATATCAGTCTGCATTCCCACCAACAGTGTATGGGTGATCCACTATCATTATTTAGAGCTTCTGACAGGTGTGTATGGATAGCTCATGGTTTTTCTTTGCATTTCCCTATTTGCTAATGATGATGAATATCTTTTCATATGCTAATTTTCTATCTGCATATCTTCTTTGGTAAAATGTTCATATATTTATTTTAAAATATATTATTATTGATTTCAGAGAAAGAGGAAGGGGGAGGGAGAGAGAAACACTGATATGAGAAAGAAACATTGATCCTTTGCCTCCTGTACACATGCCAACCAAGGTCGAACTTGCAACCTGGGCATGTGCCCTGACCAGGAATCAAACTGGTGACTTTTGAAATGCAAGGGAGAGTGCTCAACCAACTGAGCCACCCTGGCCAGGGAAAAATGTTTAGATTTGATGTCTGGCATCTGATCATATCTTTTGCTTGTTTTCTACTTAGGTTGTTTGTTATTGTTGTATTTACTATTGAGTATAAGGAATTATTTTCCTGTTCTACTAGTTGATACTAGGCCTTTTCTGATATATGGTTTGCAAATATTTTCTCCTAGTCTTCTCATCCTCTTTTTGGTCTTTTGCAGAAAAAAAGTTGTTAATTTTTATGAAGACCAATTTATTGTTTTCCTTTTGTGGACCATGGTTTTGGTTTCAAGAATAAGAACTTCTGGCCTTGCTCTCAATACCAAAGATTTTCTTCATTATTTTTCTTTAAATATTTTATAGTTTTACATTTTACTTTTAAGTCCATCGTCTACTTGGAGTTAATTTTTACACAAGATAGGAGGTTTAAGTCAGGGTTCATCTTTTTTTCTTTGGTGGTTCCTTGTTCTAGCACCATTTGTTGAGTGGTTGTCCTTTTTCCACTGGATTGCTTTTGTTGCTTTGTGAAGAATGAGTTGGGCGTATTTGTGTGGGTCTCTTTCGGGGTTCTGTACTCTGTCCCAAAGATCGCAGTGTCTGGCCCAACACAAAAACTATACAGACTTGAATACTTAGCTTTATAATAAGTTTAAAATTAAGTAAACTGATAGTTCCAACATTCTTCTTTTTTCAAAAAGGTTTTGCTATTCCAATTTCTTTGCATTTCCATATGAATTTTAGAGTACTCTTGGATATATCTACAAAATACTTTCATGGGATTTTGATAGGCACTGTATTAAAACTGTATGGCAGTTTGAGGAGAAATTGATGTCTTCACTATGGTGACACTTCCAATCCATGAATATCGCACATATCATCTACATTTATTTAGGTCTTCTTTGATTTAGTCCATCACTGTTTTCTAGTTTTCAGCAAACAAGTCTTGTAAGTTCAGATTTCATTGTGTTCATTGCTAGTAGACAGAAATATAATTGATTTGTGGATGTGTTTCTTGTGTCCTGTGACCTTTCTAAAGTCACTTATTAGTACCAGGAGGTTGTTTTTACTTTTTAATAGATCCCTTGGGACTTTCTATATAGATAATCATGTCATCTGCAAATAAGGGCCATTTTATTTCTTCCTTTCTGATTTGCACGCCTTCCATTTATTTCCCTTTCTGGTCTTTTTTGCAGCACTCTTGCCAGACTTCCGCACTTGGTTGAATGAGAGTGAAGGCCTTGTGCTGTTTCCAGTCTTGTGGGGAAGGGGTTAGGCTTCTACCATTAAATATAAAGTGATTGTGGGATTTTGTACATGTGCTTTATCAACTTAAAGACGTTTCTTTCTATTCATATTTTTCTGAGAGTTTTTTGTCATGAATGGATATTGAATTTTATCAAAGACTTCTGAATCTATTGATATGATCATGTGAGTTTTCTTCCTTAGCATGTTAATATTGTGGATTGATTTTCAAATATATAGCCAGCCTTGCATCCCTGAAACCTCATTTGGTCATGATGTAGAATTCTCTTTATATATTGATGGATCGTTACTGGCAATTACTTTGTCGGTCTTGCTTAAAATGTTTCCATTGTTTGATCTTTTCAAAGAACTAGCTTTTTGTTTCATTAATTTTTCTCCGTTTTTTTTTCTGTTTTTAATTTCTGTTCTTATCCTTATGTTTTTCTTTTTTTTATTTTGGGTTTATTTTGCTTTGCTCTTTGTAGGTTCTTAAGGTAATAACTGAGATTTTGATTTGAACTGTTTCTTTCCTAATATAATCTTTTGGTGTTATACATTTCACTCTCTGCACTGCTGTAGGTGTGTCTCACAAATTTATTATGTTGTATTTTTAATTCAGTCCACTATATTTTATTTCCCTTGAGACTTTTTCTCTTTGACCCATTTTTTAATAAATAAGTATATTGTTGGGTTTTAGTATTTAGAGATTCTCTTATCTTTTGATTTCAGGTTTGTTTTCCTTGTGCATAGAGAATACACTCTGTGTGTATGATTTCAATTCTTAAAAGTGTGTTGAAGCTTGTTTCATCATTCACAGTCCGACCTATGATGGTATATGCTCCGTGGACACTTGAGAAGGATTTGCATTCTGCTCTTGTTGAGTGGAGTGTTTTGTAAACATTTGGTCCTGTTGCTTGAGGACCAAAATCTCGCTGATTTTCTGTTTAATTCTATCAATTGTGGAGAGAGCGAGGTTGAAGTCTCCAGCTGTAATTGTGCGTCTGGCTCTTTTCCTTTGGGTGCTCTCGGTTGTGTGTGATGCACTCCGCAGCACTCTTGTTTGCTGCACACACTTAGAACTGCCATGTCTTCTCGGTGGTTTGACCCTTTTATCATTACACAGTGTTTTTTTCTGTCATGTTAACTTTTTTTTTGCTCTGAAGTCGGTTTTATCTGATATTAACGTAGCAGTCCTGCTTTCTTTTCATTAATGTTTGCATGACATATCTTTTTCCAGTCTTTTGCTTTCAGCATACTTGTAGCATTGTGTTTGAAGTGTTGAACAATTTACACTTAATGTTCTTACTGACAATTTAGAGCTTAAGTCTAACGCTTTGTTTTTATGTGTGTTGCGCCTTTGGTCTCTCCTTACTTTCCTTTTCCTTGCCTGCCTGCGGGTTATTGTAACCCTTTTTAGCACTTTATATTGATTTGTCTGTAACGTTTTTGAGTTTATCTCTTTTATGGCATTGGATTGCTTAGGATATAGACTTTTCACAGTGCACTGCTGTCATTTCCCAGTTCTAGTGAGTGAACTGTCGAAGTTTTGCCTCCTTTACGTCCTTGTTTATAACATCATTGTCTTAAACGTTTCCTTCCTGTACACTTAGGCCCACAGGAGCCAGTGTCTGACCTTCTACTCTGACCATCAAGTCTAACTTAGAAAACTCAAGGGGAGTAGGAAAATATATTGTATATACTATATTTTTGGTATTTCCACTGTTTTCTCTTCTTTCCTCTTATTCTAAAATTCCTTTTGTACTTTTGTGTTTGTTTAGATAACTTCTTCAGTCATACATTAAGAGTTGGTCTGCTGTCTACTAAGTCTTTTAATTCTCTTTCATCTGAGAAAGTCTTGATTTCCACCTCATTTCGAAGGAGATTTTTATCTGATATAGAATGCTCACTTGAGGGTTCTTTTTTCCCACCACTTGAAAAATATACCTTTTTCTTTCTGTCTCCATAATGTCCCGTGGAAAATCCACTGTCATGCTAATTTTTTCTCTTCTCTAGGTAGGTATCATTTATTTCAGTGCTCTCAAAATGTTCCTTTTCCTTTCGTTTTCAAAAATTTGATTATGATGTGCTCTAGTGTATATTTTTTAAAAAATTCTTTTGTCTGGGGGTTTTGCTCAGCTTGTATCTGTACGTTTATGTCTCTAGCTAAATTTGGAAAGTTTTCAGTCAAGTAAGTTTTTAACTCCTTCCCCCCCGCCCCCCTCCCCATTTCCTTCCACTCCAGTGACACAAATGTTAGATTTTTCGTTCTATTCCCACAGAGACCCTGTTTATCCCCCCCACCATCATTTTCTCTTTCAGATGGATAATTTCTAAAGTTTTATCTTCAAGTTGATTGATTATTTCCTCTGTCCCCTCTCCATTAGTCATTGATTTTAATTTATATTTTAAAATTTCTGTTTGTTTTACCTTTATATCTTCTGTTGTTTTGTTGAGGCTTTATACTTTTTCATTTGTTTCAGATATGTTTGTAATTGCTCCTTGAATCATTTTTACAATTAATGCTTTTAAATATTTGTCAGATAATTCCAATACCACTGGTTATCTTCATTCTGGCTGAGAGTTTCCTGGATCTTATGATGAGTGGTTTTCAATTAAAATCTGGATAGTTTGGGTCGTATGTTATGAAACCCAGAATCTTATTTTGTTTTACATGGTTTGACAGAGGAAGGGGGATGCTACTTGTCTTCTTTCATTGACACTTGATTGGGGGAGGGGCTCTCATTACTTCGGGTGGGGCAGGAGCTGTGCCTTCCCATTGGACACATGTGGGGAGTGAGGGGGGAGGGAGGAGAAAGGGCTCATTAGCCCAGTGGAGTTGAAAAATCTGTCTCTACCCTGTGCTCTCTGACATCAGCCTGACGTGGGCGGGGAGATTGGGTACCCATTACAGCCTGAAGAGGACGGATGTGTAGGCTCCCTGCTCTGTCATTTCTGGGTTGGGTCGCTCTGCTATTGGATAGTGTGGTATTTGGCTGGAGTAGAGCAGTTACTGTCTAAACGTTTTCTGTGTTGTGAGTCTACCCTTTCGCTGGTTCTTCAGCCAGAGAGAGCAGAGCTTTCCTCTGTTCTTTTTGTTTGATCCATTGGCGTTTCCCACTCACCGCTCTTCACTCTCATTCCGGGATAAATGAGGCACAAAGAAAACCCAGAGACTCATCCAAGCGAGGTCTGTCCCGAGGTCCCCAGCTTGTCTGCTTTCCTGTTTACCTTTCAGACTTCTCATTGCCTTATGTCCACATCCATGGCTGCTTTTGCACCTCGTGGGAGGAACAGGGAAACGTCCCTCCGCCCCACCTTCCCAGAGGGGAAGTGTTAGCCCTGAACTTCCATAGGCAGCAGGCGAGACATCAACTGGGCTCTATGATCCAGAACATTTAGTGATGAGAGCTGTGCCGATGGCCTGAGCCATTTGCTAGCAGCATGGTTTAAAGGAGGTAATTACTAAGGAAATGGTTATCTGCATTTCTCCCGTTCTCTTCTTCCCAGCCTTTTCGAACTGAGAAGTCACTAACGGAAGGGCAAAAGGCGGGAGGGGGGGTGGGGGAGGCTGGTAAACGAATAAAAAATCTTCCCCACCATGGGGCCTGCCACAGTCCGGTAAGCTCATGACATCTCCAGGCTCCTCCTTCTCCGTGTTTACTCCAGGCGCCAAGGGCTATATTTAAGCCAAGAACTGATTTTGAAAAGATTGTTCTACTTCCCTTGTAGAGCGTGCCTGTGGCATGTCATGTGAGGGCCTGTGCTGCCCCAGCTCGCTTGGCGGCGGGACTCCAACACGAGAGCCTCGTGCCTGTTTGGGGCCAGAAGCATCCAGAGATGGCACAGGCGTGTTTCCCTCTCCAGGCAGGTAGCTCACGAGAGATGGCACTTCGTTCTTTAATTGTTATTCTTTTATATATAAGACTTGCAAGTGTTAAGTAAGTCTTCTTTTTTTTTCTTCAGAGAGTAAGGGAGAGGGAGAGAGAGATAGAAACATCAATGATGAGAATCATTGATCGGCTGCCTCTGCACGCCCACTGGGGATCGAGCCCACAACTCAGGCTTGTGCCCTTTGACCGAAATCGAACCTGGGACCCTTCAGTCTGCAGGCCGACACTCTATCTACTGAGCCAAACAGGTTAAGGGCTAAGCTAGTCTTCTTTCAACAAGAAAAAAAGACGAGAAGCGTAGCAGCTTTATTTTCATCTTTGGACTTGGCTTGAATTTTTAGGTTGCCCTGTGCTCTCGTACATGTAAATAAAGCACAAGGGGGTAGAAGGCGTGGGTGTCTAGGGAAGCCTGCATAGAAACACGTTACGGAAAATTCTGGTATCTGGATGAAGAAAGGGTATTTGGGGGGCTTAAATATTTTAAGTTCGCGGATGGAAAAAATGTTACACTTTTCACTCGTTCCCTTGGAGCCTTTGGAGAGAGGGCAGCTGGGACAACTCCTGGCCTGGCCTGTGCTGAATGACATCTCTTTAAAGGAAATGGATTGTCCGTGCGCACTGAGGGGCTGATCCTCATCTGGGAGTGGCCGGAGGCATCAGCTGGTGTTGGTCCTTGAAGAAACCTTTGAGGGAGCACATGGCTCAGTGTTAGCTGGTGTCGAATCCATTAGCAGAAGAACCGCTCAGTTCCCAGCAGGCGCCTTGGAGGTGTTTCATGTGTGTGTGTGTGGGGGGGGGGGGGGGGGGCGGCTCTGTGAGTTCCTCCAGCTTCACAGGCCGACTGTGCCACCTGAGGACGGGAGGCGTGTTCCAGGTGGGGCCCCCTGCACTCCAGGGCCCTCTCACCTTGCTCTTTGTCACCCATCACAGCCGGGGGCACACCTTGGGCCCCAGTGCCTACCCCACCCTTTACATTTGATGTGTGTTCTTCAAACTAAATGTAAGTCATTTATGGCTTTTCTCAGGAATTGGTGTGAAAGCGGAAAGTGTGGCTGAGCCTCAGTGAGAGACATCAAAGTCCAGGTCACCAGAGTCCCCTGGTCCTTGGAGATGGTTCCTGCCCAGCTAGAGTGAGCTTCCTTCTGTAGTCAGGTTGGCAGAAGGCCAGTGTGAACCCGGGGCTGTGACTCTAAGGGGACATTAGAGGATGTTCTTCACTCCCGTCTATCCCACCTGCTCCTGGGGCAGAGTCTTCTATTGGTGCTTTGACCTCAGGGCACTTTGTCCTAGGAGACCCTACAGGATGCTCTGGACACAGAAGGTTCTGCGTGGATATTCACACAGTTAGTGGATCCACTGAGAATTCAGGGTCAGAGAAGAAGGCTAGGCTTAGAGCCCTGCTGTGCACTGGAATCACTAGGGAATCTGCAAAAATAAAAGAAAGAAAAAGAAAAAAGTAAAGAGCAAGAAGCCTACTTCCTCCCCACAGATTCTTTTCTTTTCAATCTTTAATTTCTTTATTGATTAAGGTATTACATATGTGTCCTCATCCTCCATTAACCGCCCCCCCCAACTCCCATCATGCTCTCATCCCCCTGATTCTTAATTGCTTGGAGTCCGGACCTCGGCACTGGTATTCTTGCAGGTGCGCCCCAGGCGAGTCTAACTTTCAGCGGGTTCAGAGCCCTGGCTTCTAGGAAGCGCCCAGCTACCCCGTGAATTCTGACTGAGCCTGGCTGCTTCCTGTTGTGAGAACATCCCAGGGCCGAAGGAGAGAGCAGCTCGCTGCTGCTGTTAGGGTCATGTGGGGGGTCCAGTGAATGTCATTCCTTCCGGTTCTCACCATAGCTCTCAATCACCATCATCTAATTTACTTTTCCAATATAGATTTATTAAAAGTAGGAAGTCTTCATTGTGGTTGGCATCTCCCTAGGGTATAGGCTGGTCTCAAAGGGCATTGCAAAATGTATTTAATTTTGCTAAATAAATAAAGTTTACTTAATTCTATTAAATTTATTTCTCTTCTAAGAATACATTTCTCTCTGGAGTGTCAGTGCTGGTCTGAAATCAAGCAGTGGGGAGAGGTGTCCCAGGTTCCCAAGACTGAGGTGGCGACGTGTTTGTTTGTGCCTCTGACAAGTGTCGGCCCCCCCCCCCCCCTCTATGTTTTGGTAACTGGAGTGCCAGGGACTTGCTTGCCCCATAGGGGGTCAGTAATTGGGTTTGTTGGCTCATCTGGCATCTTTGTTGCAGTTTTTAAAAATGTTATTTTAGAAGTGGGGTGAGTATGTCTGCAGAGGAGCAATGTATTTAGAGGAGAAGTTTGAGAGAATTCGCTGTTACCACCCCCATTGTGAGTAAACACCACCCACCCTGCTTGCAGGGTTTAACTTTGTTGCCCACGTGGGAGAGAAGCTGATGAGATGCTGCGGATCAGGGGCCTGTTGGAATGACTGCTGACCTGATGAGCCGGGAGGGTGCTTTGTCACTGTTTCTGAGAGGCACAGTCCTATTAATGTTGGAAGAGGACCCTCGAGGGAGAAGGCATTGCAGGGATGGAAAGGTGAAACCAAAATAAGTATCAAATTTTCAGAATGGGAGAGACCTCTGGGATTTTCGAATCCGGCTCATTCATTTACAGATATGTGAACTAGGCCAGTTTATTAGGGATTTCAGCGACATTCATTAAGCACCTATTAAAATGCTCCATGCTGTGCTGGAGCCAGAAGAGGCAGATGATGGATTAGTCAGGGTTCCCGAGAAACAGAGATAATAGAATGCTTGTGTGTGTGTGTATGTGTACTTAAATTTAAGGAGAGATTTACTGTGAAAAATTTGCTTACACAATTATAGAGGCTGACAAGTCCCAAAACCTGCATTTGGAAATCTGGAGACTCAGGAGAATTCAAGGGCAGGAAAAGCCAGCGTGGTGGCCCCGGCAGGAGAAATTCCCTCTTACTCCTGGAAGGGCCAACCCCTTGGTGCTGTTCAGGCCTTCGACTGATTTTGTGAGGCCCACCCACCCTGGGGAGGGCAGTCTGCTTTAATCAGTGTATTCATGTCAGTGTTAAACTTACCCACAAGCACACTCCCAGAAACATGCAGAATACTATTTGACCAAATATCTGGGCACCCAGTGAACTTGACACATAAAATTAACCCTCACAAATGACTTCCCCAGCACAAATATGACACAGATTTAGGTGTCAAATCCAGGTATCCTAACCCTTGCTCACAGTTTTTTTTCTGTTTCATTATGCTATTTGCTGACTCATCTGTAATAAACGAATACATACAAAACCCATCAGACTTGATAAATTCGATTTCATCAACAATCAAAACTTCCACTTATCAAAAGACATCATCAAGAAAGTAAATAGACAAGACACGGGCTAGGAGAAGATATTTGCAAAGTGCATTTCTGACAGAGGACTAGTATCCAGAATGCATGCTTAACAGCATTAGTCGTCAGGCTAATCCAAATGTAAATAACGAATAAACAATATAACACATAAGAAGAATATACAAATAAATGGTTGAGTAGAGAATGCATCTGACAGGGAGGAGCGCATGGTTCGCTACTCCTCACTGTGGGCACAGCTCACTCGAGCCTTCGTCTGCACACCTTGGCCATGCAGTGTTCCATGAACAGAAGCGGGTGTGTGAAAGCAGTCTGGTGATGACATTTAGGTTTTACTTAGTTTGCAGTCTGGCGATACGGAAAAACTGGCTTGTTTAACTTGTTTGTTTTATATACTTAGTCGTAATCGCAAATCTTTAAAACATTTCTCTCCTTGAGAACAAACCAAATTCCAGGAAAGGTGTTTTGAAATATGTTTCTTTCCAGTCAGATGGTGAAGGGAGGGCAGCTGAGATTTATCAAGCATCGCGTCGTGTGTGCTTATTCCTCAGGATGGCCACGGCGGGACCTGCTGTCATCATCCCCTTTTTCCTGACTGCGGCTCCCAGGGATTCAGGAACTTGCTAATACAGAGGCAGCAAATGGCAACGTCAAGATGAGAACATAGGTCCACCTGGTTTGGGGTTAGCCGCTGCTTGGATTGTTTTAATTAGTATTATCATTATTTATTCTTTCATCCAGTCAGTCATTAAGTGTATACAGGCTCCTCCTCTAAGCAGAGAGGGTCTCAGCTCTCTTATGAAAACCTCCTGGTGGGGAAGTGACAGATCACAAACAAGAAAAAGGAAAATAAATTATTCCAAAGCATGATCAGGGCTCTGAGCACCGTGAACCAGAGCAATGGGTCAGGCACTGGTGGAGGCCTCCTGGGAGCCTAGTCCAGGGGCCTCTGTGGAGCCGCAGTGAGAGCAACCAGATCTGTGACCCAGCCCTGAGCTCGGCAGCCTCACATCCCCCTCCGCTCATGCCTCCTCCCCCCGCTGCCCCCTTCCCCCAAAAGCCTGGACCGGAAGAGGCATGCGCTTCTGAGCAAGGCAAGTAGAATCCTAGCAGTTTGGAATCATCACCAACATGGGCCTTTTGCAATATTCTTCTCTAATAAGCTGTTGGATCTAAATGAAATTAAAAAAAAAAAATCAACAGTTAAGCAATGACTGTCCCTGACTGCTATTCATTTGCCTGCCTCGCAGGGTGGGACTGCCCCTGGGTTGTCACAGTGATGGGGAGCCCTTCAGGTATTTCTTTGGGGGCTGCCAGCAACAAGGATGCAGATGTCCAGAGGGTCACCCCGAAGTGACACGGGAGCTGACCTGCAGGGGACACTCGGGAGCTGGTGAGGGCTCCAGCTTGTAGTGAAGCCTGCACTCAGGGTGCGAGGGGCTGGGTTCGGCTGGCAGGCTGAGCTGTCCTCCGATTCCACTGGGGTCTGTTCCACTCTGTGGCTCAGTTCACTATATTCTGTGCTCTCCTGTTGTCCGGATGTGTGAAATGGCAAGGCAGAAAATGGTTGCGTTTGTTTTCTTTTCTTGCATATAGAGCAGTGGTTCTCAACCTTGGCTGCACATTAGAATCACCTGGGAATCTTTTTAAAATCCTGATTTCTGGGCCTCATCCTCCAGAAATTCTGTTTCTTTATTATGGGTCGGGGCCACAACATTAGTAACAAAGAAACAGAATTTCCGGAGGATGAGGCCCAGAAATCAGGATTTTAAAAAGATTCCCAGGTGATTCTAATGTGCAGCCAAGGTTGAGAACCACTGATATAGGGTTTAAAAAGCTGTAGCACTTTGGCTTGCTGGTCTCTTTTCTAGTCAGAAAAAAAAAGACACCGATAAGAGCAACGTTGATGAGCAACTGGACAGCCATGGTGGGGAGCCTAGTGCGCCCTGATAACGCGGCCTCGCATACATCACTCCCGTCAAGGTGGGCGTCTGGCCCTGCGTGCCCTAATTACTGAGTGGCTTCTATGGCCCCTTTACTTAGAATTGCTTCTGAATAGCAGCTGAAAGAATTCTGGGAGATGGAAGGAAAATAGAGTGTGGAAATGACAACAAGATGATGGGATGATGGAGATTAGAATTACTGGATGATCAGTCTGTGAGGTGAGAATTCTCTCCCCCAAATATTTTTCAACCAGTTATACTGTGTACCACACTCTTTAAAAACGAGAGCTGTGGTTAGTCCAGAGAGACGAATCTCTGTAAGAATTCTTACCTTCGTGGGTTTGCAACACACTGAAAAGCCCAAGAACCCGCACCCAGGCACACCCACACATGCGATGCACTATCTACATCTTTAAATAAGTGAACTCTACTTTGGGACATGGAAGAGGCAGCAAAGTTTCAGAACTGGCACAGACTTGCTGAACCTCCTTAGCCTGATCTTTCCTCATCCTGACATCGTGCATGACTATGGTGCAGTTGTGAAAAGTAAGAAAAGTAAGAACATTGGTACATTTCTATTAACTCAGTCTTAACTCGGATTTCACCCGTTTTCGTCACTAATGTCCCTTTTCTACCCCCAACCCAGCGCAGGACTCCACGTCCCACTGTGGGTCCTCACCGGGATTCTGAGCACCAGGAGCCTCACTTCCCCATCTGGCTAAAGGCTGGAAGAAGGCCACCATGCTCACTTGCTTTCATAAGGTTTCAATGAGATGATGTTCAAAAACGTGATTTATGGTAAAGCATCCAGTTTGCAGTCATCACAGGGAAACGTGCATTTATAATGGAGGAGAGCGCTCCTACTCTGCATCTCTGTGAACTGGAGGTGACACCAGTAGACTTTACCCCGGGAGTCACTGCCAACTTCCTCTGAAGGCTCTCCAGGCCTTTCTACATGGAAACTTACCCTACTTTCCAGCACGGGGTGGAGTGCTGTTGCCTGAGCGGTATTCCTGCGGGTCTCATCAGGGAGACCCACGGCTCACTCCCCCACCCTGTTCTCAGGGAATGGCTTCCACACCCAGCGCTTCCTGCACACACACGTGCACACAAATGCACACATGCACGCGCACACACATGCACACAAGCACACACATGCACACAAGCACACACACATGCACTCACACATGCACCTCATGCACACACACATGCACGCACCCTGGCAATATTGGGGAACTGTTTCCTGTTTTTGAGAGCGATACAATCCTCCAGAGCAGGGGGTGGCAAGTACAGCTTGTGGGCCACTCTGTCGCTGCCTGTGTTTGTGATGCCATGTCATTAGAACACAGCCGTGCAGTCTTGTACACGTTGTGTAGGACCCACGTCCTGCTAAAGAGGTGGAGCTGAGTGCGTGGCCCCTGGATCCCAGCCTGCACAGCCTGCAGTGCTCACCGCCTCCCTCGGAACCCTGCGGGCCTCTGCTCTGGGGCCCTCCTGCTGCCGGGGAGGTTTTCCCTTCCATCCTTGCCTGTCCGGGGTCACAGGGTTCTCTCTCGGTTCCATCTCTGAAAGATGTTTAAAGAGGGCGCTGTGCCAAGAGTAGGTTCCGAGGATGCTCTGCCGGGGGAAGTGGCACTCCTTTTTCAGGCCTGCACGTGGTGTGGACAGTGCTGGCCCCGTTGTCCTGATGCAGCAGGAGTTTGAGGGGCCTTCGCTGCTGTACCCTGTTTGTGTGCGATCCCCAGTGGGTCCGCGTGCCCGAACCCGGTCCCAGCCCGCGGCTGGGTGAGTGGCAGGCCGCACAGGACAGGCTGTGCCTGGATTACCCGCTCCTGCCCAAGAATAGGTTAGGGTGAGGCTGGGCAGCAGGGCAACAGCTGCCTCACTGACTGGACGTGCCGGGCTCTGGAAGGTCAGCGGGCTCGGCCTGCATGTGCATAACGCGTTTAAAACATGCTTTGTCAGCTCTGTCCGCAGGCCCGACAGTCCAGGCGCTGGTCCTGAGGAGGAGCCTTGCTTGTGTGGCATCCGGGCTGGGCGTTCTCCGGAGGCCCGTGCCGGTTAGATGTCACCGTCTTGGTGTCTGCAACTGCTGGGCATCAGAAGGCTGTTGGGACAGTTTTGCAGTGTGACAGTTTACATGGGAAGTCAGTCTTTGCTGTTTATATTGAGATTCCCGTGGATGTGTTCCAGTGGCATGGTGTATGTAGAACTATTTTGTTTTACTTTTTTATTTTAAAAACATTCAAACCCACCCCGCTGTTGAAAGAACAGCATCATGTGCAGCCCTCGCCAAGGCTGACCAGCTGTTCACACCTGGACACGCCCACCCATCTCTCTGTGTTTATACACACTTCCGTGTTGTCAGGTCACCTGTGTGTGGGGCCACCTGCCAGCTGCAGTCTCTTCTTCCGTAAAAGGGGCCTGGAAAGAGCCAAGCTCCCGGTTGGAGTGAGGATTGTGGGTCAGGACCTAGCACAGAGTCTGCTCTGTCGTCGCTGGAGCCCAACACACCGCCGGGCGGAGTGTTTCTAGATCCCCGCGGAATGTCTTCTTAAACATTTAGTGTTTTCTTGAAGGGCAAGCAGACGTGCACATGCAGACACACATACCCGCTCACACACACGTCTTCAGATTCCACTCCAGGTCTAAGTGTAGAGGCACCCGACAGCCCTGGGGGAGGCTACGCAGCCGCCTGTGGGTCCGGGCGGGGCATAAACTCACTGTAGCTGTGTTACTATCTGCTTTCTCTATGTACATCTTATATTTATTTACTTTGAACCGGTATTATTCTACTACTCTACTTTGACTGGAATAAATATAAGAAGCACAAAGGGCTGGAAATAATGAAAAAAATTGAGAGGATGGAGTGTAAACCTTGCCTTTCTTTCTGTGCTTAATTCCAGTTTCTTCTCCCTGTGGGATGCAGGTTGTTATAAAAAGATTCTCCAGGAGAAAAGGAACAGAGAAGGCAGCCAGGAAATAATGATAAAGCGGGTGTCCTGAAGTGCTAGCAAAATGTTTTGAGCTTGTTCATGTGGGGGGTTCAAGGTCAATAGTAGTTTCCAGAGCTTCATCAGCACACACACATCTGTCCTGCAGCCTCTGTTTTACATCACAGACTCGCCCCACACTTTTCTTTCTCATCTTAAGTTCTGTGGAAACATGACTGAAAGGCTACCTGTCTCTGTACCACGAGGGGCCTGGATTTAATCTCCGCGTGTGTGACAGGTGCCGCCTGCCTGGAGTCGTTTCCACTGGACCTGTTGTTATAAGGGGTTATTCTGAGCCCAGAGGTGGAGGGCAGCTAAGGTTCGCCAGAGATGGAGACCATTGTGAGGAACTGGGAAAGAGGCTTGTTCTCAGAGCCTCGCTGTGGCTTAGACCACTGGCTCCCAAACTTTAGCATCTATTCGTAGCACCTGGAAGGCTTGTTAAAACACAGATTGCTAAACCTGACCCTCAGAGATCCTGACTCAGGAAGTGTGGGATGGAGCCCCCCAATTTGCACTTAACAAGTTTCTGGGTAACGCTGCTTAAGCCAACCTTGGAAACCTTGTTCTCAGAGCCTCGCTGTGGCTTAGACCACTGGCTCCCAAACTTTAGCATCTATTCGTAGCACCTGGAAGGCTTGTTAAAACACAGATTGCTAAACCTGACCCTCAGAGATCCTGACTCAGGAAGTGTGGGATGGAGCCCCCCAATTTGCACTTAACAAGTTTCTGGGTAACACTGCTTAGGCCAACCTTGGAAACAATGAGTACCCTCCACCTCCACCCCAAGAATCACTTACAGAGAATTGCTCACCTGAAAATGCAGGGCCAACATCTAGGCCATCATTACGGCATTAGCAAACTGTGGCCTGTGGGCCAAATATGCATGTTTTTGTAAATAAAGTTTTATTGGGAAACAACCTTGTTTACAGATAATCCTCGGCTGCTTTTGTCCTGCAAAGGCAGAGCTTAGTAGTTGAACAGTGTCCAGATGTGCTCCCAAAGCTGGACACTGTGCATCTGGCTCTTTAGAGAGGAATGTTGCTGACTGCTGATCTAGACAATGCTTTCCTGGCATTTGGGGGAAGGGGGCTCGGAAGGAATTCCACAGGGAACTGGCACACGGGTGTTCCAATTGGTGTGTTTTTAGAAGCAAGGGCTTTTTCCTTTATTTGTCTTTATTTTTCTACTTAAATATATATGATCATGGAATTTCATTCATTACTTCTCAACAGGCCATTCTCCAAATTAATTTTCTTTATTGGAAACAGCAGTTTCTCCAAATGGAAAGGAACACAGTGTACCTTGTGCCTTACTAATACAGTGTTGGCATCTGTTTGAAGCATGGGTGGGGAATTTTAAAAACCACATAATTAAAAGGGGGAAATCATTCTTATTTTGACACTGTAATTGTCAGATTAGTGATCCTGTACTTCTTTTAGACTGTCGTAGGAACTGGCATAACCTCTCTGGCAAGCAGGGTGTCACTATGTAGCAAGAGTCTTTAAAATAATGTTCAGACTTATTACTCTAGTAATTCCTCTTTTAGGAAATTTCAGCTAAACTTCATATTCAAGATTTTTCATTATGGCATTGTCTGTAGTATTTTTTAAGGAAAGAGAGCTAAATGTCTGTTAACATGAAACTGCTGCTATTATGATGAATCCACACTGCTACTTTGGAGCCGTTCAGAATCAAGCTGGATGAAGGGATAGCTTGATAAAATCTTTTTGGAGAGAATTTGTATCAAAAGCCTTAAACGTTTTTATGCTTTTGGTTCCAATATTTTCATTTCAGGAATCATGAGAAAACAATCAGAAATACAGCTTCTATACAAGGAGAATAATCACAGTGAAGGCATTGGATACGCTTAGTAATTAGTAATCGTTAAATGGATTGTGATGGAATGAGACGATAAAATACTATATAGCTAATGAAGTGTATTTCTGAGCACTAGTCGTGTATTGGAAATGTCATGGATTACATGTTAGATTTGGGTATAAATCCACATATACGACATGCACCTGCATATCTCAAATGGAATAGGAACTCAGTGTTCCGCCCAAACCTGTTGAGCACCAGGAACGCCCAGACATTGGACAGATTTAGCTTCCTCCCTTGCCTTTGCTGTCTTCCTCCATCACATCAGCAAACCCTATCAGTTCCAGCATTAAGTGACATCCCTCTGCCCTCTGCCCCTCTTCCTGCAGGGCCTTTCCTGTCCACGCCTGTTCAGGTCTCCACTGTCATGGCATCCCCTGTCTCTCTCTCTGGCCCACTGCAAGCTGCAGAGGTCATCTCAGGATTTAGACCTAGCCTTCCCGCCTTCTGACTGAAATCCCTGCAGTGGATTCCTACTGAGCTTAGACTAGAACACACTCTCTATCGGGCCCGGGAGGCACAGAATTCTCTGGCTTCCACCTCGGTGCCACCCCTCATCTGAACTTTGTGCCGTTTCTCTAACACGTGACCTCTTTTCTACTTCCGCACCATTTGCACATGCTGTTCCCTCTGCCTAAGAAGCTCTTTCCCCACAGTTTGCAGAGCCAACTAGCCTCTCATCTTCCTTCAGTTCCATCTTAACAGTTGTCTGTCGGAGGCCAGCCCTGTCCCCTTTCTAAAGCCTGCCAGTCCCTGCTCGGGAACTCTGGGCTGTCCTGGTGGGACCTAAGAGCCCACAGAGCATGTGGCTGTAGGCTCTTTTTAAATGAAATATTATACAACATTTAAAAATAACAAATTACATCAATCAATATGGTTAAATTTCTGTAAACTAATGTGAATTTAAAAAGCAACAATACATTGTTTTAAATGTAAAAGATTGAATTCCAGATATGTAGATAAAATATCCTATATAATAAAAGGGTAATATGTAAATTGACCCTAACAGTGGAATGACCAATAACGACTGGTCGCTATGATGTGCACTGACCACCAGGGGGCAGACTCTCAATGTAGGAGCTGCCCCTGATGGTCAGTGCACTCCCACAGGGGGAGCTCCACTCAGCCACAAGCTGAGCTAATGGCTGTGAGTGCAGTGGTGGTGGCGGGAGCCTCTCCTGACTCCTTGGCAGTGCTAAGGATATCCGACTGCGACTTAGGCCTGATCCCCTTGGGAGAGGGCCTAAGCCGGCAGATGGACATCCCTTGAGGGCTCCCGGGCTGCCAGAGGGATGTCTGACTGCCAGCTTAGGCCTGATCCACTGGGGAGTGGGCCTAAGCCGGCAGGTGGACATCCCCCGAGGGATCCTGGAATGCGAGAGGGCACAGGCCTGGCGGAGGGACCCCCCAAGTGCACACATTTTTGTGCACCGGGCCTCTAGTGAAAATACTAGTATAAAGGGAATGGCAAATTTAGGGCTGTCTAAGCTCCCTTTTTCCCATATGTATTATAAAATCATCTTAAATCATCTGAATCCTTTTCTTGGAAAATGTTCCACATGTTTCTGACCTAGGTTTTCTTTTCCCTTTTGAAACAAATCTTGAATTTCAAAGAAAGTGCAGATGCTATGACAAACTCTGTCTTTCAATATATTATTTCATTGGCTCACTGCCCTTGGCAATTAGGAGAAGATTTATAGACATGTCCCCTAAATAATTGGCAATTAATTTGAGATTAGATGCCCAAAGTACAGTATTCTTAATGTAACGTGAAGGTTGAGGCTTTTCGCTTACAAATGCCACGGAACGCAGAGTAAATGTTAACGGGCAGCACAGTTAGCCCTGCCCTTTTGCACATTCGCAGTAGAGAGGAGTTTGAGTTTGATGACCGCAAACCGGGTTGGCTAGTTTTAATGTAAAGCTCCCATGTAAACAGAGAGTGTCTCTATGTCCTAATAGTTTATCTCAATGGGGACTGATAGGAACCCACGCTATACAAGGAATAAAGAGATCCTGTACCCCACATCTTCTTTGGAATTGTGCTTCCTGTTGGGTCCCATGGACTCTCTGGTGCTCATGGCTCAAATGATAACTGTCAGTATTTTTTTTTAATGTCTAGGACTCTGGTCTCCTAGGGGAAGGTAAACCATAGATTCCAGGTAAGAGATTTTGCTGGTGAACATGGTTATCCTTCTGGTGAAATTCCAAAGTGCTTTATATCCGGAGGTAGAGTTGGCAGGTGTGACCATCAAATATCAGTGATTTACCCGCTGGTTTCATTCCCTGAACTTAACTCCCACGCAGAGCCTGGAACCCATCATGCGCACATGTCCAGGCCATTTGAGACCGAGGAGAATTTCAGTCCCTTTCACAAACTCTAGAAATATCCTGTGATCCAGTTTCCCTAGGCCTGTATTTCTTTTCTCACTGTTTCTAAGCCAATGGGATGGGTTTTAAGTTTAGCTGCATTAAAAAAAAAAAAAGGTAACAGTTCACCTTTGGACTAAGCCCGATTCTTTCATTCTTGCCTCAAACCCTGTCCACTCTGTATCCTCATGATGGTAATTTCCAGCTCATTGCGTGCTTCCTCGTTGCCACGCTCTGTCTTTGTCTCATGAATCCTCCCAGCATCTGGTGTGGGAGCTGTGTGGTGTCTGTGCTCTGTGTTCATATATGAGAACAGTGAGGGTCAGAGGTTGTTACACAGTGCCCTTGGGCTCACCAGCTAAGACCCAGTGGAGCCAGAATTAAACCCTGGCCTGACTGTCCTAACTACCAAGATTTATTCTATTTTTCTTTTAGTTCCGTTTTCTAATGAGATTTTGAGAACTAAGCATTTTGAATAGTGCCGACCACATAGTCATTCAATAATTGTGTTTATTTGAAATGTTTGAAATACACTGTATTACAGTATAATTTGCATACTATACATTACACTTGTTTACAGATATAGCTCTGTAAGTTTTGACAAATGTATAAACCTGGGATGTCACTATCATGACCAAGATATAGTTTATGGACAGCTCCCCCAGGAAGTTTCCCTGTGCTTCCCCCTTTTTAAACATTTTATTTTGGAATCATTGCAGATGCCCAGGAAGTTGTAAAAATAGTGCAGAAGTTTCCTGTACCCTTCACCCAGTTTCCCCCAATGGTAGCTCCTACATAGCTATGATACAATCACAAAGCCAAGAAATGGGCATTGTTACTCTCCACAGACCGTAAATCCCTGAGCCCATCTGCATCAGTCTTTGTCTGCTCTCGGGTAACCACCTAACTGCCTCTGCACTATACTGTAAATTTGGTTAGCCTTTGCTAAAACTTTTTGTAAAGAGAAAACTGTGCAGTATATTCTCTCTGTGTCTAGCCTCTTTTGCTGAGCATTATGTGTTTGAGAGCTATCAATATTATGTATGTGCTCCTTCTAATTGTGGGGTAGCATCCCATTGTTTGAATATAATGCAGTTTGCTTATCCATTCTCCTGCTGAGGGGCATTTGGGTTGTTTGTAACTTGGGCCTATTATATAATGAGAAGTTGCTATGAAGATTTATCTACAAGTGTGTGTGTATGGGAGGACTTGCTTTCATTTTGCTTGCATAAGTAAGTGGAAATGTTGGACTATTTGGTTAGTGAAGGCTTAACTTTATAATACACTGCTAAATTGTTTTCCCAAGAGAATGAGCCATTTTATACACAATCGTGCTAACACTTGAGATGGTCAGCCTTTAATTTTTGCCATTCTAGCGGGTATGTAGTAGGTCCTTATTGTGGTTTTAATTTGCCTTTCTCTGATAATTAATGATATTGAATATCTTTTCATGTACTTAATGGCCAGTCATATATATCCTTTTGTCCGATCAAACCCTGTGCCCATTTTAGGGCCAAGTGGGTGGGGATTTGTCTTCTTCACTCAGTAAATACTTGATGAGTAATTGTATGTTTATTGAATGACCTAAGATTGACTTGAATTTGTGTACTTTCTTTTTGGCCACTTGAAACTGTAGGTATAATACAACTCAAATAAAATAGCTCAGGTTGGTGGTTAGTGTATTCTAAAATGATAAACTGTAGCAGGGAATCTTGTTCTGAACGTGACATTGGGATATAGGTCAGTTGTTGCCTGCCCTGGCAGGACATATCATCACCCTGACTACTCCTGTCATCCTCATGGCCTACTCTTCCTGACCACGGGGAAGTTGTCATCTGGAGACATGACTATTGTGGCTCACACGGGTGCTGAATTGCTGCATTGTTTCTCTAAGACTAGAAATGCTCTTACCTAATCTTTATCTTGTCTAAAAATGGAAGGGCAATCTGAGCCTTGTTATTTTCAGCTGTCACTGACGCGTCTTTCTCCATTAAGAATGAACGTTCACTAGGCTGATATGCAGGCCTTCTGTGGATCCTGTGGACTATAACTTGTTTATTATTTTAAAAATTTGTTACCTTTTTTTTCTGTGGCACACATTTGTAAGAATATATATATTTTTAGCTTTGTTTTTGTTCTGTTATGTGTAGAGCATTACGAAGAAGTAAACACATAGCTCCTCCCAGTTAACTATTGCTTAAACAACAACAATGATAAAAAAGAAATATGTATCTAGTGTTTGTAAATCAACACAGGGGAGTGAGATCTCTATATTTCCACCTGTCGATATAAAGAGCGGTATCTCCTTTAGTTCCCACGTTCAAGACCTTCTTCCTAAAGGAAACTGATTGAAAAGAACGTCCCTTGATTCCCTCCATTCATACATGGTGTCTCCTTTTCTCCCTTTTCTTTTACCCAGGAGGGATCGGACAGCAAGTTCTGCTCCACATACCCCCACAGTATTAGCACATGCAGACCCAGCTTTCGCACAGGGGCCACTGTTTGGATGAACTGTGCTTTACTTAGTTGGTCCCTGGTGGTTGTTTCTAGGTTTTTTGTTTTTATTTTTATTTACTTGCCATTATAAAAGCTGTGCAATAAATACCAGTAGATTTCAGCAGACTTTTGCAGGTATGTCCACAGGGCACATTTCCACCAGTTGGATCCCTGGCCCAAGAACATTGTATAAGTTGTCAGCTCTGGCGAGACTGTCGTCCTGAGGCTTCAGCATCGCTCTCTCATGTAGTGTCTGCAGATGTCTATGGCACATGTTTTTACTGTAATGGCTTCCACCAGTTGGATCCCTGGCCCAAGAACATTGTATAATTTGTCAGCTCTGGCGAGACTGTCCTCCTGAAGGCTTCAGCATCGCTCCCTCATATAGTGTCTGCAGATGTCTGTGGCACATGTTTTTACTGTAATGGCCTCGTTTAAATTCTTTGTTATTAGCCTTCTAGTAGGATGTGAAATGGGACCCCCAAATCAAGCTGTTTTATCATTGTTGCATCCTTGCTTGCCTTCTCCCCTGGGGAGGAAACCTGAAGTGAGCCCTGGGGTGTCTGAGGGGCGGCGGGAAGGGCCTCCTGCGGTGCCCGCACAGCCCGCGGCTCAGCTCCCGAGGCCGGTGGTTGATGTGCTCTGTGTTTTACACGTTTCCTGCAGGAGGAAAGCTGAGCAAGGACCTGCGGCACTTTCTCAGCCAGCGCTTCCAGAAGGGCTCCCCTGACCACGAGCTGCAGCAGACCATCAGGGACAACCTGTACCGCCACGCTGTGCCTTGTGAGTAGCCGGTGCGGGCATCGCGCCATGGGCGGCTGTGTGGGAAGTGGAGGCAGAGGGCGAGGGGCTGGCTCAGTGGCTCCTACGTCCTGGGAACCACAGTGAACAGTGGGACGCCGAGCACGGCACGGGGTGGTTTCCCGGCTTTCACACATTGGCTCTGCCACGTACTACCTTCCAATCCCGGGCAAATGATTTATCGCTGTAAGTTCCATCTTCACATCAGTGAGAAGGACATGTCACTCACACTAATACCTTCAGAGACCTGCTCTGAGGAGTAAGTGGGATGAGGTACACCAATTCCTGTAGAGTGGCAGGGCGTGAGCCTCTATAAATGGTAACCGTAGTTGTGTCAATGACGTGGGGCAGGCCAGAGGCCGTCAGAGTGGCCACTGATGGGGGAGGCTGTGAGGTGGGTGACTGGCAGCTCAGGGGTCGTGCAGTGTCCCAGACGCTACCAAACTGCACCCCAGGTGGCCAGTCCTGAGGTGGGGGTCCTAGAAGACATGCGACTATCTGATTTCATTCAGAGTAAGAAATAATGGCTCTGGTTTTGTTACTGGGAAGTTTTCTTGGCTCCTCTCTGTTACCCCGTACTTCACAGTTTGAAATACCTTTTTAGAAATACCGTATTTTAACCGGGGAAAGAAAGGAAAAATAAATTGAAGTTCAAGGCACCTGCTGATTGTTGTGATTAGTTTGCTATAAATGGTTTCCTTTAAAAAATAATAGTTCACAGGTAATGTGTGAGAGTGATGAACCTTTCCTGATAGGACTGCAAAAAAAATACATGTAATCTAATTGGAGGCGTGCCATCGCTCCGCAAGAACACAGACCATCAATCCAGACTGGGACCCTAAAGGATCCTTAGAAAGCAGCTTCTAGAACAGACC
>NW_005355000.1:1171400-1189982 GCF_000412655.1 Myotis brandtii | reverse complement strand
AATAAAACCCAGGTTCCAGATGGAAAAGAGCTTGACTTCAAGGAACCTGGGTCAGTCCCCAAAGTGGCCTCTTCCTGCTGCGAGGCAGAGCTCTGGACAGAGAGGGTGTGGTCACAGTGTGTCCATGGGGATTTCTGGCCCTCAGTTCTCTTGGGCTTTCAGCATTGGGATTGAGACTATAATCCTAAGAGCATCCTAATAATTCCTTATTGGATTAATGATAATTTCTAGTGCTAACCACATGGGTTAAGCACAAATTGTCATTCTATTTTTATAAATCAAGAAACCAAGGCACGTAAACCAATAAAAAAAGGTTTAAAGGTGACCAGGGCCTCGGGTCTCCTGACCCACCATTGCCTTGTCTCTGAGATACTGTCCAATTTTACTCTTAGAAAAACCTTTTGAGGTTGGGATTTTATACCCATTTTACAGATGAGGAAACAGAGTCAGGCAGATCAAGTAACTGCTAAGTGGCATCTCTTAAGCCATCAGGGCTGCTCCTGTGGCTGGACCGCGGCTGCCGCTGAAGTTCTAGCACAGCAGGTTGAGTGCAGTTTTGCAGAATTTAGTAATTGCAGAATCATGATTGTTCTCTGTGTAATCTTCCCCCTGCTTAGATTCCAATTTAAGACATGGGGAATGAAGCACACAAGCACACCATTTCTGGATGCATCTGTGGTGTTACCATGGTTACATAACCCAGGTTCCAGATGGAAAAGAGCTTGACTTCAAGGAACCTGGGTCAGTCCCCAAAGTGGCCTCTTCCTGCTGCGAGGCAGAGCTCTGGACAGAGAGGGTGTGGTCACAGTGTGTCCATGGGGATTTCTGGCCCTCAGTTCTCTTGGGCTTTCAGCATTGGGATTGAGACTATAATCCTAAGAGCATCCTAATAATTCCTTATTGGATTAATGATAATTTCTAGTGCTAACCACATGGGTTAAGCACAAATTGTCATTCTATTTTTATAAATCAAGAAACCAAGGCACGTAAACCAATAAAAAAAGGTTTAAAGGTGACCAGGGCCTCGGGTCTCCTGACCCACCATTGCCCTGTCTCTGAGATACTGTCCAATTTTACTCTTAGAAAAACCTTTTGAGGTTGGGATTTTATACCCATTTTACAGATGAGGAAACAGAGTCAGGCAGATCAAGTAACTGCTAAGTGGCATCTCTTAAGCCATCAGGGCTGCTCCTGTGGCTGGACCGCGGCTGCCGCTGAAGTTCTAGCACAGCAGGTTGAGTGCAGTTTTGCAGAATTTAGTAATTGCAGAATCATGATTGTTCTCTGTGTAATCTTCCCCCTGCTTAGATTCCAATTTAAGACATGGGGAATGAAGCACACGAGCACACCATTTCTGGATGCATCTGTGGTGTTACCATGGTTACATTTTTGGCATGCTTTCCCGTTTATGTTTTCCACTGATTTTATTGCACCTGACTGTGAGCTAAATGGCTTGGTTTTAAGCCTGCCGTCACGTAGGAACTGGGGCAGAAGTGACCTCAGCCGTCACACACAGTGGAGAACCATGTTTCATCTTTGCTTGTGTGCACGCCTGGTGCTGCATTCCTGCGAAACCAGTCAATTAGGAATTGGGAACGTGCAAATGGTCTTCCTACTGAAAAAGAAAACAAGTAACATTTCATTTTACGTTTCCTTCATAAAATGGGAAGGAAATTCAGCGGAGGCCTGTTTCCGAGTCCGGCGGTGTGTGTGCCTTTGAACGGGAGAGGCCGCGTGGCGCGGATTCTGTTCCAGGCTCGCACACCTCCGGCCACGGCTGTGTTTATTTTGGTTCTTGGACCCACGTGACTGGTGAAGCAGGACCTCTCTACCACCTGTCCTGCCAGCCGCTCAGGAAGCCCTGGGGCCCTGGGCTTGGAGGACGGCTCCTCCTGGCTCTGTGGTAGCTGCCCTGGGAACAAGCTCGTGTAATCTGCATTTTCCAGAACTTCCTGCTGATGCTATTTCAGTGACTTCAGTATTTTGAGAAGGGGTGACCTCATGAGCAGGTGCTTGTGCTTTGGGCTAGCCTTCTTTTCCTGTACATTTTAGGAGGCTCCACGGGCAGCATGAGACATTAATAAGTAAAGCCCTTTGTTCTCGAGTTCTTCCCCTAGTGCAGCCCAGCCTTGCACGCACCACGAGGGGTTTCACCATCAAGGGTCCCTTTTATCCAGACCCCTGGGCAGAGATGTGCGGGTGACAGCAGCCCTCCTGTTGCACAGCTTTATTGAGATGCAGGAGGCCCGGTGCATGACATTCTTGCACTGTGGTGGGGGGTGGGGTTACAGGGGCAGTTCTCGAGTTCTTCCCCTAGTGCAGCCCAGCCTTGCACGCACCACGAGGGGTTTCACCATCAAGGGTCCCTTTTATCCAGACCCCTGGGCAGAGATGTGCGGGTGACAGCAGCCCTCCTGTTGCACAGCTTTATTGAGATGCAGGAGGCCCGGTGCATGACATTCTTGCACTGTGGTGGGGGGTGGGAGGACGGGGGCAGTTCCCTCAGCCGGACCTGCGCCCTCTCGCAGTCTGGGATCCCCAAGGTGTCCTTAGTGCTGCCATGAGGCGTGAGAGGCTCCTGCTGCTACGCTCGCCAGTGGTGAGCCCGGCTTCTGGCTGAGCAGCGCTCCCCCTGTGGGAGTGCACTGACTACCAGGGGGCAACTCCTGCATTGAGTGTCTGCCCCCGGTGGTCAGTGTGCATCATAGTGACCGGTTGTTCCACTGTTCAGTCGATTTGCATATTAGGGTTTTATTATATAGGATGATTCACCTACCATACAACTCACCTATTTAAAGTGCCCATCCGGTACTATTTTTGCTTGTTATTCTCCACTCCCACTTTATTCAAAAACTTTTATTTCAATAGTATGAGCAAGGTCATCACAATTAAACTTTAATTATATTTACCATTGAAAATCACCCTCTCCCCAAAAACCAAACAAACAAACACAAATTATGGCAGAAAAGAGAGCTAGATGCAGAGTGAATCGCATCCTGAGGGCGCGGTGTAGCTGTGTGGCCTTGTGCAACCTCCCTGACCTCCTTACGCTTCAGTAAAATGGAAATGGAAACACCCACCTCCAACACTGTCTCCCCAGACCCCGTGGCACCCTGGGAGAGGGGTCCGTCACAGGAAAGAGGCTCAGAGAGGTGACTAGCTTGCCTGGAGTCACACAGCGAGCAAGTGGCCTGGTCAGGGTTAAGCCAGCCTGTCTACCTCCCGTGTGGGGTGTAATTAATAGCACTGATTCGAGCAGTGTAGCAGGGACCATTGAGAATGGGAGCAAAGGGAAGCTTCTCATTGCTGAGCTGTATAGTGTTGGCTGTTTAAAACCTTGGGGATTTATGTTTTGGGGGTGGGGACTATGTAAAAAGAAGTATTTTCTCTATGAATTGCAAGTAACTCACTAATACATACAATAGAAATTTAATAATTGTTTAGATTATTCAGGTTTTAAAAATCATTACAGGATTCTCTTGGGGTATCTAGATTTATCTTAGTTTTTGTTAGGTCTCTTCTTAGTATACCAATGGAAAATCACCTTTAAATAATGGATTTGAAATGCATGTAAACGACGTTCATGCTGCTCACTTCTCTCATTCCTCAGAACCATCTGGATAATATTCTTGTCTCCTGCCCCTGAAATTCTGTTGAATTTCCCAACCTCCTTGCCCTCAGTGCTTCAGTCACAGAAACTTCATCCATTCCCCAAACACACCTGCTGCCTTTTTATAACTGGGTAGATTCTAGTTCCCTACATTTCCATGTGACCAGTTTTAAGCTTTAATCTAGATGCCACTTCCACCATGAAGGCCTCCAGGATTGTGCCCACTGCCCTCACTGCTCCCAGACCACCCTCTGTGGCTCTCTTCAAGCACATATTTTGCCTGCTGCATGTCCATCTGTCCTATCAGAATCTAACTCTGCTGAGGGTGGGCACTATCGGCCTCAGTGACCCGCCCAGGCCTAGAATATTGCCTGGGCCAGAGGATAAATATTTGTTGAATGAATGAACAAAATGAAGAAGTGGAGAAGATGCTCTTTGTGTCCCTTGTTTTATTTTTCCCTCATTACTTAGCATTCGGGAGAAACAGCAGAGCTGCTTTTGCCATAAAGGTTTTAGAATAAAAGGCAGCTCGGAGTGTGAGTTCCTAGAAGGCTGCGAGGACTCCCTTGATGACTTGGCTGGCCAGCCAGGCCCAGGGAAAGGCCAGGCTCCAGGGAGCGGGGAACTGGAGTGCCATTCCCCTCCTCCTGACTGCGGCCTGGACCTCTGGACCTGCTGCACTGACAGCCTTCCTGCGTTGTGACCGCCCGTCCCAGCTGACGTGACATCTGAAGATGAAGGCGATACCTGACCGGGCTTGTCATTCACCACACGGCTGCTGTCACAAGGAGGTACAGCTCATCGCCGAGCACGGGCTCCCCGGAGGGCTGCACCACCGCCCGCTCCTGTCTCCCCTGGGCTCCCTCTGCAGAGCTCGCAGTCCTTCCAAGCAGAG
Organism: Myotis brandtii; assembly: GCF_000412655.1. NCBI lineage: Eukaryota > Metazoa > Chordata > Mammalia > Chiroptera > Vespertilionidae > Myotis > Myotis brandtii. Next base: position 1,185,477 of record NW_005355000.1, on the reverse strand, counting down.
GCCCCTGGGACAGGGGTGGGCACTTTGCTCTGTAGCTTCCACCTTGGTGATCAGGGCGCTGCCTGATCCTGAGACCCTGTCCCCTGTGGAAGAGGCTTAGGTCATTGACGGAGCAGTTGACAAAGGCGTAGAATTGCTTCGATCCACAAGATAATTTAAATTTGATGTGATAGTAAACATAAATGATCCTGATCTTTATTTGTGCCATTTTCAAACCTATTTGAACCTATTAGTTTCTCTATATATGGCTGTGCCAGCTACACTGGCCAACAGCCAGCCCGGTCTGCAATTAGAGCTGAGGGCGTGAACTGCCCAGCTGGTCAGCAAGCGGTCGGGATGAGAACTGGGCGCTGGGACGCGCTATTCTCCTGGGACACGCTGCTCTCCTGGGACGCGCATCCCTGGTGTTTGACACGAGTGCAACGCTCAGTGGCACCTCCTGAGCTAGACAGTTTCATGAACATCACCAGGACAGATGACATGGAAGTCACTGGGAACTCCTTGCTGTGGTCACTGCCCTTGTCCTCCAACAAGCGCCGTCTGAAACGGGGTGTCGCTCTAGCCTTTACAAAACCTCGCCTGTGTGAAGTGGTGGCCAGTAACGGTAGTAATAGCTTCCGTCTGGGCCTCCTCTGCTGTGTACTAGGTACTTGCCGTGATCCTTACATATCTGTCAATTCTAACTCTGGCCTCGCTGAGGACGCACAGACGAGGAAAGGTCTGAGCTCAAGCCCATGAGACTCTTAAATCCCTGCCTCATTTCTATCCAATCCAATCTTCATGAATTCTCCATCTATTCTCACCTCTTCTCTCCCTGTCCCTTTACCATCAACACTGTATTTTCTCATGTGCTCTGGTCAGTCTGTGGTCTGGAGACTCCTCCTAGCCACTGACTTCCCCCCTTCACTCCCCCTACCTATCCTCCCCTTTCTTCTCCATCAAAACCTACTTCTTCTACAATGGTTTCCTATCGGTTGTCCTCAGAGGCAAAGAATTAGAGCACAAGTGAATGGTTCATGCTGTGGTATAGGGTTCTCCATCCTACAAAATATGTATATTTTAACAAATGGCTTTAAATGTGGTGCTGCTAAAAACACCCTATCCTATCTAATAAAGAGGCAATATGCAAATTGACCATCACTCCAACACACAAGATGGCCGCCCCCATGTGGTCAAAGATGGCCTGCAGGGGAGGGCAGTTGTGGGGGGACCAGGCCTGCAGGGGAGGGCAGTTGGGGGTGACCAGGCCAGCAGGGGAGGGCAGTTGTGGGTGATAAGGCCAGCAGGGGAGGGCAGTTGGGGGCAATTGGGCCGGCAGGGGAGCAGTTCGGCGTCGATCAGGCTGGCAGGGGAGTGGTTAGTGGGTGATCAGGCTGGCAGGCAGAAGCGGTTAGGTGCAATCAGGCAGGCAGGCAGGCAGGCAGGTGAGCGGTTGGGAGCCAGCAGTCTTGGATTGTGAGAGGGATGTCCCAGATTGGAGAGGGTGCAGGCTGGGCTGAGGGACACACCACCCCGACCCCCACCCCCACCCCTGTGCACAAATTTTGTGCACCAGGCCTCTAGTATAACTATATAATGGGATTTTGAGTGGGTTTTTTTTGTTTTCCTTTTTATATTTTTATTGATTTCAGAGAGGAAGGGAGGGGAAGAGAGGGATAGAAACATCAATGATGAGAGAGAATCGTTGATCGGCTGCCTCCTGCATGCCCTACACTGGGGATCAAGCCCACAAACCAGGCACATGCCCTGACTGGAAACGAACTGTGACCTCCTGGTTCATAGGTTGATGCTCAACCACTGAGACACGCCAGCTGGGCTAATGGGATGTTTTGCCAACAAAGCGGCCTCCTGGGTAGGGATGAATTCTTATGCTTTTGATTTGTTGTTATACTTTTTACAGTGCTTAGCTTAGTGTTACATACATGGAAAACACCTTAAACACAGAATGCCCTGCATCGAGGGGGTTCGCCCTCTGCTGCTGGACCACTTCTCACAGTTTCCTGTTCCACCAGCTGAGGTGTGGCTCATGTTTCACAAAGTAATGCTATAGTCCAGGTAAGGAGTTTTATGCCCAATTAAAAAACCATGGCTTAGAAAAAAATACTGTTTACTTAGATATAATGTGGATAATAGTTATTAACAAATGTTCATCCACATGACTGCTTGGAGGGGCACTGAAGATTGTGAGGGATGTGGGAATGTTCTCTGTTATTCTGATAACACCCACCCGATAGATGCCAGGCTCACACCCGTGTTTGGGACAAACCAAAACAAAACGGCCATCCTCGTTCCCACAGCGTCCCACCCCAGTGGGGCTGTGCGGAGCTATCCCAGCAGCGAGCCCCTGAGGAGGTCTGGGACCTTTCCTCTCCTCCCGGGGGGTGGCGCTTGGGTGTGACGGGCTTTCGGGGGGGTGGGGGGTTGGAGCAGCTGGCAGGCTCTCCCACTCATGGATTTTGATGACGTGAACAGGTGACCCAGGCTTCCTGGGCCTCTATTCTCCCATTAGCATCGCTGTTTCTGAGAAGTCCAGAGCCCATCAGTGAGCCAGACACCTCACAGTCCTCTCTCCAGTCAGACCTCTCCCTCCCCTGCCTCCTTCCTCCTCTCTCCAGTCAGACTCTCCCTCCCCTGCCTCCTTCCTCCTCTTTACAGTCAGGCTCTCCCTCCCCTGCCTCCTTCCTTCCTTGCCAGCATGAATCCTCAAGCCACATTCTCCCTTTTTCCTTTTCAAGTTCTCATTAGGCTTTGGGCCTTATTTATATGACTATCTTTTTTTTAATGATTTATATGATTCTTTGGGGGCCGCTAAGTTAAAATGATTTCCTAACATTTGTTGAGTAACAGCCTCACACTAGCAGCGAGGCGAGAACATAGGGAAGATTAATAATTGGATGATTTAGCCAATAATAGGCCTGCTTGAACCAGCGCTTTCTCTGCATAGTCCCAGCATCAGCTAATTCCCCAATGTTCTTTTTCTTTGTGTTTCTTATTATATGTTGTTACCCTAATTGCCATTGTATATTTGCTGAGTAGATGAAGTCATTGGAAAAAAAATAAAAGAAAAACTACAAACGTAAGAGCTCCTAGCACTGGCCTTGATTTATGTGTGTCTTTTAATAGACTCATATAAACACGGCTGGCTGGTGCTCTTTTTTCCCGGGTTCTCCGGAATGTAGAAAAAGGGAAAGCCATAGGAGTCTAGATTTAAGTTTAATTAGAGTTGATGTAATTTATAATCTTCTTATGAAAACATGTTACACCAGCCTTACTGCTTAACAATAAATCTCTCCCTAATTGAGTGGTTACTATATGTACCAGGCCCTGTGCTAAGTTATTTACAAGTTTTGACTTTTTTAACCCTCTCTAAACCCTGCGAGGCATAGCATTACCGTCGCTGTATGATGAGTGTGCAATGTCGGTGTGGGGAACTTAGGTAAGAGTCTTGCTCGAGGATGCACAGTTTAATAATGATGGAACCCAGACTCATATCCAGTTCTGACTGTCTCCAAGAGCCCACGCTCTTGCTATATTTTTCTGGGCACAATCACCTTGGAGAACATTTTTTAAAATTAATGTATTGAATTTTAAAAAAAGAATCTTTTCTTAATAACATATGGATTAATCCTTGGCTGGGTGTAGGATACTAAAGTATCTATTTCACAGTCTTGTTAATTTATTTAATTGCTTTATAAATTTAGCTGACATTTTCATCCAGATTTGTTGCAATTATAAAGCAATTTCCACAGCAATTTATATAGATACATAGAAGTTTTCACAGTATCCTTACTGTCTATTATTTAAGAGATGGTTTTACCAAGTTTGAGCTTCCTAAGAATCATTCAAATAAAGTACAATATATTTTATTTCATTTATTTTTATTCATTTTAGCGAGAGAGGAAGGGAGAGCGAGAGAGAGGGAAACATCCATGTGAGAGAGAAACATCTATTGGTTGCCTCCTGCACACATCCCAACCTGGGACCAAACCCTTAACCCGGGCATGTGCCCTGACCATGAATCCAACCGGTGACCCCTCGGTGCACAGGATGAAGCTCAACCAACTGAGCCACACCAGCCAATATATTTTAAAAGAAATCTCCTTATATCAAATGTGTTCAATAAAATATTACAAGTAATTTCCAGCTTCTGCAATGGATTATGTGCATTCATGCTAAGATCAAAATAAGGATACTTACCAGTTATCCTCTGATGAGCTTACCTAAAGTCCCAATGAAATGAGTTACCCCAAAGATTATCTGACATTTAAAGAAGTAGACATCACTCAATGACACATTTTCCTATTGTCTTTAAAATTAACCATTTACATATCCCTATTTTAGGAAATATTCTCATGTTTTCAGGGGTAATGGGCTATGGCAAATGCATCTTACTCTCGAATAATGACAAAACATTATAAGTGGTTAAAAATGTATTATGTGTGGGGAGAAAGAAGGAGAGAACAGATGACAAGCCAATAGGTTGAAATGTTACTATTAGATGAATCTGCGTATATAGTGTTCGTTGTACTATTCTTATCCTTGCAACTTTCTGTAAATTTGAAGTTATTTCTAAAGAAAGTATTTTAAGAATTAATCCATACAAAAAAATTAAAAAGCAATCAATACAATTTGGGGAAAGAGAATTATATGTGAGTGTTACATTTTCGTTTTCCCCGTTATTAATTATCAGTGTTTTTAGCCTACAATTGAGATTTATTATTAAAGTATGGAGAGACTCGCCTAAAAGACATTGTACATATATTAAAACAAAAATCAACCACTTGCCGAAACCGGTTTGGCTCAGTGGATGGAGCGTTGGCCTGCGGACTGAGGGGTCCCGGGTTCGATTCCGGTCAAGGGCATGTGCCTGGGTTGCGGGCACATCCCCAGTGGGAGATGTGCAGGAGGCAGCTGATCGATGTTTCTCTCTCATCGATGTTTCTAACTCTCTATCTCTCTCCTTTCCTCTCTGTAAAACATCAATAAAATATATTTTTTTAAAAAATCAACCACTTAGGGAATACCAAGTATAGGCTGAGAATTTTAATGATAGTTTCTCACTTACGGGGAGGAAGCTGAGGCGTGGTGATGCTAAGTGACTTGCCCCACAGCTATGGAATGGATGGAGCCAGGCAGTCAGGATGGATACCAGCGCTCCCTTTAGTAACCACCACATTTTATTCGCTCAGACTGTGTGTGTGTACGTCTATATATCCAGATACATATGCACATACTGAAGATTTTTAGAAAATAAGTAAGGAAAATTATTTTAAATGGATCCGAAATATCTGCCAATGAGATTCTAGGTGACTGTGAAAGTATAATGATAATTATTATTAACATTGAGCACTTGCCAAGTGCCAGGTTTTATTCTGTGTTAGCATAATAGTTCATTTAATCCTCACAGTGGCCCTGGAATGCAGATGCCCTTAGTCTCCACATTCCAGGAAACTGAGGAACAAAAAGGTTAAATCACTTGGTCAAGATGTCACAGCTACTAAGTGGTAGAGCTGTGGAGTGTTGTTCTAGAAGTTTTGCTCTTAACCGGTGGCTCATATTGCATATAGCACTAGAAAAGATCTAAGAAAATCAGGAAAAAGAATCAGCAACTAAACATATTCCTTTTCTTTGGGGTGATGTCTTTTGTTACTCGTTCTTTGATAGTTACTTGCTCATCTTAGATCCCATCAAAGCCACTACATCATTCACCTCCAGGGGGCGCTATTTTGTTTGTAATCTGTGTGAATGGTGCCTTGGTGGGCAGCCCCCTGACTGTGGTTTTTGCAGTGGCTGAGTTCTCCTCAGAGAAGATGCTCAGCTAGACTTAAAGCCTGAGGGGTAGAATCAAATTTCCATTCATTCGGGAGGTACATGCCTCAACCATGCTCTCCAGGCATGGTGAAGTGGTGCCTTACCCCAGTAAGGATAATATCCCCTGGATCCTTGAACACCAGAGGCCTAATCTAATCCAGTTACAAGATCTCTCTATTCTTAGTTCAGCTAATTAAAGGCTGGAGACAGTATTAGAATTGGATCTTATTGGGTAGTAACTATTATTTGTTTTCTTTTTCCATCAATCAACTGATCCATCTACTTAGCCAACCACTCTCCATTTATGCCATTTATCTGTCCATTCAACCAACATGTAGTAAATACTACTGTGAGCAGGTAACATTTCCTGCTCTCGGGGAGTTCACAGTGTAGTGGGGAAGACAGACAATAGCAGTTATCCTAGAGTAAGGTAAGTCCCATGATAGGGTAAGCCCAGGACTGAATAACATACAAGAATGGGCACCAACCTCAGTCTTGAGACAGAGCGAATCCACGTGACCCGGAAATGAAACACATACCAAAGGAGAGGCCAAATGAAAGCAGTGGAACCTCTTCCCCAGGGAGAGTCGGGAAAGATCTACCCATGGGACCGTGGACAAGTGGCTCTCCTTAACACCTCTAGGCTTACCTGGACTTGAAAAGGAACCTGTCTTCTAGGGGAGTAATAGGTACCTTACGCATCCTAATCGCCAGGCCCAGGCTCAAGATCATGAAGTCCTTTGGCTGGTGCTTGCCCCTGTGGACCTCCTAAGGATGGAGAGATGACTTAGGTTTCTACTCTTATGGAATATTTGAAAACACAACAACAAAGACTAATGCAACAGCAAAAAGTTAGGACATGGTTTTAATGTTTGCATTTATTTACTGTTTTTAACATTCACATAGCAATGTGGTATAATCGCACTATTCACTAATTGCAAGATGTATAAAACATTAATTCAAGGCACATGAAAGTCAGTGTAGTCTGAAAATAGACCCCAAGTTTAAATATATTTTATTCTTTTTAGTGTATCTTTGTAACTGTAGGTATAACTGTACTTGAAGGGAACAAAGTCTAAATTTGAGGCACTTCATGAATAGGAGACCTGGGTTAAATGACTTTTTTGCCCCTTCCCTTCCTTGGCAGCCTTGGGAGGTACAGGGTGCTGTGGGGGGACCCCTCTGAGCCAAGGCGTGGCTGCTTCACACTCAGCTGCAGGTGCTTGTTATGGAAGAAGCCCGAGCAGGGTAGGTGACAGTCGTCAAGAACTGTGTAAGTGAGCAAGATGGGTGCTAACGGAACCCCAGTTTAACCAGGCACAGCCTCCTCATTCATTTCTCACCCTCCTGTCATCAGAAGAAAACCATTGCTGGACCATGTCTTCTGAGGATGCTGTATTTCTCGTTGGGGCTTCTCCACTCACATGAGTGCCTATGAGAAGTGGGCTGTTCACATGCCTAAGTGCTTTGCTTTGGTTATGCTAGAAGGGAAGTAATCCTCAAGGTCAACAAGCTGCCATCCTGGAAACGATTTATTACGTTGGCTTTCTAATTGCAGTTGCTCTACGTAAATGAACTTGACATTTTCCTCCTTTCCCATCTTGTAACATGAACATTGTTACAAACAGACCCTATAGGGTTGTCAGGAGTTACAGCATTGGTATCCTATGTTTTCATCTAGAGTTGATTCGAGGGATGCACGTTTCTTATTTCCACCTCTGAATGGTTTTGCACAGTCTCAGCTTCACTTAATTAGTGATTTGGGGGGAAAAGACATCTATTTCAGTGGCATTTTGAAAAAATGCTGCCCGACTTGTAGATAAAATATTCTTCATGTGTGTGATATGACCTGGAAATGAGATATCATATGGAGGCATCAGGGAGACTGAAGGTCTGCCCGGGTTCCAACGGTGTTGCCTGCTGGACTACAGCTAATTTCGGGAATCTACAATAAAGTCCTTTGACCCAGGTCTCCCGTGTTTCCCCAGGGGATAGAAATCTGTGGCTAATACAAGTTTGATTGAATTTCCTGTTTGTTGCTGAATCTATCCTTCCCTAGGCCGTGTGCTGAGTGGTGGGTATTCAGACCCCTTCATTTCACTAGAATGAGACACCCATGCACATCTCCTCAGCTCACTGTGGATATGGCTCATGTACTAATTGAGAAATATTGTCAGATATAATTAAATAAATATGGTCTCTCTAAGGAACATTGACTAGATGAAAAAATAACTTGTTGATATGGCACTTGCTGTTTTGTTCTGAATTCATAGTATTGCTTTAGGGGCCTGGCCTGCCTGCCACATCATCCTTCTCTCCCCCTCCCTCTGTCCTCCCCCCCCACACACACACAGTCTCTTCCTTCTCTCTATTTCCTTCCCCTTCTCTCCTTCCTATCCTTCTACCACAGACTGGTCTATTTCTCCCCCTTGTTCCAAACTTGGTGGAGCAGCATGCCAGTTATGCCAGTTACTGGAGCTGGGCACATTTGGGCTCCAACAGAGAGTGCATTTGTTTTGTTTTTTAATTTGAGGTATTACATACATATAGTAAGCTCTATAAATCTTAAGCGCAGAGCTTGAAGCGTTTACACACACACACACACACACACACACACACGTCTGCACCCACATGTCCATGCATGCGCATATCCGTCCCTGTAACCATTACTCAGATCGATATATAGAACATGTGAACTTCCCAGCAGGCCCCTCCTGCTCCTTCCCACTGAACACTTCTCTCTCCCAGAGGTAAGTAACGTCGGTTCTGAATTATCACCCTAGATTAATTTTGCCTGTTCTAGAATTCCATATAAATGGAGTCATGCAACATGTATTCTTTTGTTCTAACTTCTTAGGCTAGCATTACTTCTGTGAGATTCCTCCAGATTGCTTGCATGTAACAGCAATTTGATTTTATTTTTTTATCGCTAGATAGTCTTGCATTGTAGGACTATACCGTGATCTGTTTGTCCATTATTCTGTTCATTAGAATTGTCAGCAGTTTTTAGCTCCTGCTGGCAACATTCTCATATAAGAATGGTATACAATTGGCTTTTTTTCAAACCTATAGATGTGCATACCTCTTTATGACAACCAACAGTGTATGTACGAGGTATGTGCTCAGTAAATACTTGTGGGAAGACGAGCAGAGCAAGCTTTGCGAGGAATGCACACCTGTGTCAGCAGTGATTGGACAGCAGCAAACACTGACAGCACTTTACTCTGTGCCGGGCGCTCAGTCTTTGTAACAACACTGTGGGGCGGGAACCCTGTGGGGCGGGAGCCTAGGTGGGAAGGGGAGGTGCATGGTAGTCTCTTACCCAAGGATTTGTACAGGAGAAAGAGCCCCAGGTGGGTTTTGAAGGGGCCTCATCAGTGGTCACATTTCCACAACATTTAATTAGTCCACTCCTGATCATTTCCCTAATTGTTTTCAAATTGTTCAATGAGGAAGACTCTTGGCCCTTTCCTCACAGTTGTTTGTTAAAAATTGCTAGTGAAGAAATGTCTGCACTTTGCTGCCTGAAGGTTGAGGAGTCAGGCCCTGAGGGAAGGCTAGCCCAGGGCTAGGCCTTTAACTTTGTGTGGGACAAAGGAGTTGGAATAAATGCAGTTAAGCATCTCTGCTGGCCTTGCTGGAGACCACACAGGCTGAGGGAAGCTCCGCTTTGAGATCAGTATGTACTCTGATAAGAAGCAAGTAGATTTTCATGGAATCTTTTACTTCTGCTGTACTTCTGCATGGAAACCTGGTCTTTGGAGCTCTGGGTGAAAATAATTTGTTATGGTCAAGGCTATTTCCAAACCAAATGAGGGCTGTTTTTCTCCCCCTATTGAAGACTGGAAAGCCACATCCTGAATACTTCCTGAATAAAACTTTCCTTCTTTCTTTCAGAGAGAGAATGGCGTATTTTTGTCCCTTTCCATGCAGTTTCTATGCAGCTTCCTTGTGAAAAGGCAATTTAATTTATACTGCACAATCATTTTCTTGTGGAAATTAATAAAATAAAAATTTCGTTTTTCAGTATTAGGTTGTGGCTAAAGCTTTTGAAAAGTATTAAATAGAATCTGCTTTTCTTTCTTTCTTTTTTTTGATGATTAAAAGGGCCCTGATCAGACTGTCCACATGTATTATGTTCATGGTTGATAAAGACATGATTCCCTTAAGTTTATTTCTTCTCTCAGACCAAATGTATAAGCTCATACTTCACGTTCCGCTCCCAGGGCTTGCGCCTTCCTAGGAAGGTGTGGAGCAAGCAGGCAGCAAAGGCCTGGGCTTCTCTCCCAAGGCCTCGCCCACTTTTCCCACAGGCGGAGTGACGTCCAGGGCTGGGGTCTGAGCTTCTAAGGGGGCCTGGGAGCTGTTCAGCATGCGGGGCCCGCAGCAGCAGAGGACGGCTTCCATTTTGTGGCGGCACTTTACACAGAGACAATTCAGTGAGCACTTTGCGTGGTGAACCAGGCCCTTGGTACACATTATCCTCCCAGCGAGCGGGTAGGTTTTGTCCATTTTTTTATACAGGGAGGAACAGGCGCAGCCTGGCAGGGGACTTATCCATGGTCACACAGCAGGAAAGTGGAGCGATGGGTGGAACCCAGTGAGCCTGACTCGAGTTGAGGCTCTGACCACCATGCGTGACCAGAAGGACAGGGAGCGTTGAAATGCATTCCTTCCACACGCTGGATGTTCAGGGGACGGACAGTCAGGTGTCCGTGCACACGGGGACTGCTGGCCGAGTCACACTGGGAAGGGACAGACTTGTTTTCTCATCTGTGATGTGAAGGCCCGCCGGCACTGCATCCCATCCAGGGACAGATGTCACCTTGTTACTGGAACAGCTGGCCCCTCACCTCCGCCATTCATTCCTGAGGCTGCTTTCCCATCACATGGGCCTCCGCCCATTCTGAATGGAGGTTCTGACTCCCTTCTCCTCCCACCCCCAGGGGGAGGAAGGTCCCTTGCTTCTGCTTCCCTTTCCTATTTTCCTACCATTCTTCACTCAGAGCCTCTCCCAGCCCCTTCCTTTCCTTCTCTCTGAGCTGCAGAGTGAATTCTGGGGGATGGTCGTGTGTGGCTCTAACACCTGTCTGAGCCAGGCAGGCCCAGGGCTGACTTCCTGCTTGACCGTCTGGGCATCCTCTGTCCGTGACAAGGAGTGGCATCAGCAGTTGCCAAGGACTGACCACCTGACACTAGAGAAAGCTTACCTCTCCAAAGCCAGAGGTCTCAGTAAAGCCTGCTCACCAGGGGCAGGGGAGGGCGGTTCATCAGACACAGAATGGAGATAATGCCTGGGCTCCTGCAGGTGCTTTCAAAGGGCATGAGTGACAGAGATAAGCAGCAAAGCAACAGCTCGGTGCTGAGCCAGATTCTGCCCTTAATTCTTGAAGTGCCTGTTCCTTGAAAGTGGATTCTTCCCATTAATAGTCTAAGCCTCTCCGTCCCCCTTTATCTTAACTCCAAGAAAAACTGTGATTTCAAACGTGAGAGTTGTTACCTTTGAAATTCCCTCCAGAGGTGGGGGAGAGGCAGCGAGATGGAAAGGCAGGGGGGATCCACTGGAGGCACCGAAGCCTTCTGCCCCGTCTCCTGAAGTCAGCGTTGCCCCCCTAACCGAGTCTCCACCTTCCCCCGCCCGCAGCCGCCCAGGGAGCAGCCCCATCCCCCGCCCTCCCTTGGCCTGGGGCTCCCGCAGGACTAGCGGGCACAGGGGACCTGCCTGCCTGGCCGGAGAGATGTCCGCCCGCTCTGCTCGGCCGGCCCCGCAGGTGCGCCCTCGTCCCCTGGCCTAGATAGCCGGCAGCCTCCAGGAGCCGGGCTGTGATGTAATGCTCTTTTTTCACACTCCGGCTTAAATACAGATGGAAATTGTTGTCATGTGTTAGCAATGTCGCCAGTAATATAAAAGGCGCAAGCTGGGGCATCCTCTCTCCCTTCGCGCACCGTCAGCTGCTCCTGCCGCCCGCACCTTCTTCCCTCGCCAACCGCCCTGTGGTCAGGTGGCCAGGGCGCCCCGCTCGCCGAGGAAGGGGTTCGGATCCCACCCCCACCCCGCCTCTCTCTCCAGCCGCTGCAGAGCCGAGGACCGGCCTGGGAGGAGGCTCGCTCAGGCTCACAAAGGGAAGGATTAATCTTGGCGATCAGGTTGGGGTTTGCAGGCAAGTACAAGTGGTCCAGGATCGCCCCGCCGCCCCGGCGCTCGGGCTGTGGCAACATCCATGGAGGTGAAGATGCCGCGTGTGGTGTGTGGACCAGGGAGGAGGGGCGGCGAGAAACGCGGCCAGCTTGGGAGGCCAGATGGCGGCGGCTGCGGTTTAATTCACCGGCAGGCCCGTTGGGCCGGGCAGGGGGGAGGGGGAGGGGACCAGGGAGAGACACATCAGGGGTCAGCGGGTAGGGAGAGGCGGGTTCTGGAGCAGATGCCTGGCGAACAATGGGGCTTTTGAGGGGGATGCTGGAGGAAGTGTGGCCCGCGCTTTGTATCGCCTCCTCCGCATTGCAGGTTGGAATCGGGCGGCTACATTTTAATGAAGTGCATTCCAAAGTGTGCTAGTCAGCCTGCGCTCGGCGAGGGGCTCGGCTGAATGGGGACCGGGCGTGGGAGGGGGAGGGGGCCGGCGCAATGAGTTCCCGATGGATGGCAGAGGAGGAGATGAAAGCCTGCTCAGTGTGCAGGGCAGGGGGAGGGAGGGGGGAGATCAATACGTCCCCGCGCATCTTAATCGGCTCCAGCAGGTGTTGGTAACTGTGTTGCTGCATTGTTCCGGCGGCTGGGCAGGCGGGAGCGGACAGCCCAGAGCCGCTGCTGGGGCGGGCGGGCGCGGTGGGCAAATGCCTTTGCACTTTGGAGGGCTTTGCAAGCTCCCGGGAATTCATCCAGGAGGAAAGGCCTGCATCCGCACCCCCTCCCGTTTTCCCATTTTCCCCTTTTTTAAAAGAAAGACTGGACTTGCAGAAGGCTTTTTAAGTCCGCTTCCTGGAAATTAACATGTGTGTGTCAGAGCACTGTCTGAACTAGGTAAGGTACGCATGTCTGGGGGCGTCCAGAAAATAGGAAGCGGAATCTAGAGTCGGGCTGGCTGAAGCCTGGAGCGGCAAGGCCGGGCTCCCTCTCCTTGGAAGTGAACGGGCCACGCCAGGAAGGCTGGGGGTGGTTCAGTCCTAAGTTGCATTGCGCGGGGTACCTGCAAGAAGAAAGCTGTCCTGTCCATGGGGTTGGTACAGGCACTTTGCCTCACAAACAAAGGGGGTGGATTTGTGCCTGAGCCCAATTATCTGAGGGCAGGTGTGACACATGCATGAGGATTAGCTGTGTGCGCCCCTTTCTCTTTCCTAGAGTTTACCAGGCTCAGGCGCTGCCTGTTGAGAAGCATTTGGGAGCCGACTCATGAGTGGGTGCTGTCTGGATGGCCTCGCTGGCTTTGTTGTTGTCTGACTGTTTCCTTGTGAACAAGTACTCATTGCTTTCGGAAGGTTCCGACATATTTGTTGCAGGTTCAGAGAAAACTGGGAGCTTTTGCATGAAGGCATGAGGATGTTTTTTAAGTGTGTGTATTCCATGTACATGAACCCATGTATATGAACTTGGTAACCTCCAGAATAGCCTACTGTCTTTCTGGTCCTGGGAAAATAAATGCATTCCTTAGTTGAGAGGAGCTTGTGTTTTATCATCTGTAAGGCTGTTAACTTCTGAAAACTGGTGTTTTATGATAACTCTGGAAGCCCTCACGTATTGATTGATATCAGCTCTTAGGTTCTTCTCGTGATTTTACTTGCACTGCAACTCGTCAACAAAACGCGGCTCATCCCTGGCCAGTGGATTTTAGTGCTCTTGGAAGCGTTGGCAGATTAATGGCATCAACAGAGGCCTGATCCCTCCATTTCTGACTGAGCCCACAGCAGCCCTGTGCTCCACCCCCCAGGCTTTTCCTCTTCTAGTTTTGGGAAAGGGGTGGGGCCCAGGGGAAGGGTTCCTGCTGAGGACACTTCTGTAGCCCCTGGCCCCCACCCCGAGGTAAAGACTGAAGGTCACTTCTGTGCATTTCTTCCTCACACTGCATCTCTCAGGCTGTGTTCATGTGGCAGCATTTTTTAAAAATTGGGGGTTTGGGGGTTTGGATTTGTTGAGCTTGTAATAAAGAGGTGTGTTGTTCTTTTCCCTCAATTGTGGCTCTTGACTGCGTCTATTCTTACCTTTAGACTTAAGTCTTACCTGTAGGTCTTGCTGAGCCAAAAGCAAGGGCGGTTGTGTTTATTATGATAC
>NW_005355000.1:1121674-1171312 GCF_000412655.1 Myotis brandtii | reverse complement strand
TCCCACCCCACCTCCATCCTGGAGACCAGAGCCTCCGGCCTTTTAAGTTAACAGTGGCTAGAAGAAGCAGGTTGTCATATGGCCCAGGTATGTCTCCTGGACCCAGGTCTCCAAAAACTTGCAGATGACAGTTTCATTAACAGAAAGGACCTCCTTGAACTATTTTGTGATAAACACCAGTAGGCCTTTGACGCCCTCATGTAAAAGAGCGGAATGTACCCATGTGTTACAGGCACCATAAGCAGTGACTCGAGCTGATATTACGAAGACGCGTCCTGCACACACTGCTAATGCCCTCCTCCTGGCATATGGCTGTGGGTAGAGGAGAGGAAAAAGGGGTGAGAAGGAGAGATTTCCATGTTCACAAGGGAGCCAACCACCATGTTTAATTGACACCAGTTATTAGAAGGTTGAAGGATAATTTCTATTTCTATGTCATATAAAGCAAGTAATGTGATACCAATTGTGATCAACATAGTTAATGAGCCAAATAACTACGTAGACCTACGTTGGAGTTGCTGTAGGGAAAAGAATTGGGGAGACACCTATAACTCAAGGCAGAAGTTATTTCTAAAGTTAAAAGTCAATGTGGAAATGATATAAGGAAAAGTTAAATCAAAAGATTCCCTCCACCCTGCTCAAAACACTCCAGATTTTTCTTTCCAACTGTATTTTTATGGCAAAATCCTGTTGGTTTGGTGTCATCATTTTGTCAGCATGTTTGTTTCTTCTTTAGAAAAATGTTTCTTATGATGATCATCAGACCCCAAATGTTTGCATGTAAGCACATCCCTTGCAGTCGTACTGACACCCTCTGGCGCCAGGAAAGCTGCCCTGGGATTTCTTCCCTCGAGGAGCCTGTGGGAGGGAAAGGCAGCGATGCCAACCAGGAAGTCAGTGGCTCTGCTGGTGGCTGTGTGGGCATGCAGGTCGGCCCTGGGTAGCGTTTAGGCTTTGGAAGTGTCATAGATACTAAGCGCAAAGGGCTTGCCTGCCTGCCTTTGCTGACCGGGTCTTGATGACACGTTTCCCCCACTATCCACCTTGAGCACATCTACGTGGTTAATCTAGGGTGCAGCGTGCCCTCAGCCAGGAACAGGATGGGCAAACGGGGCTCGGGAAGAGTGTGGGGGCCGTTTTGCATTGGTAAACCCATTTGATGTGTGGTTGGTTCCACGCTGACCACAATGCTAAGTGTGTTCAGTCCCCAGTAGTCTAGTGCGTTGATGCCTAAACGCTATCTAGGCATCTGTTGAGTTGTTGGTTTTCCCGATAAAGTCCTTGAGCTGCTCTTGTTGATCTTTATTCCTCCTCCTAGTGAGGTTGACATCCCTTAAACGTTCAATAGGCTGTCGGATTCAAGAGAAAAAACTGGATGGGGAAAATAGTACCTAATTTTTTGAGCTTTAAAATGAATCTGTGGGTTGAACTCTCGAATGAGAAGATTTTTATAGTTTTAATGTTTGTAAAAAGGGCAGCAGAAAAGCTTAGTTCATTTAACTCTGTTTGTGAGTCTTAATACTTTTGTCCATGGGGATTTTGTATTTTTTTTTAATATTCTAGTTTTAAGCACAACGCTCAGCATATAATATGTGTCCAATAAATACTTGAGTGAGTGGATGAACCGAGAAGTTTGACCAGCCATCAAGAAGTTTGCGCTGGTTCCTACAGTGAAGTTGCTATTACCAAAATAGTGCAAGAAGTATAATTCCATGAAAAGTCAGTTTAAAATAGAGAAGGAAGCAGAGCTTTCCCCTATTTAATAACACATATTTTTTTTTCCATAAACTTCATAGTTTATCCAGTAGTTCTACTGGAAATAAAAAAGCATTCAGACTTCTACTCACTGTTTAATTGATCTTAAAAGTTGGACTGTTCTGATTAAAGAACCTCCTTTTCTCGCCGCTTTTCCTGCTTTATAGGTCGTGGTTCTGAATTATTGCACTTGGTACATTTCTTTGCTGCAATAAAGATTAGATCAATGGGAATCTACAAATTTAATAACAACCATATGAAATAACTTGCCTATAAGACAGTAAGTGCCATAATTTTCTAATTAATTGTGGCTCAGTGCCAAAGAGAGTTGCTTTAAAAATAAGTAATTATTATAGACAGATACCTGGAAGGGAAGCAAGAGAGTCTAAAACACTTAACTCCTTTCCATGAGGCTTAACACTCCAGCTTACTGAGGCCTTTGCTGTTCACTACTTATATTTTTACCTGGAGGTAACCTCTTACAAGAATAACTTACTTTATACATATGAGTGCCTTCTATGTGCCAGGCACTTTTTAGGTATTGGGGATAGTGCAGGGTACAAAACAGACACCCCCGCCCTCACATACACACACACCCACCTAGAACTTGTAGTAAAATCCATGTTAATTTAGTCCTGATAAGATCAGGGAATAGGGAATAAGGTTGAAGTGATTAGATAAAGTGAAATCTTTCAGCTGTAAGAATTTTGTTCCTAAAAATTACTGTGCTTGGCAAAACTGAAGTTTGCGATTGCTTGCAAAAAAAAAAAGTCAAGCACAGTGGAATAATAGAGTATAAGCCCTCATTCATATACACACACACACACACACACACACACACACACACACACTGTGTGTGAATATATATTACATATGTCATTTGGTTTCCCTCCAAACCTTTTTACACTAATATGTACACAGACAGATTTTTTTTTCTTTCAAAGAAAATGGTATCACACTCTACATCCTGTTCAACCAATGTCACTTTTCTTTCCCTCCTAAAATTGATACCTTCATATGATAATGCAAATATTTTTGCCTAATTCTTGGTAACAGCTACCTGGTGTCCAAAGTGTGGAGATGAACGTTGGTATAATCTAATTAAGGATTTGCTGAATGGAGGGATTATAGATTGTTTTCGTTTTTCCAGCATTGCTCACAGTGCTGGGAACTTCGCACATTGGGCCATATTTGCTGTCCTCATTGCCGTTACCAGGGGCAGCTTCCCACATTAGCACATGTCGCCCTGCTTTATTCTTTCTAATAGTAACTGGAGTCTACATTGATTAGATAGCTGTTCGCTAGGGCTGGTTCATTTTTTTTCCACAAAAGCTCTAAAATATATTTTTTCATTTAGCAAATATTTATTTAGCAATCTTTATGTAGGATCGTGTCCCACAAAACAAAGATCCCTCATATGGTTTGTTCTAGTCAAGACAGGCAGTGAACAGTAGATGTAACAAATAAATAAATACATACATACGTACCTTATTTTATACATTAGAAACTGGTAAGTGATATTGTGGGGGGAGCAGAGCAGAATAAGGTGGTGAAGCCTGTGGAGATGGGGCACAATGCCCTGTGTCAGAAATGGTCCCTGCATTGTCCGAGGAACCGCAGGGAGGCCAGAGTGGCCGGCAGAGAGAGAGCGCTGGTGGGCATGTGGAAGGAGAGGTCTGAGTGTAAGAGCGAGCAGAAAGAGTACCAAGCACTTTGGACCATGTAACCACTTCACTCAGAGAGAAATGGGAGGGAGGCCTCGCGGGGTCTTGACTGGGATAATGACATGCCTCAGCTGCCACTGGGAAAGTCTCACCTGATGTAAGGTGTTAAGGATGCACGGAGGGGTGGAAGCAAAGGACACAGGTAGGAGGCTGTTACTGAGATCCTGGTGCAAGAAGATGGTGGTTAGGCCAGAGCAGGAGTGCTGGAGGTGGTGGAGGAAGCGGTGGGTTGTATTTTGGAAGTCTACCCCCCAAAATTGTCTGATGGACAAGATGAGGGGCATGAAAAGAGAGGAGGTGAGAATGACTCCAAGTGATTTTAAACCTGGCCAACTGGAAGGATGGGGAAAGCAGGGGCTCTGTCATCTTTTGGTTGAAGATGGGGAATTCCATTTGGACTCAGTGAGTTGAAGATGTCTATTAGACATGGAAGAGGGCTGTCAGGCAGGCAGTGGGCATAGAGTGTGCAGTTCATGGAGGACATCCCTGTACCTGATTTTGGAGATCATTTCCCAGTTTGGGAATGCTAGAAGCCATGCTGAAAGGGGCACCTTTACACAGAGAGCTGGTGCCCGCGTGTGAACCTTTCCATGGATTACGGTCCTGAACATGGCATAACTGGGTTTAAGAGGATGCAAATTATGCCCTAGTCGGTTTTGCTCAGTGGTTGGAGCATAGGCCCGAGGACTGAAGAGTCCCAGCTTCGATTCAGGTCAAGGGCACGTACCTCTGTTGCAGGCTCAATCCCCAGCCCTGGTTGGGGCACATGTGGGAGGCAACCAGTTGATGTGTCTCTCTCACATCAGTGTTTCTCTTTCTCTCTGTCTCTCCCTTTCCTGCCCACTCTCTCCAAACATCAATGGAAAAGTATCCTCAGCTGAGGATTAACAACAAAATAAAAAGAGGGTGTGAGTTTTAGGAGTAGAAAGTACTTCCACGTTACTCCCCCCAGAGAATCGTATAATTTACATTCCCATAATGTGTACAAGTATTCATTTCCCTTCACCTTTTCCAAAACTGAATATAATCTTTCGAAGTTTTGCCAGCTTGACAGGCAAGAGTTTTTGTATTTCTAGTCTTTACTCCAAGCTCATGTGTCCTCTGGACTCAGGCTCTGGTAGCTTCTGGAAGCCATAGGCCTTCCCCTGCTCTGTGCAGGTTTGCTCGTGTGGGAACACTTAGAGATATCGCAGGCTCCGTGCCAGAACACTGCAGGAGAGCTAATATCTCAATGAAGTGAGTCACACGAAGTTTTCAGTTTCCCAGTGCATGTGAAAGTTACGTTTCACTGTACTGTAGTCTACTAGGTGTGCAGTAGCATTGCCTAAAAAAATGTACAAAAATATTTTATTGCTAAAAAATGCTCACCATCATCTGAACCTTCATTGAGTCGCCTTCGTTTTGCTGGTGGAGGGTCTTCCCTTCACTTTGTGAAAGAGTTTGGCACGCGATAACACGAGGGATGCCTGCATTTGGTAGGATAAACTAATTGCTTGGGGACCTCAGCCTTCTGCAGGAGAGGGTAACATCCAGCATTGTTCAAGCAGCTCATTAAAGATTAATGGGGAGACAGCTAAGTAGCAGTTTTAAAGTACATCACATTTGAAAGAGGAAATTTTGAATTATACCATCCTGAGAAAGAACAGTTCATCCTGACATTTGGACACGTTTGAATAGCAAGTGTTGAATTTAAATCATTGGCATATCCACAGTAGTTAGAATGTTGAGAGAGTTCAGATTTCTTTTAAGTTATACAAGGTCAAATGAGCCCCACTTTGGAATATTTGCAATTTTTTTTTTTTTATGAAACAAATAGTTGCGATGACCCAGCAATATGCTAGATAGTTTGCTAGATCCAGAGGATACAAAGTTGTGCAAAACACAGCCTTTCCCCTCATTTAGGGTCCAGGGAAGTTGGTGGTGGTGGGAGACACATGCCTGGCAATGACAGCCCAATGTCACACGGGCTGTAGAAGAATGTCAAGTCCTTGGGGACTAGAGAGACTGGCCTGGTTTTGTTCAGGATTCAGATCTGGAAAGGTTTCATGGAAGAGACATGGTTGTGGGTTTGGAGGACAGACAAGAGTTTGCCAGATGGGCACATGGAGACATTCCAGGAACAGACCCCAGGCATGTGCCAATTATGGCACCAGAGGCTGGCATTTCTGGGAGGCATCAAGCCCTTGCTTGTTGAATGTGCAGTGGTGAGAGTTGGAGGGAAAGGCGGCAGGACAGACACAGGTCCTTGTACGTCCCGCCAGGACCCTGGAACGTATCCCAGGGGCAGTGGGAGTCTTGGAAGAGTTAGGCAGGAGAATAGCAGGGTCCTAGTTGTATTCTTTTGTAAACCAGTATGGTAGTCAGCTAAGGCGGGTCACCACACGGTGGTCCCAGGGCAGAATTCTGCTCACTGCCTGCTTTTGCTTAAAACCTTCTATCGGAACACAGTGCTTTGTTTATGTATTGTTCATGGCTGCTTCTGTGCTGCAATGCCAAGTTGTTGAGACAGAGATGCCGGCACTATTCATTGTCTGGTCCTTCACAGAACAAGTTTCTTGACCCTCATTGTAGGGGATGGAATCAGTGCCAGGGACAACAGGGAACCTATGGTCGAAGTGAGAGCCCAAGTTAAGGCAAAGGAGGAAGGAAGGAACCCAAGAAGTACTCGGGAGAGAGAACTTAGTGATGGAGCTGGCGATGAGGAGGGAGGCCGGAGAGCACAGAGTCCTGGGAAGAGTGGCCAGGTACACTGGACGGTCGTAGGGGCATCTAAGTGGAGATGTTCATTGGTGTGGGATCAATGAACCTGGGAGTGGCAGAGGTGGTGTTCCAAACATCAAGTTTAAGTTTGGACCTGTTTTCATAGTATCTTGGTAATACATAAAAGTCCAAAAGCACCTTAGGCAATGTCCCATCTAATAGCCTGTTCTTGAAATGAACCCACATCTTTGCCATTTTTAACATTTCTTCACCCACCAGGCAAGGCCTGGCTTCATGTCTGTGCACGTGGGGAAGCCTTCTCCGCCGGCTGCACCGTGCACGGCGCCCGGTCCCTGCTCGGCACCCTTGCGCAGTATCCGTGGGAACTCTGTAGCCCACCTGGTTCTTTCTCAGGCACACATTTCTGATTGCCCTGCCGAGCACACCAAGGATACATTCAGTGTCTCATACATGTTTCTCTGCCTACCAGGCCCACTATGAAATCACACTTTAGATTTATGAATGTTTATTTCTTGATAATCAAATCATAGAGCCAAGCAAACGAATTCTGCCTCCTATATCATTCATTCCGTCATCCAACACTCTGCTGCGTCCCAAGGGCACAAGGACTGCTCTCATGAAACTTCTGTTTCAATAGAGGAAGGCAGGCAGTGTATTGCCCTCTGTGCTTCTCTAATTCCTAAAGCTGTGGAGCATAACACTGCAGGATAATTGAGGTTTTATTCTTGCTCAGCCTCTTATTTTGCAGATGTTTAAACTGCAGAGACAGAACTTGCTTGCCCATCTCTCCAGTACAGTGGCCAGGCTTTCATCTGTGTTGTCCTCATTGAGCAATGTGATTGGATTCCCTGTCAAGAGTATAGTAATTCATTATTTTAATACGCCTTTACGTAGGGTAATTGCTTTTCATCTTTACCTGGGGAGCGTTGACTCGGAAGTGTTTCTTTTTGCTGTTAATACAGTCCTACCAGTGTCCTTTATTGCAAGAGCTCCACTTTCACGGGGTCAAATCTAGGGAGGAATACTTAGCCCTGTCCACGTTCTTATCTCATGAACATGCTGGTAACTATTCTTGAAAACTGACATGGAAAATGAAGGGACACGGGCGCTGGCAGCTTCCTGTCTTCATTTTTCCAGGAGTTGAAAGCACCAATTTTCATTTCATGCTTTGAATTGCTTGTAATAAGGGTTTTTAGCGAGTCTTTGGGAGGCAGATGAGCCAGAGCTTGGGCCCTTCTGGACAGGAGCCTCTTAGGACAGCAGAACAGGCCCGCAGACCCACGTGTGTGCTGGAGAGTGGAGGTCCCGCAGTCCTGCTCTCCCTGCCCGACTGCCACGGTGGGCTCCCTGCAGTGCCAGGCACTCCGTGAAACACTCATCAGAAAGGATATATGCACCCCTGTGTTCATAGCAGTGCCGTGTACAATAGCTCAGATTTGGAAAAGCCTAGTGCCCATCAGCAGATGAGTGGATTAAAAAACTGTGGTATAGTTACACAATGGAATACTATGTGGCATTAAAAAAAGCAAGAGCTCTTACCATTTGCAACAGCATGAAATCACCTGGAGAGTATTATGCTAAGCGAAATAAGCCAATCAGAGAAAGGTAAGCATCACATGATCTCACTCAGATATGGAATCTAAGGAACCAAATAAACTGATGATCAAAAATAGACCCACAATTTATAGAAGCAAGAACAGACTGTTGAACCTCAGAGGGAACGCAGGGGAGGATGGGTGGGAAGAGTTCAACCAATGAACTTGTATGCATATCTCATAACGCCATAACCCGTGGATACAGACAATAGGATGGTGAGAACCTGGAGGGGGGTGGCACAGGAGCGGGCAGGAAGAGGTTAATGGGGGAAAAGGAGGACCTATGTAATACTTTCAACAATAAAGATTTTAAAAAAGAAGAAGAGGAAGGAGAAGGAGAAGGAAAAGAAAGAGAAGGACAAGGAGAAGGGTGGAGTCCCTGGTTAATGTCCCAGTGACAGTAAGAAAGCATCCTGGTAAGGAACGATTTCTGGCACAGGATCTCTTGTTGGAGAGTGACAAAGGATGTCGGAAGGACTGTAACCAGGACCTTGATGCAGAGCACTTACCCAGCAGTGGGTTAGGATAGAAACTCCCAGGGCGATTGACCAGGTGATTCTTAGGGGTGCCTTCCTCCCTGGAAACCAGCAAGCCTTTGGAAAATTATAGCTTCTTGGCAGTTTCTCCTCCGGGAAACACAGTCGCTCCAGCAGATTGTGTGACTTGTTACAGGCTGAGGAGGAGCCTGCGTCCCATCCAGAAGCGCCTGCCCGGTGTTTGCGCTCCCCAGCACGCAGAGAAGGTGTTGGAGCAGATTGCGGCTGCTTGCCAACCAGGGAGAAGGTGTTAAAAAAAAGTCAGTTACTTGCCAGTTGGAAAATATGTGTGCTTCAACATTTTGTCATTAAGAAAACTTCTTGTAGTTTGAGATGGCTTTAATCTAGATGAGTTTTTAGTGTTTTAATGTATTTATGAGAGGTGTTTAATTTCTTATGTTAAAATCACGATTTTTAAGATTTTATTCTTGTTTTGAATTTAATCATAATAAAGTTTGCTCATTTTGCTACCCAGTACAGAGTTTTGACAAGTGCATGCAGTTATGTGAGCACCACTTCACTGAAGGCACAGCCTGGTTCAGTCCCCCGCTTCTTTCCTACTACCTTTTGTTTGTCAAGCCCTCCCCCACCCCCTCCCCCAGGCAACCATATCTGTTTTCTGTTCCTAATAATTTTGCCTTTTTCTGAATGTCATATAATTGGGATCATATAGTATAAAGTTTCTGGATTTAGTTTCTTTCACTTAATAAAATAGATTTCAGATTTACCCATGTCTTTGTGTCATTAGTTCGTTCCTTTGTGTTGCATGGTATCCATTGCATAACTGGACCGCAGCAGGTGTATCCATTCAGGACAGCTGAGTTCTTTCCGATTTGGGGAAAGCATAGGTCAAGTCACTAAAGGAGCTTCCAAAGAAAGCAAGAGAATAGGCTCAGAGCCCCAGAGAGAGACTAGAGTGCACTGGAGAGGTTTGTGTGTAAACGCACGTTTGCCTTGTGCTGGGGTAAATGCCTGGGAGTGGGGTTGTATGTTTAACTTTATAAGAAATGTCAAACTCTTTCCCAAACTGGTTACCATTCTGCATTCTCCCTCAGCAATGCAGGAGTTCCAGTTGCTCTGCATCTTCATAGCACTCGGTGTTGTCAAATTTTAAAAAAATTTCCCTACCCTTTCTAATAGTTTGGTGGTATTTCATTGTGATTTTAAATTACATTTTCCAAATGATTAAAGATGTTGAACATGTTTGCATGTGCTTATTTGCCATCCATATGTCTTCTTTGGTGAAGTGTCTGTTCAATTCTTCATGCATGTTTTAAATTGGTTTTTCTTCAATTACAGATTTTAATGGCATGCACAAACCATCACTCAATCTTGCTAACCAGTGATTGCCTAATTTGTTTATAATATCAGGATGATATTTTCAAGCATGATTTATAAACATATCTTATTTGCAAACATTAAGCCCATGGTAGAAGTCAGACAAGTCGGTGCTTATGTCCTGTCTCTGTCCTTTGTTATCTGGATGACCTTGGCCAGTCATAAGGCTCATTCACCTCATCTGTGAAACGGTCTTAATGTTTAATTGCTAATGGTTGTTAGATTAGTGCCTTGCAGAGATTCCAACTCAGGCACTCACTAAATGACAATTCTTATTACAAATGTATTCAGTATTACTGACTCAGGTGAACTTATGCAGCTGTGTTTGCCTTCCCTCCGTGGATAAGTAGGGCCCTTGAGGGCAGGGCAGGTTTAGTCTGTTGTGAATCCAGGGTTGAGCATAGCACCCAGTGTGTGAACGGCTTGGATGACCTGGTCGAACGGATGCATGAATGACAGAAGCGTGAGTACTGACTGTGGTTGGCTCACCACAGACACCGCCCATAGAGTGTTGTGAGGCGTGCTCTTATCTGGGAGTATTTGTTGAGCTGCACCTCCATTACATGTCCCTTTTATTTTAGTGCTGTGGCCATTGCTATCTTTTCATTAACACACTTCAAGTTTTTTTCAGGGAGGTTGAAGTTACCCTGGTGCATTTTCAAAGGCCAGAAGGGCCATGGCCCGTGACTGGGTCTTAGGTCTCTCTTCCACTTCCATGTGCTTTCTGCACGTAACTGCAGAGTGAACCAAGGCTTCCCAGCGCTGTGCCAAACTCTGCTTATCACTCTCCTCTACTGGAGGTGGCTGCCAACGATTTCTTGGCTCTTTTGAGGATAGTGGCTGTGTTGTAGGCTGGTCTTTTCCTTTCTCCAAGAAACCAGCCTGTAGAAATTGCATCTGGGTTCCTATATGGGACATTTTTAAGCAATCAGACTTGGGCAGGGTGCTTTCCGAGTGCCACCGATTTCAGCCTTGCTCTCCTGAAAACCCTTGCTGGCGCTGCTGCGTCAACTGCTGGAGTATCCCATTATGTAGGCTGAGCAGCTCTTCAAACCAACCTTGCCCTGAAAGAAAGTGAACTTTAATCCAGTTTTCTTTCTTTTGCAAACATAGCTTTTTGAGGCCAGGGAAAATGGAAATAGGGATTGAGAATGTCAGTCTGGATGCTCTGTAATGTGGTCATTATTTCATGTTCCATCCAGCACCAGCTTCACACTCTGTCGCTGTGGGAAGTTCTCCAAATTGAACTGCCTTCAGATGTAATGCACTTCACCTTTGAGAGGCTAGTAGAAGCAAGAATCTCTTCTTCAGGGCAAAAAGTGACAGAGGGCTTCTTGGTACAGATTTTCAAAGCAACACTCTCACCTGGTTAGTTACCACCTAACCTGAATGTGCTTTTAGTTCAGTGGTTCTCAACCTTCTGGCCCTTTAAATACAGTTCCTCATGTTGTGACCCAACCATAAAATTATTTTCGTTGCTACTTCATAACTGTAATGTTGCTACTGTTATGGATCGTAATGTAAATATCTGATATGCAGGATGGTCTTAGGCGACCCCTGTGAAAGGGTTGTTCGACTGCCAAAGGGGTCGCGACCCACAGGTTGAGAACTGTGGGTCGCTATTTTAGTTCCTCCTCATTAAAAACGTGTACACTGAGTCCTTAACGAATCCTGTTCTTCTCAAGCCTTGCCATGGTTGTAACTTTCAGACCACTAAGAGCTAGACTGAAATGGTGCAATTGCACTTGAACATTCTCCTGCCTCCAGCCTCCTTTCTGTTGCTGTTCAGTTTACCTTTTGTTGTTGTTACAGTCAGCACACATTTGCCCTGTTGTCAACCACCATAAAAAAATCCAAGGAAGTCATTGAGAGTCAGTGAAATGGGTTCTATTTAGAGGTCAGAGAAACACAGATATTATCTCTAATCATAAAAGCATAATATGCAAATCGACCAAACAGCCAAACAGCGGAACCCGTCCAGACTACCACGCTATGACACCCACTGGCGCCAGGCCAGCCAAGGAGGGTGCAGTGCGATTGGTCGGAGGCCCAGCCATCGTCCCATGATCACCTCGCAGAGGGAGGCCCAAGCCACCAGCTGGCAAGGTGATCAATCGGGGGGCTCCACAATTGCCCCAAAGAAGGAGACCCAGGCCACTGACCAGTGGGCTGCGGCAAGTGGGACAATTCATCATGGAGCCCTGGCCAGATGGGCAGGACGATCAATCGTGAGGCTCCCAGACTGTGGAAGGCTGAGGGACACATGATCACCTCGCAGAGGGAGGCCCAAGCCACCAGCTGGCAAGGTGATCAATCGGGGGGCTCCACAATTGCCCCAAAGAAGGAGACCCAGGCCACTGACCAGTGGGCTGCGGCAAGTGGGACAATTCATCATGGAGCCCTGGCCAGATGGGCAGGACGATCAATCGTGAGGCTCCCAGACTGTGGGAGGCTGAGGGACATGCTGGGCTGAGGGACCCCCCCCCCCCCCAGTGCACAGATTTCGTGCACTGGGCCTCTAGTTTGTGAATAAGAGACATAGGCATGCTCTCCACTCTGAGCAGCCCCTTGTGACACTAACTGACTTAACTGCCTTGCAAGATGTTTTGAAGCTGAGAATGATGAAAGCAATGCCAGAATAGCTTAGAAGACTTTTTAAAATCAGTTCTCAGAGTTTTCAATGGTATGAATCCGAGAGCAACAGTAGCACCTAGAAGGGAGCCTGTGCTGTCCAGTGTGGCTGCCACCAGCCATGTGCCTACCACCAGCCATGTGCCTGTGGGAGCTTCCGGATGGGGCCCGTCTGAACTGAAATACAGGGTCAGTGTAACACGAATATACACCAGATCTTTAAAACTTAGTATGAAAAAGAAGGTAAAACACATCATTAATAATTTTTACTGATTTCATATTGAAAGTATAGCAGTTTAGATATATTGAGTCAGAGCAGATATACTATAGAATTAATTTCACTTGTTGCTTTTTACATATTTTAATGTTCGGTGTGTAATGTAAAATTACACCCGTTGCTTACATGTTGCATGTGTGTGTGTTGGGCAGTGCTGAAGGACTGCATGGACCGTGGCTGTAGAATGGAAGCCATCGCTCGGGCTGTTGTCCACTTGCTAGGGAGGCACATCATCTTTGGGAAATTCACATCCAAGATGCAAGGCCTCTGAGTTCTGGCGGGTGGGGCCTTGGGTAGATGACGGCTGCAGCTTCCTCTCTGGATATTTGGGCTCCTGGTGACTTTGGTTTGAAGTTTAAGAAAAAGAAATGAGGTGACAAACTTCGAAAAACAAAGGAAACGCCTGCAATTTCTCTGAAGAAGCTTGCTTTCCAGGCATGTGGTTATTTGACCTCATTTTCATGCTCAGAATCCATGGCAACATCGTAAGCCTCTGTTGCGATGGCCGAGTAGGAATCCCAAAGGACTAACGTCCCTGAAGTTAGGAGTCGTCCTCTCATGGTGTCCCAGGAGCACCCAAGGAGTCCGTGCACTGTCGCCCCCTGGACATTTGTGACCTGGCCCTGAGGATGCTGCAGAGCTGAGCCCCGCCCTGCACCTGCCAAGCCTCTGTGCGGGGAGAGCCCAAGATGCAGAGCCAGCAGGAGCTGTATGACTTGTCCACAGGGAGCTTACTCACTCAGCAGACAGTGAGCGCTTGCCATGTGCCACACACGGTTCTGGGCTGGACAAACAGTGAGAAGGCAGACCAAGACCCCTGCCCTCGGGAGCTTAGGTTCCCCTGGAGCCTGTTGTATAAGTTAAGACAGGCGTTTGGAATGAATGTGTGAGCGAAGGGCGGACTTGGGGATTTTGTAGCTCACCCATTTTTTTAAAACAAGAGTAAGTGTCATTTTGTGTTTTGAATCTACGGTAAGGGCCTGGTGCAACGCCACACATGTGGCAGGCACCTTTGTGTCTGCTCATTCATTCCATAGGTACTTATTAGATGCTACTCTGCTCCCAGCACTTCCCTAAGCGTAGGTGTGTTGGTGAACAGGAGGAAGATTGTTTTTCTCAGGAGCTTAGATCCCACCTGGAGGGGGTAATGGGAAGTCAGACAATGGCCACAAGATGTAGTAGGTTAGTCATATGGTATGTGAACTTGACAGAAGCTACGAAAGGATGGCAATTAGAGCAAGGGAAGAGGTATTGGGGTGCTGGTGGGAGATGCCCACACCTTTGAATAGAGTGCCCTGGGCAGGTGAGGTCAGTTCAGGTGGAGGGGAGGGTGTTAACCTTTCAAGTGTCTGGGAGGCAGGGTGGGAGAGGGGGAGGGAGACACATTTCAGGGGAAGGAAACTGTGCAAAGTCACTTTTTTGAGGAGGGGGGTAGGGGGGTGGGAGGAGCAGTGTGCCTGGACCAGAGCGTGTAAAGAGGAGAAAGGGTATAGAGATGAAGTCAAAACCATCATAGGGAATTGCAAACTTCACTTTTACAATAGAGGTTTTAACAGAGAACCTCTGTGGTCTGAATTATGGTTTTGCTTTAACTTTTTAAACATACAGTGAAATTTCCCCTTATTGGTATACCGTTATCTGAGCTTTAACAGATACACACAGTTATGTAATCACGATCCCAGTCAAGATACAGAGCCAGCTGTCATTTTATTACTTGAAAACAACGCCCTGTGCTCCCCTTTGTTGCCTTCACATTATAAGGGCAGTTCTGGGGGGCCTGTGGGCGATAGACTGTAAGGAGAGGAGCGTGGATGCAGACAGTGGGAGGAAGGGTGGTGCGCTGTCTGGTGAGCAGTGATGGCGCCTCCCCAGGGACCACATTCTGGGTCGGTTCCGAGGCAGAGGTTTGGTGGGAGGTGGGAGAGAGGAGAAAGGGATGACATCATGTTCTTGCTCTGAGACAAAAGGAAACTGAGAGTCGTGTTTACTGAGATGGGGCGGGGGGGGGGTTTTGGGGGGGGGGGGGGGGGGGGGGGGGGGTTGCAGGTTTGCAGGGGAAGATCTTCCTTGAGCTTTGGGATTGAGTCTCACTGTGTAGACACCCAAGCGGAGATATTGGCGGGGAGGTCTGCTGAGTTGAAAGGCACAATTCATAGTTAGAAACCAGTGTGCGCAGTGAGACCGTTGGGGAAATCTGTGATTCTTACAGGAACCACTTGTCGGTCTTTAGGATTCGGAGATGCTTGGGCGATCGCATACCCTCGATGGCTACCATTCTCACCTGGTTGTTGATAGAAAGATATGTCTCTTCTCTGTGCAGAGAACACTACACATTTCAGTGCGAGTGTAGTGTCCTGGCGTTTGCTCGACTTGCTAACTGCAGAAACGACCTGTGTTGGGGTGAGGGAGAACTGCTCCCAAGGACCCTTCACTCCACCAGAGTTGTTTACTCCAGCAGCTCTGGTGTTTGGCTGTGGGTCACTGTGTATTGACTTATTTCTGGCGCCTGTAGCTGCCAACCCACTTGAGTTGAAGAAGAGGGAACCAAAGGGAAGGCTAAAATTCAAGGCAAGATCAGATGATAGTTGGCAAAAAAGGATACAAAATTCTATATATAGCCTAATCTCAACTTAGGTTGAATACATTCCGAACAGAATATCCTAAAATGTAACTGTAAATGTACCTAAAATGTAAATCTCTGTGCTATGAAATGATGGGAGAGTTTTCTTGCATTTAAAATATTTTTTTCCATGTTTTCGGGATTTTCTCAATGAATATATGTATGTAATCTTCTTATTCAGGAAGTGTTTATTCAATGTCAGACCTGGATGGGTGTTAGACCTATGAACAAGACAGAAAGAAAAAAGATTTTATGACTTCAGGGAGCAAATAGCCTTCTGTCAGCCTCATTTTATAATGAGAAAAAGACACATTAATTCGCGGAGAAAAATGCAGTTGAACTTGTCTTGTGCCATCGGCTTCTTCACAACCAGTCCTGGGCGAGTTTTATGAATCACGCTGCGTCCCCGTTTCTCCCTGTCATGGCCCCAGAAGAGTGGCACTGGTGGCTCTGTGACTCCTGCATGTCTGGAGCCACCCGTATAAGGTGGCCCCTTGTTGAGTGGTTCTTTGTCAGAAGCTTTGGGGGGGGTCACACCTGCTGTCAGTGTGACCTAAGACAAGTCCCCTGGGAAGTCCCGGGGACAGGACAGCTTGTGGAGGCTGGTACTCCGCCCCGGACTGTGGGACTGTGGGACAGTGATGAACAGAACTTCCGGACCTAATAGACTTGTACATGAAACAGCTCTCGAGCCTGCCTTCTGTGGTGGCAGGCCCCATGCCAAGTGCACGTGCTGTGTCAGTAACCAAAGGATGAAGCTGGTTTCCGAGAGCTTGCAGGAATCTCTGTTCTCCCTGCGAGACTTGGACCGGGGAGATTTCATTTCCCCCATGACTGGCTCTCCATTTAGGTTTAAACTCGTGTAATGGAGTTGGCATCCAGCTCTTCTATTAGTTGCTGACTGGCTAGATGCCATCAGTGGGAACAAAGAGAAATATGGGAGACTACTCCATACTCCAGATCTGGAACCTGTGAGAGGCGCTTCCTCATGTCTCCCCTGCACTGGATCTCACCGTTGGTTGAGTTTTACTTTCCTCTTTTCCCCCCTTTCTTCTTGTGTGAAAATGTTGGTATGGTGACTTCCTTTTAATTTTATCAAATACAATATGTCCAGAAGCAAAATGAAATCATGTTTCCATGTGTGATTCCTGGCAGAAATGGTGTGATTTCATCTCAGGATAAAACTGTGAATTTATGGGAAGCAATGTGGTGCTTGGGGGAGGCAAAAGGAATGGGTACAGACCCTGCCTGCCAGAGGCGCCTTTGTCCTGGCGGCTGAAGGAAAACCTCCAGCGATTTGGGGGAGCCCAGGCTCCTGAGGACAGAGGAAAGTTGGTCAACAAGCCTGCGTGCTTCCAAATCGCACAAGGGGTGTGTGTGTGTGTGTGTGTGTGTGTGTGTGTGTGTGTCAGAGAGTGAGGCAGGGGGAGTAATAACACAAGCAAGAACGAGAAGATAAAATAGTATAGTGGGTTGGCCTGCCTCGGAGGCTGTGCGGGGAGTGAGTGACCTGGGAGACTGATTCTGCTGTTTTCAGCGACCAGGAGCCCCTTGCACCTCCCTGCGCTGAGAGTGACTGCTGGTTACAGGCACACACTTTGTAAGTAGCCTGACTCCTTCAGCGTAACGCAGTTTCTCCATCCAGGGCCACCTGGAGAAGCCATGAGCTGGTCCAGCTGAGGGTGGGCACAGCGGACAGAGCTGAATTGATCAAGAGAGGGATGCTGCATCTCAGGGCCAGTCTGAGGGATTTCCCAAGGCAGTTTGGACTGTTGTGAAGAAAGTGAGACTCTCACTGGGGCACAGAACTTAAGGGGGTGCTAAAAACTTAGTAGTCAAGAGAGATCATATTTTAATGCAGTGTTAAAAACCTAATGATTTTAAATCTGATAGGATCAGTGTTACGGCTTTTCCCCTTCACCTCTGGCTGCAGCATGGCTCAGCATGGCACTGTTAACTGATCTTGTCTTTATTTTAAACTGATTTTGTTCACCAGGAATTTTTTGTATTAATTTTGATTTTTTAAAAATATTCCATGAAAATATTATTTCTTTTGAATACTGTGTTTTCTGACACTTCTTTAAATTTTGGACACCAGGTTTGGGCCTCGTTTGCTTCACTGTAGTCTGGCTCTGTGATATTTGCCTTAATTTCTTTTTAACCATTTTTTTTATTGATTTTAGAGAGAGGTGGGGGGGGGAGACATCGATTTGTTGTTCCACTTATTTATGTATTCGTTGGTTGATTCTTGTATGTGCCCTGACCTGCGATTGAGCCCTCAACCTTGGTGTATCAGGTCCAGGGTTGCCTTAATTTTTTTAAATTAAATTTATATTTTTATCTTTATTGTTGAGAGTATTACAGCTACCCCCCTTTTCATTCACCCTCCAACCAGTTCCCACCCTGCCCCAGGCCTTCACCACCCTATTGTCTGTGTCCATTGGTAATGCATATAAGCATATAAGTTTTTTGGTTAATCTCTTCCCTCCCCCCTCCCTCCTTCCCTCTGAGATTTGTCAGTCTTTTCCATGTTTCCATGTCTCTGGTTCTATTTTATTCGTCAGTTTATTTTGTGCATTAGAGTCCTTATTCATTTATTTTGATTTTTAGATTCAATTGTTGATAGATATGTATTTATTGCCATTTTATTGTTCATATTTTATTTTATTTTTTCTTCTCCTTCTTCTTCTTCTTCTTTTTTTTTCCCTCCTCCTCCTTCTTTTTTCTTCTTAAAGAATACCCTTCAACATTTTATATAATACTGGTTTGGTGGTGATGAACTCCTTTAGCTTTTTCTTGTCTGTGAAGCCCTTTATCTGACCTTTAATTCTAAATGATAACTTTGCTGGGTAGAGTAATCTTGGTTGTAGGACCTGGCTGTTCATCACTTTGAATATTTCTTGCCATTCCCTTCTGGCCATAAAGTATCTATTGAGAAATCAGCTGACAGTCATATAGGTGCTCCCTTGTAGGTAACTAACTGCTTTTTCCTTGCAGCTTTTAAGATTCTTTGTCTTTAACCTTTGGCATCTTAATCATGCTTAAAAGTGTCTTGGTGTGGGCCTCTTTGGGTTCCTCTTTTTGAGGACTCTTTGTGCTTCCTGTACTTTAAGTCTGTTTCTTTCACTAGGTAGGGGAAGTTTTCTGTCATTGTTTCTTCAAATAGGTTTTCAATATTTTGTTCTCTCTCTCTTCTCCTTCTGGCACCCCCATAATGCAAATATTGGTACACTTGAAGTTGTTCCAGAGGCTCCTTACACTATCTTCATATTTTGGGATTATTTTTTCTTCTTGCTCCTCTGATTGGGTGTTTTTTGCTTTCTCATATCCCAAATTGTTGATTTGATTCTCCGAATCCTCTACTTTACTATTGAATCCCTGTAAATTATTCTTTATTTCAGTTAGCATATGCTTAATTTCTAACTGGTCCTTTTTCATGTCTTTGATGTTCTCACTAAGATACTTGAAAGTCTCAGTAAGTCCTTTGAAGCTCTCATTAAGATCCTTGAGAAGCCTTATAACCATTATTTTGAATCTTGTATATAGTAGTTTTCTTGCTTCCATTTCATGTAATTATTTTTCTGGAGATTTCTTCTGTTCTTTCATTTGTGACATGTTTCTTTGTCTCACATTTTGGCTGCTTCCCTGTGTTTGTTTCTATGTATTAGGTAGAGCTGCTATGTCTCCTTGAATTGGTGAGTGGCCTTGTGTAGTAGGTGTCCAGAGGGCCCACTGGTTTAGCCTCCCCAGTCATCTGAGCTGAGCACTCTAGGTGCGCCCCTGTGTGGGCTTTGTGCACAGTCTTATTGTAGTTGAGCCTTGATTGCTGTTGGAGTCACTGGGGGGAGTTGACTTTCAGGCCAATTGGCTGTGAGGACCAGCTGTGACTACAGCAGAAGAGCTGCTGTGCAGGAGACACCACTATGGAACAGGACTTACTTCAGTGGGGCTTTGGCGCTCACTAAGTCTGCCCCTTGAATGTATTGCTTGTGGATGTGTAGAGTTGTAATCTGGTATGTTCTGATGCTGATCACTGGTGCACTGGTTCTGTGGCCTCCTGGGAGGTGCAAAGTCAGCCACTGCCTGCGGCCATCCAGCAGGAGCTATAGAGCTTTCTGCAGATGGCTGCTACTTGTGTTGGGCTAGGAAGTGCCCACAGCAGTGAAGCAAGGTAGGCTGGTGCTAGTGCCAGATCTTTGGCCTCTTATTGGTAGGTATAGGGCATGCTGACACCTGCTGCTGCTTGTTTGAGAGATTTTAGGGAAGTCTAAATCCTGAGCCAGGACAGGCCATTCATATGGAAAAGCTGCTGCAAACAGCTTTGGTGGGGCTGCAAATTGGATGGGGAAAGATATCAGGGAATCACCAGGGCAGAGCAAACAGTATGAGCCATGCTGATGGAAACTCAGATATGGCAACTGTCAGTCAGCTCTGAGATGGGGGAGGTCTCAGTATAGGAACAATGACCCCTGCTAGCACCCCTGTCTGGGAGAAAGCCATCCCTGAGGTCTTGCTCCAATGCCAAACAATCCAGTTCCTCCCCTGCACTGGAGCTCAGAGGAAACTAGTCCAAGTAAGTTTATGTGCCGTTCCCTTTAAGAGGAACTGCTTGGGTCTCCAGCAGCCTCCATGCCACTCAGCCACAATCCCTGCTGGTTTTTACAGCCCAAAGTTATGGGGGCTTCTCTTCCCAGCTCTAGAACCCTGGGCTGGGGGTCTGGTGTGGCGCTGGGACCCCTTGTTCCTCACAGAAGGCATCCACAGCCAAGATAGCCTTCCCAATTAAAGAAATTGTCACACATGGGTGTCAGACCAGCCTGTTCCTCACCTCCACCCCCCTTACCAGTCTTGATACACTTTCTTCTTCTCTAGTTGTAGATTTCTATTCAGCCAGATTTCAGGCAGTTCTGAATGATGGTTATTCTGTATTTTAGTTGTAATTTTGATGTGGTTGTGGGAGGCAGAGTAACGTGTTTACCTACACCTCCATCTTGGTTCTCCTTGCCTTAATTTTTAACTTTAGAAGCCCTGAGTAAACTATGATTCCAGGATATAAAAAGAGCATCCAGAGTGATCATCTACAAACAATTTAATTCTTACAGAACAGCAATTGTCAACCTGTGTGCCACAAGAATTTTGAAAACATGCAATACCTGACTATTTAGTCTGGGGCATTAACATCTTTTCTCTTAGATTGCCAAATAAAAAAATGACAATAGCCAATACAACAATAGCCGTTCATTATAAATGAATAAACATAACTATTTTTTGACAGATTGGCAAAAAATAGGATATATTTTTGTTGTGCCACAGAATTTTAGTATAACATGAAATGAAAAACACTGGATATCACTGTTATAAAATATTAACTATGCATGAATTGAACTTGTTTTTATGTGCCCTGATATGAAAAATATCCATTTAATAGCTATTTTTCATATCAGGGCACAAATGGATATTTTACATATCCATTTAATAGCTATTTATAGAACAACTAAAGGCCCAGTGCACGAATTCCTGCACCAATGAGGTCCCTCGGTCTGGCCTGTGGGATCGAGCTAAAACCGGCTCTCCGACATCCCCCGAGGAGTTCCAGATTGCAAGAGGGCACAGGCCAGGCCGAGGGACCCCACCAGTGCATGATCGGGGCTGGGGAGGGAGTGGGAGCTTGGCCAGGCAGGGAGGGACCACGGGAGGGCTTCAGGGCATGTCCAGCCCTTCTCATTCCGTCCTGATTGGCCGGACCCCAGCAGCAAGCTAACCTACCAGTCAGAGTGTCTTCCCCCTGGTGGTCAGTGCACATCATAGTGACTGTTTGCCTGGTCGACTGTCTGCCCCCTGGTGGTCAGTGTACATCATAGTGAGTGGTTGAGCGGCCTTAGCATATCATTAGCATATTATGCTTTGATTGAACAGACTACCGGATGACCGGACACTTAGCATATTAGGCTTTTATTATATAGGATCACTATGTACTTAGCACTCTTCTAGGTACTTGGGGTTAAAGTGATACATAAATTAGACAAAATCCAAGTATCTATAGAGCTGACATCCAGTGGTAAGCACACATTATCTCTAGTCCTCACAACAACTCTGCAAACGAATATCAGTTTCACCATTTTACAGGTGAGAGAGGTGAGGCTCAGAAAATAGCCCTAGCAGCAGAGAACTAAATACAGTGTTACCAGCACAGAGTAGAGTGTTGAAAAGACTCAGAGAAAATCAAACTTATTATGATATGGGCTTAGTCAGTAGGAAGCTCCCTGCAATATATGAATTGTATATTGGTTCTTAAAGGAGAACACTATCCTATATAATAAAAGGCTAATTTGCAAATAGACCAAACGGCGGAACAACCAAACAGCCGGTCGCTATGATGTGCACTGACCACCAGGGGGCACTCTCGGAACATGGTGGGCGTCTGCAGCAGGTGGCAGAGCGTGGAACATGGCAGGCGTTGGCCATGGTGGGATGATGGAGCAGGTGAGCGGGGGGCGCCAGACAAGGCAGGGTGCCAGTCACTGTCATCGGGGTGAGCCTCTGGTGATTATTGAAAATTCTTTGCTCCCATGTGCCGCAGTCCCACCCGGCGCTCGCACCTGCTGCTGGTGCCTGAGCTGCTGCTCCCACCTGCTGCTGGCTCCGGCCCCAATCGCTCCACTCTGTCAGCAGGTGCGAGCAGGGCCGGTGCTGTCAGCGCATGGGAGCAGTGGGGGCAGGAGCGGGGCTGCG
This sequence comes from Myotis brandtii, assembly GCF_000412655.1. Classification (NCBI taxonomy): domain Eukaryota; kingdom Metazoa; phylum Chordata; class Mammalia; order Chiroptera; family Vespertilionidae; genus Myotis; species Myotis brandtii. The sequence continues at coordinate 1,149,383 of NW_005355000.1, read as the reverse complement.
GAGAGAGGTGCTGGGTGGGGGCACAGAGGATGGGCTGAGCCCCGCCCCTGCCCCCACCATAGCTTCACGGCCCACAGTGCCTTTCAAGGTGCACGAATTCATGCACTGGGCCCTTAGTGTAATCATATTTCAATGCAATACAGAACCCATTTTCCTTGATTTTGGCAAAGCAATAAAATGGCAGAGAAGGCTGGGCAAAAAAATGAAGATAGAGAAAAATATTTACCTACATCAATCAGCAGCATCCTCCAGACCTCTGAAATGGCAAAGAGGGTACTAGCTCCAAGCTGTCATAACTAGAACCCTTTATCCAGGCTCACTGAGGAAGAACTGGTGATCAATAGCAATATCTGAATGGGCTTGCCATGGAACGTCACCGGTGTCATGCTACCATGTCACATACATCATGATATTGGTGTCACTGTGTTGATTGTCCTAGTGCCCTTCCCTGAATTTCCAGAGGGCCAGTGTCAGGAAGTGCAAACATTATTGCTGAAGAATTATTAATAATTGTTACTTGATTGATGGAAGAGTGTATCCATTTCTACAAAGCAGTATGGTGGAATTTTGATTGGGAGAGAATCGACATTTAAAAAATATTGACCATAAATAGGGTACATGCTTTTAAACTTTTACAGTTTTCATGCAGTTCATTTACATCCTTAGTCAGATTTCCTCTGAGTATTTTTTAGATTTTGGTACTATTATACATGGTATTTAAAATGTTAATTTCTGATTACAAATTATAAGTATATAGAAATATAATTGATTTTTGTATATTGATCTTGTGTTCTGAAATACTACTAAAGCTGCCTATTAGTTCTCGGTTTTATTGCAGATTTTATCACATTTCCTACATAGATCAGGAATCAGCAAACTTTTTTTTTTAAAGCAAGATTGTAAATATTTTTGGTTTAAATATTTTTGGTTTGTGAATCTTCATGGCAACTCTTCAACTTGTCCGCATTGTTGGAGTGGGAGGCAGGGGAGGGGGCAGACATAGGCAGTACATAAGTGAATTGAATGTGACTGCATTTCAATAAAACTTTATTTACAGTTTGCCACTGTTGTCAACCCTTGACATAAGTAAATGTGCTGTCTGAGGAAAAAAAAATACAGTTGTACATCTTTTATTTTTTTTTTCAGTCTGTATACTTTTATTTTCTAGCTTTATTGCACTGGCTAGAATCTTTAGAAAATGTTGAATGGAACTGGGGAGAGCAGATATCCTTGTCTTGTTCACTCTTTCACCATTAAGTATGATGTTTGGTTTCCCATAGTTTCCCTTTTCAGGTTGAGGAAGTTTCCTGCTATTTATAGTTTGCCAAGACTTTTAAAAAATCAGTAATCAGTGTCAGAGTTTGTCAAATGCTTTTTTTGTATCTATTTAGATGATCATATGGTTTGTCTTTTTAAGTTTATTACTGTGGCAAATTATATTAATAGATTTTTTTTATGTTAAACCAACCTTGCATTCCTGAGATAACTCCCTTTGCCATGTTATAATCCTTTTTTTATTGTTGGATATTATTTCTTAATACTTTATAATTTTTATATAAATATTCATGTGAGCTATTGTTGGGCATCAATGTTTTCTTTGTTTCTATTTTGATGGAAATAATGAAAAAAGAACTATGTTCATATGGTTTTGTATGAAAAGAGTGAATATAAATACCAGCATGTTTACATTGGTTATTTTGGGCATGTGATTGAGTTAATTTTGCCTTCATATATCTGTAGTTTGAGTTTTTCTTTTTATTTGTAAAAATGTGCAAGTCTACATTGAAGTAGGCTAAAATTCTGGGAGCTGTGTAAGTTGGAGAAAAACAATCTGCTTTTTGGGCAGAGTTGGATCCTTCCTAAAGCTGTTGAACAAATGAAATGTTCCGACGGTCTGGGTCTCCTGTGAGAGGAGAGCAGTGGAGTGGGCATGGGGTTTTGTATCTAGTCACATCTGACCTTGAGTCCTGACTTGCCATGAGCCTTCAATTTTTTTGCACTTAAAATGGGCATAAGAAGACCTAATGGACAATATTATCATAAGCAGAAAGGTTAGTATAAGGAAACTAGCATATAGAACATCTTCTAAAAAAATGATAATCTCTACTATTACTATTATTACTGCTGCTGCCGCCGCTACTATTTATAGAATCAAAGAAACTCCAGGTCTCTAGTTCAACTTCACATTTAATGCCAAAGCCCAGCCTCCATAGTTGACAGGTGATCTCTTACCTCTGCTTAACCGCTTTGGAAGACAAATGTTTGTGAACTTGAAGTTTTCACCCTTCCACTGGCGTGCTTGGTCAGCAGTCGCTTCCCCTCATTTTGTCTCATACACGCACTTAGCAACATTGGCTTTCTACTGTCCCTCTAATATCTTTAGCTTGTTCTTAACGTCCGGTGTTTTATTAACTGCTTTCTTTACCTGTGAAGCCAACCCAGCTCTTCTCAATTAAATTCATGTAACTTTGGACCATTCTTTACCCCTTTGAGTCTTAATTTACTTACCCATAAAAATGGGGATAATAATGGTACCCCCTTGCAGGGTGGAATGGATGAGATAGCACTTGTGAAATATTGAGGGTGGTGCCTGGCGCATAATAAGTGCTCAATGTTGTAAATCTATCTGTTCTGCCTCATCCTCATTAGTCAAGATTAAGTAGGATTAATGCCTTCTTTGCTTTGTATATTACTTCTCTGTTACAGGATAATTTCTTTTTTTTTTTTTTTTGGATGTTTCTTTTTTTTTTTTAAATATTTTATTGATTTTTTTACAGAGATGAAGGGAGAGGGATAGAGAGTTAGAAACATCGATGAGAGAGAAACATCGACCAGCTGCCTCCTGCACACCTCCTACTGGGGATGTGCCCGCAACCAAGGTACATGCCCTTGACCGGAATCGAACCTGGGACCTTTCAGTCCGCAGGCCGACGCTCTATCCACCGAGCCAAACTGGTTTGGCAGGATAATTTCTTTCTGTCCCCATTTTCCCTAAATGTCTTTTCTTTCCATTTGTGCATATGTGCTGTATTTTTTATTGATACTTACCCAAGAAGAGGACTTTTATTTTTTAATCTTGTGAGGTTGGGTATATTTGTCTAAACTGCCAAAATGATTTAGTCACCAGTGGCTCCTCTCTGATTGAGGATTTCATGGGAAAACCCTACCAAATGCCATTTGAAGGCCAGACACTCTTTGCTATATTCTCTGACCTATGATCTATAGTAAAGAACCCTAAGAATTAAAGATGATTGGCTATAGTTTTTTCTTGATGATTCCATGGTATATCCTAATAATAATTACTTGCTTTTGAAGGGTACATTTCATAAGCTTATTAGGTAAAAGTTTCCGTTTAATAAAGCCTCTGACACGTTAGCTTACAGATTCAGTTGAAGATCATCTGGAGCGCTTATCAATCACACTGTACAATTTTCTTTGCGTTATAGGCCTTCATTATATATATTCATGATTTAAAAAAAAACTAAAGAACACTTATTTTCTTCTTACATTCTCCAAAATACAAAATTTGAGGGAAATTTTCTACTCTATATTTGTATTGCCTTGATCGAAATTATGTGAAACAGTCCACATGCAGTTGAGTAAAGGCTGAAAAATAAAACAGTGCCCCTTAGTTTCAAACTCTGTGATTTCAAAATGGAATTTTCCAAGCAATTAATCCCTAAAGTGGGCAGGTGCATTGGGTTTTTCATTTGCTGGAATGTATTTCTTGTTTAAAATTTTAATGAAAAACAATAAAAAGCAAACTGTTTTATAAGTCACCCGAAAAAAGAGATGACTGCTTTCTTTAAGGAAACAAAATTAGCAAATGCACCTAATTTTAAAAACATTTAAACCCACTTTCTACAGATACAGTTGGCAAAATTGCATTTGTTATTCAGTGGTTGACAGTTTGGTTAGCATGCTTTTTTTTTTTTAACCATCGATTCTAAAAGAGACCCGAATACCTAGACAGCTAGAACTGGAGTGTGATGGTGGGGAAAGTTGTTGAGCCCTATTCCTCGATTATTTGTTTTCTATTTTTAACTTGATCTGCTCAAGTCAATCAATCTAGATGTGCCCATCACCTACTTGACAGTTATCCACTCTTGGCCACTGGGTTCATCTGTGCGTCCACTCCAGTTGACTCCCCTGGCCCCTGGATTACTGTAAAGCGAATCCTAGACCTCATCTCATTCCATTTGTAAACATTTCAGTGTGTTTGGCCTGGTTTATAAGTGTTATAGTTAGAAGACCTTTCCTAATGTTTTGTGTGCTGCACTTTTTAGTACAGCTTTTAATTTCGAATCAGTGTGTAAAGTCTTTCTTTCATCGCTGTATCTGTAAGCTGATCTGATTAAAGGAGTTCCTTACAAGTTTTGTGGAAATGAAGGGGCTCACCTCCCTGCCCAGAGGGAGTGGCCTCTCATCTTCCTTATCCCACTGCGAGGCCCTCCTTGCCTCGAACCAACTGTTTCAGTAAAAATAGTGCAAGTCAATATTCACCACATAATGTTTTCTTGAACATTTTTAATCTTAAAGAATCTTAAAAGGAAATATCCTGAGATGATATAAAGCAAAATAATGAGTGTGATTATTTCTGAGTTGTGGAAGGGTTATATTTTTTTCTTATCTGCACTTTCTGATTCTATAGTGCTCATGTGTTCATTTTTATAAACAGGAAAAGTTTTCTGTAAACTTTTATTGTGTTTAAATATAAATAACACAACTAACAAATAACAGAATTACCACTTTAATAATTTTAAGTGTACAATTCAGTTACATTAAAGTACATTGATACTGTTGGGTAACCACTACCAGCATCTGTAGGATTTTTTCATCCTCCTAAACTGACACTATGTGCTCATTCAGCAATAATTCCCTACCCACCTCCTTCCCATCTCTATGAATTTGACTGTTCAAGGTACCTCATATAAGTAAAATTAAATAATAGTTGTCCTTATTGCGGGTTATTCAACTTAGCATAATGTCTTCAACATTAATCCTTTGTAGCACATGTCAGAATTTCCTTTCTTTTGGGGGATGAATAATAATCCAATATATACATATTTTACCACATTTTTTATTCATTCATCCATTGATGGACATTTGCATTATTTCCACAGTTGTTTTTTTTAAGTTCTCCTTTAAATGTGTCCTTTGCTTCGTAATTAAGAACCTTTTGATATCCATGTTTTATCTGAACCTCCAGAAAACCTTGAAGGTGAGCCGGGGCCACTGGCCTTCTCTAATGGGCTGGAAACTGAGATTCTGAAGTTAGAGCAGTGGTTTTCAACCTTCTGGCCCTTTAAATACAGTTCCTCATGTTGTGACCCAACCATAAAATTATTTTCGTTGCTACTTCATAACTGTAATGTTGCTACTGTTATGAATCATAATGTAAATATGTGATATGCAGGGTGGTCTTAGGTGACCCCTGTGAAAGGGTCATTCGACCGCCAAAGGGGTCGCGACCCACAGGTTGAGAACCACTGAGTTAGAGGCTTGCAAGTACATACAAGGCCCTCACACCTGCAGTCAGGCTTGGGGACAGCAGCTCCGGTCAGTACCATTGGTGCACAGCTCTGTGTCCTGGCTCACATGCTGGAGGCCTGTAGATGCCGGCGTGGTTCTTTCTTTGATTTAAGGATCTTTTGGCCATTTGGGTGGGACAGCTCCTCTGTGTGACACTGTCACAAGTATCAGAGATCATTCATCATGTGACAATGAAAGTCATTTCCGCACATTTTCTAAATGCTTCCCGGCTGGAGCGGTGAAGAGGGAGAAGGGGCAGGGTGGGTGGGCATCAGCATTCCATCAGATGGATAGGGTCTTCAAACCATGTTATATTCACTCCCCACAATTACATGTAAAATAATATGGAAACTGCCTTGAAGTAGCTTTTCAAGTAACTTCTGTTATTACAGAGTTATTCAGTACAACTAAAGATTGTCTAATTTAATGAATCTACCGAGATGAAATCTTCCTGTATGCACACCACGCACACGGTCCTTGATTGGGGATGGGGTGAGCAGGCTGTGGGCCTGTATCTGGGATGGGTGTCTGCAGTGGTCATTGGTCACCGTGAAGAAGGACAAGGGTGTTGTGCTGCTAGTAACCCTGGGACCGTCACAGTGAACTGGCTCTGATATGCCCCCTGGACAGAGCAAGGCGCAGAACCTCTCCTAACTTCAGTGTTAGGAGAATGGAGGGCTGCATTCCCCGCCGCAGTGTGAGCCGTGAGCCGGTGTCATTGAACGGTGACAGCGCAGGGCTCTTCATCCTTAGTCAGTCCCAATGTGCTGCTCTTGGTTATAGCTGTGGCACAGTCTGGCTCTCTCACTGCCATCCATCTGGTGTTAGGCTCCACGTGTTCACAAACCAGGCAGTTCCCTGGTCCTCATAGGGCGTGACGCCCTTCCCTGGCCCACGCGGCTCTCGTGGGTGCTGATAAAGTGCTGGCTGCCATGGGACTAAGTCATAATCCACACCAGCGCCCTGCACACTCCAGCTGGGCGCTCCTGACGGGAGCAATGAAGTGTGCTGTGCAGCGGCAGCAGGGCTGGTGGGGACGCGGGAGCACGGGGCACCTGGGTGGAGCGTCCCTGCCCCGCTCCAGCCCTCCCTGCCAGGCTTCCATGCAGGCCTGTGCTATCAGATCTTCCCCACTTTTTTAAAATTTGATTTTAGAGAAAAAGGAGGGATTGCAGGAGAGACAGACAGACAGACTGACAGATGTCGACTTGTAGTTCCACTTATTTATGCATTCATTTCATTGGTTGATTCTTGTATGTGCCCTGACCGGGGATCAAAACTACAACCCTAGCATGTGGGGCCGATATTCCAACCAATTGAGCCACCCGGCCAGGGTGTGATTTTCTCCACTTTTTCAAGGCAAGCTAGAAATCTGAATTTGTGTGTGTGTGTGTGTGTGTGACTTATCCCGGTTTTTAAATATTGGCAACTAATTATTTCAATTGCATTAAAATACATGGAACATAAAATTTACCACCACAATCACGTTTCAGTGGACACTTCAGTCTCATTACATTCACACTGAATGTACAACAGTGTGAAACACATTTACACTATTTTACCACCAATCTCCCGAACTCTTCTCATCTTGCAAAACTGGAACTGTCCACCATTCACTATACAGCTGTCCATTTCCCTCCCCCAGCGCCCGGCACCGGCCATTCTACTTTCTGTCTATGACTTTGACGACTCTGGGTGCCTCATGTGAATGGAATCAGACAGTGTCTTTTTGTGACTGGTTTGCTTTACTTAGCACAGCATTCTCAAGGTTCATCAGCTTGTAGCATGTGTCACAATCTCCTTCCTTCTTATGCTGAACAGTATCCCATGGTATGTATATTCGGCATTTAATTTATCCATTTATCCACTGATGGATACTTGGGTTACTTGGCAACTCGTTTTTTAAAAGAATTGAAAGCACTGTGTAAGCCAGACAGTATCTCAGCTGGCTGGATCGAGCACATGGGCTGCGATGTTGTGTCAGCTGCCCTGTATGGTAATGACATGTCACGTCCACATTGTTGTGAACTCGTCGCTATAGATCATAGGAACCTTGGAAGCACAGAGCATGCAGTGACCCTGGACGTCACAGCCATGGGACAGGCCGCCTCCTACCTAAAGGCTGGCTTCTTCTCCAAGTGTCCGAGACTCCCAGCGCTCACATTTTATACCACTGTGGTCTAAATTCTAGAGTAAACTGGGCAGCGGTCCTCCTTGGGAACCAACATAAGGAATGTGCACAGAGCTCTGCCCACAGCGGGCGCGAAGCAGGTGCAGATGAATGAATGAGGACATGCAGCCCTGAGTGTGCAGGCCTGTGATCACTCTGTTGGCGAATCACCAGTCCGAGGGGGGCACGGCGGGAGTGGCGTGGTCGCGTCACAGCAGCGTGATTGCGTCACAGCGTCTCCCTGGCTGTGATTCCCAAAGACAACTCTATTCTGTGCCCTTGTTTGATCACAGTTAAGGGCTGGCCTGAGAAACCACAGCAGGGCATTGCCCCATTGCTTGGATGGACGTCACAAGGCCTCTCTAAGCTCCTGCGAACAACCAAAAGGAACAATAAATCCGTGTTTTCCTGGTCAAAAGTGATTTTATTCTCATTGCCTCGAAGCTTGGGATCTGCACTGGGGAAAGGAGGGGATTGAGATGAGGAACTAATTCCTGCGTCACTACCAGTAGGAGCACTGCCTGCTACTTACCCAGAGGGGGAGGAACCCCGGAGGAGCCGGTCTAAGTGGGGTGCAGCCCCTCAGGTTTCACGCCTCTGTCTGTGTGCCCCCCTCCCCCATGCTAATGGTTCCCGGGGGATGGTGCCCTTACGGTTCTGTGCTGGTGTTGACATGGAGGCTGATGCCGGACTCATCTCCTGACATCCCTTGAGGGAACACTCAGCTGCTAGAGTGGAGTTCAGCCCGAATGAAATGTAAACGTGACCCCGGTGGCCATGTCCAGCAGCGTGTGCCGTCCTGGCCGCCGGAGGTCCCCCTCCTCTTCCTTCTTTTCTTACATTCAACGAAATGTAAGGACCCAATTTTAGGGCTGCCATCGAATGCTCTTAGTATTTGGACATTTCCAATTATTTTTTAATTTTAGTGGCAGTTTTTGGTGCTACTAGGCATTTCTTTCCACAGAATCAGGGTGGCTGTGGAGGAACCAATAATGGCCTCACATTTAGACTTTTGACATTATCACCACATGCAAGTGGACATAGAGCCACATAGATACAGTCACAGTATTTTCATTAATTCACCTAAAGATAAACCGTCCTTTTTGTAAACATGTATGCGTGTTTTGTACTGAAGGGTCCCAGGCCTCTCTGACAGCTCAGAGGCCCTGTGGCTTTTGCTGCTTTAAGAGAAACACTGCTGATTAAAACTTTCTTTATCGTACTTTGGGCTGCTTTTTGCTGAATTTCTAAACTCATGTGCACAAGCATATGATCCACATTCCAAAACAAACAAACAAAACCCAGTAACACTCACTTGTGAAAATTGACCTGTGAGTTAACAAGTCACGTTAGCCAAACATGAAGAAGCTTGGAAAACAAGTTACCCCCGGCTGTTAGTATGAAGTGTGTACTTTTTGCTTTGATATCATTGGCAGTTAATGTGACTATCAAAGATCATTTGTGTTAATCATGGAGAGAAATTGCAGATAAGCAAAACGGGAGAAATCAAAATCACCTTGAATCCCGCCACTTAGCCACTGTTAAGGGTCTGAAGGGGGTACCCTTCCTGTCTTTCTTCTGAGCATATAGATGACATGTACACATGTCACATGTGTGCCTGCATTCACCCAGCGTGCTTTATGTCCTTTTTCTCTATGTAAAATGTTGTGGCATTTTTCTCTTCCGGCTCCTGTAACTGCCACATGTTGGTAAGGGCTCCCTGCCCATCCATTGTGTGCTAGCTTTTTTCACTTCCCTGCGTGCCCTTCTGGAGGGCGGGTAGGTTCCTCCATGAATGTTTCTTAATGACAGTGTGTTGGCCGAACCACATTGTCAAGCCGAAGAGGAGAGGATCTGGAATGTTAAATCAGCTCAGACACTTGTACCTAACAGCCACGAGTGAGTGCAGATGGCCATGGTGGGCCTTTTCTCATTTAAACTACTCCATCCTGGGGAATACTTGTTGCCTGTGCATGTTCCCACCTATTTGCTAATTAGCATTGGCATGCTAGATCTGGCTACACAGTGTGGGTTAACAGCAAGGAATCTGATAGGCCAGGGATAATATATTTACTTTCTATTGGCACTAGCCTGCATCTGATATAGGTCACCGCACCTGATAATGAGAAAAAAGGGAAGAGGTGTCTTAAATCATGCTCAGGTTTCCTCTTGCTCTTTGTCACTAGAGGTGTGTTTAACTCTTTAACAAATTGTGCGTACATGTGTGTACATGTATGCATGGTTGCATGTGGCTTGTGTCGGGGCCTGTTGGTGAGTATCTAGGTTTAGAAAGAGTAGACCACCTCCATGGTATCTAGGCGTTCCACTGGCCTGGCCCAGAGCTCTGTTGTTAACGTTCTCGGGGAGCCAGTGCTCTGTGTATGGAGCCTCCTGGCTCATCTCTATTTTTAAGTTGTCATCCCAGTTGGTCTGAAGTCTTTGGAAACATACTGTGTTTATGCCATTGATGAGTTGGTGGCACTGAGGGGCCAGAAAATGTGTTCTCTCACAGGCATCCAATGATCAAACATTAGAAATGCCTATTAAGAGCATTTCTAACGAGCAGTCTCCCTGCTAAAGACCCTGGCTGCAGGTTAGAATCGGTTAGGCCATCAAATGTTAAGCAAATAAATCTTGAGGTTGCTACTGAACATAAGAGAAGGCTGTGCTCGTGGTTAATTTCCCAGGGGACTTGGGTATAGCCATTACTTGGCCCACCTCTTCTTTTTTCTTTTCTTTTTTTGGTCTTTATATTAGTTTTGTAAAGCGGATGACATTTCTTGTCCACAGTTACTTCAAGATTTCTGCAGGGAGTTATTTATATGGCATTAAAAAAATAAATCTCATTCATTCTTATGCCATCTAGTTGCCTCTGCCTTGGCTAGATCTATTCAGCGAACGAAAAAAAAAAATCAGAATTAGATGTGGAAGGCGGCCAAATGCAAGGGCAGAGATGGCAGGGGAAATATCAAAATCAGGGCACTTGCGAAGCACATTGTGATTGCAAAAGGAAGGAAAGAATCTTTAAAATAGATTTGTTCTGCTCTTTTTTTTTCCCTTAAAAGAGTTGTTACCTATTTTTGTAGTCTTGTATAAGGTAGCCCAGCTGGTCTAGGATTCATGAAGTCACTTGCCAGCCCTGCATCTATTCCTACTGGTCTGTAATGACCTGGCCTGGAGGCTGGCTTTGGTGGGGAGAAGGAATGGAAAAGGGTGGTGCAGCGGCTGGGCCAGGCCATTTGGCCAGTCAGGCTTGGCCTTGTTCCCTAGGAGCCCCGCCTCCCTGTGCAGGAGCCCCGCCTCCCTGTGCAGGAGCCCCGCCTCCTGTTGCTGCTGCTGGAGGCTGTGTTTACTAAGCACTTCCTGAGCGCTGTGCCCAGCACCTACCTTAGTAGGTGGGAAGACAAAGGACTATGAAGGCTTATCACCATGATAATGATTATGAATATAAAGGCTTGGCAGAGTGGTCTGACATAAGTATGCGTTCAACAAGCATTACTTGTTAGCAATATTCGTAGTGAATTTTAACAACTCATGACAACCTAATCAGTGGGCACAATTGCCAACTCCATTTTACGGATGAGAATGTTGATTCAGGGAAGTGGAATACCTCACCCAGCTCATAAGTGGCTAAGTCTGGGTTTGGACCCAGGTTGGAGTGATTACAAAGTGAGTGCACATAAGCACTGATAATATTAGGGGTCAGTACTGTTTGTCGGTGGGGCTTGTTGTTCGCAGCTATTTTATGGACATTTTCATTGAACCTTTATGAACCTGGTGATGTTAGTCCTGCTGACTTACCCCATCTCACACAGCTTCCAAGAGGTGGGCTTAGGTTTGAATTCTGTTCTGATGCTCCCTTCAGCGCTACCTGTCATTTCAGTCCCAGAGGCCCAGGAAGTGAAGGGTGAATTATGTGTATTTTTACCAAAATCAGGCTCCTAATTTTGAAGTGGAGTTCAACTGTGATTTTCCTCTTCAGTTCTCCCTGCAGCCTTTCTACCCTCCTTACACCTGGCGAAATGGGTGGATAGTTAGAGGGAATTTGCCACCATCCCAGAGAGGGAGCAGCCGATGCCCCAGCTCTGCCCAGCGCCTGAGGGAGAAAGGACAGGAGAAGCGTCCAAGTATCAGTTGCTCCTTCTTCGTGTGCAGCAGAAATATGTACTGCAGTCAGTTTGGGTAAATTCTTTATCCGTGACCTGTTTTCTTATCTGTAAAGTGGGGATGATAATATTGCCTTCATAGGGTAGTTGTAGGAAATACAGTATATTCAGGACACCTGAGACCATGGCATCTATTTCTGTACTGCCAATCGAAACCCACCCTGGTCCTGTGAGTTTGGAGGTCTGCTTCCCCAGCACATGCCTTAAACTCTGTGAGCTTCTGTATTTCACAGAGCAGACTTACGTAGCTAAGCCGTGCCCATGGGATCTGCATAGGACAGTGATGGCGAACCTATGACACGCGTGTCAGAGGTGACACGAGAACTCATTTTTTTGGTTGATTTTTCTTTGTTAAATGGCATTTAAATATATAAAATAAATATCAAAATATAAGTCTTTGTTTTACTATGGTTGCAAATATCAAAAAATTTCTATATGTGACACGGCACCAGAGTTAAGTTAGGGTTTTTCAAAATGCTGACACGCCGAGCTCAAAAGGTTCGCCATCACTGGCATAGGATGACAGTTGTTTCTGTTACCTGCTTTTCTTCGCATGCAGATATGGACTGGAGAGCATGTTCGGAAATGTAGGTGTTTTCTGGATCACTTTTTTCTTGTTTCTGCTGCCCTCGATTTTGTTTTGTTATGAAACAGATTTGTATGTGGGCTTCGGAGACCCACTCTGAGGCTGGCTGTTCCAGGTGGCTGTCCCGGATGTAGACCTTTGCAGGTGCGATGCCTTTGGTGCAAGGAAGCAGCAAGCGAGGGCACTGAGGTGCGTGCCTGGACGCCACGCGTAGGTGTGGGGGTGGGGTGCCAGGTTGTGGGCCTGTTTTGCCATCGCAAAGGCTGCAGAGACTGGGAAGGTTTGGCTTTCTGGTATCCTCTCTTCTTCCCAGCTTCTTTTTGTGTACAGGGCTTGCTCATCTTTAACCCACCCGTGGCTTGCTGGTGCTGTTATCACACTTCCTTGACTTACTGCGCACATTTGTAGTAATATGAGTAGTGATATTACCTAGAATTCCCCAGTGCCTTGCTGGGGAATTAGGGAAGGGCAAGAGCCTCGCCTAGGAGGGATAGTTGGTAGCCCTGTGAGTCCAGAGGTCCAGCGAACCTCTCAAGGGAACAACGTGCTGTTCCCCCGAAGGCACCCACAGCCTGCTGGCCGCCCGGGTCGGCTGGTGGACGCTGTCCTAGTTATCACTTCTGTGTGGCAAGCTGCTGGTGGCTCAGCGCAGCAAGCGTATGCGCCTCCTGCAGGTTCTGCAGATGGGCATCTGGGGGTGGCTCCGCTCTGGGTCCTGCCTGAGCGGGGTCCCAGGAGATTGCAGGCTGGAGACCAGCCTGAGCGCCGTGCTCTTTAAAGGCCGCCCGGGCTGATGACCCACCTCCAAGGTGTCTCACTAGTTCATGCCCCATGAGTTCATGCTGGGTGTTGGCAGGAGGGCACGTGGACTTCTCCATGGGGTGCTTGAGTGATCTCATGACACGCCAGCTGGCGTCCCTCTGGTGGGAGACCAAAGAGAGAGCGAGTTGCACGTTTTCTGACCTGACTCAGAAATCACACTTCACGTCTGCACGGTCAGGTTAGCCCTGTTCGGTGTGGGAGGCACCACAGGGGCCTGACTACCGGGGCAGCATCCGTGGGCGCCCCTGGACACTTGGTGTGTGATGCACACTGCTCTTCCCCGGTGAGCCGCACGGTCCCCGTGGTCTGTTGTTTATTCCCACACCTGTGTATACCATAGTCATGTTTAACTAAATGTTACCAAAACCAGTGAAATATAAGGGGGAAGGCGGAGAAAGATGCTGTTTTCTTGAAAATTTACTTAAATCCTTTAGGATGACTTGACCAAGGTTGGTTGCTTAAAAATTGTTATTAAGTTTAGAAAGGACTATAAAATATATAGAAAAGTCATAAAAATTATCTAAAGCACTGAAATTGATTTGCAAGTATCTTTACATTATCACTTCATTTCAAATGAGCCCAAATTGGAAATCATAGACTCTAAATTATAATGATGCTAGTTTATATCAAGAAAGATTCTGTAGAAACCCAATCAGGGAACCTAGGTCCAAAAGAAGTTCTCAACCTAATCTAAATGATGGATGAAAGAATAAATGCTGTGCTTGTTAAAATAAGATACTTTATGTGTGGAGGAGTAATTTTGTATGATTTCTTTTGTGGAACTCTTGTGATTAACTTCTTACATGCTGGTCTCACACCTGTTGGAAAGAAGGCTTTGAATGTATGGATGTTCTCGAGGCTCTTCCCTACCTATTATTGTGAAAGGAAGTTGTCCATATTCTTCTTTGAAGAGCCATACAGATGAAGGCATTACTTTCTTGCAACATCACATTTCATCAATTCTCAGACGTTGTTTTCTACGTTTCAATGTTTCAGAAACTGAAATGCATTCCTTCATCATGCCATGTTGCCATTTAATTGGCAGTGTTCTCTCTGCCTTACTGCTTCATAAATATGATCATATGATCGTTGTCTTATATCGTTGTCTTAAACATGGTATGTTTTATGATTTTATTTTCTAGAAAATATGTTAGAGACATGTGAATTGCTTGTTAGAGTTGAGGTGGGCATGCCTGCCCAGATGTGGTTTGAATAACTGGGTCTGTCTACATTTATTAATAAAGTTTTCTAAAGCAGTGGCTTGATTTAAAAAGCAAGAAACTCTTTACCTTTTTCAAGGGGAGGTAATAACTATCGCCTCTGAGTGTCTAAGTTTCCTCGTGTGTAAATGAGAGCGTTGACATGGGTCGTGTTAAAGGCCTGACAACTTGAACAGCCTGGTCGGGGTCTGCGCTAGAGGAAGCAGAACGTGATCTGTGGGGGCTGCTGGATGTCTTATGATCAGTTGCAATCCATCAACCCTCCAACAAACAGTGCCCATGAGGGCATGTTCCCAAAGTTTGCCTGTGGTTTTGGGGGTTAAGGGACCACCCAAAGCCTATATTGGAACATTTCTGGGTCCTTTGATGTCAAGCTAATAAGCCCAGCCGTGAATGTTGCTGCTTATGTTTGGATTTTTCTGTGTTAGGGCTTTTTTCTTCATTAAAAGTATGTTCAGTAGAACTTTTTGGATTCTCCTGAGTTTATGGCTTGTTCCTTTAGGCTCAGACCTTTGCTAGAATACTTGGCATCTGAGTCCAGCCAGTGTTCTGACTGTCACGTCCCAGACATAGATGTCCTGTGCCAGGCGGCTGCAGAGGGAGAGGAGCTCAGAAAACTTTAATAAATGACCTCTGTAGCTCAGAGTGCTGCCAAGGAGGGAAGAGTTATTGATAGAAAAAAATCACTGTTATATTTTGAGTTTTCTTAGCAGCATTTGAACATTTATAAAAGCTTTTCCTATTGAGGTGCAAAGTCTCAACGAAACCCCATTATAGAGTCCATTGAAAGGCAGGGACAGCTCCAGGTCTGGCATTTAAATGCTGCCAACAGCTCGTTTTTATCTTTTCTCCACTTATTGGCCATACTGGTTGTGTTGTGTCGATAAGAATTACTGGAGGAAGGATGTCCTGGCATGAACATTTTCCAAAAATGGGCTGAATTTGTACTGATACAAACATTTACTCCAGGGATCACCTTCTTGGAAGCTCAAATCTGCACCTTTAGCTGTTCCCACCTGGATTAACCACCAACCAGCATTCATCCACACCCCCAGCGCTTGGTGATTGTCCAGTGTCTGATTGGCTTTAGTGGGCACCGTGGCAGAAGCCCTCCCGCGTGGCAACCTCAGCTTCGTGGCTCTGTACTTGCTGGCTTTCCTGTCTCCTTGGCAGTGTCATTTCTTCCATGAGTCCATCTTCCCTTAGAGAACAGAAACAGTTTGCATTTCCTCTGATCCTGTTATATTAATTGTATGTGGCTGGCTTATCTTAGAATCCAAAACTGTTTTTAGAATTTGGTCTAGCAGCGTAGTCTCTCCTTATTAAAGGACAGAGTAAGTGATACGGGTCCATTTTTCATTGCACCATCCTAGTGGACAATTTTAATGGCAATGTGGTACCACTTTCTCTGGAGTAAGAAGATCAATACTGATATGAGCCAGGGAATCCCCTATTGACTCATCTCAAGCCAATTTATATACATTTTTAAGACAATTTTTAAAAATTAATTTTAGAGAGAGGAAGAGAGAGAAAGAGAAACATTGATGTGAAAGAGAAACATCAATCAGTTGCCTCCCCCAAACACCCCCACTGGAGATTGAACCTCAACCTAGGTATGTGCCCTGAGCAGGAATTGAACCAGCAACCTTTTGGTGCAGGGGACAATGGTCAACCAACTGAGCCAGGGCTTCAATTTTTAATGTTTTTCTTGATTTCAGAGAGGAAGGGAGGGAGAGAGAGATAGAATATCAATGATGAGAATCATCAATCAGCTGCCTCCTGCAAGCCCCCTGATAGGGATCAAGCCCAAAACCCAGGCATGTACACTGACCAGGAATCAAACGGTGACTGTAGGGAGCGGCTCTAGGTAGTCCCAAATCAGGGACCACAAACTGAAAGTAGAGGTAGAAATTCCCTCTGGACCTTCAGCTATGTAATGACCTCTAAGTTGCTTTCCTACCTTCTCCCATGTCTCTACATTAACCTTTCCTTCCTCAGGAAACCATGGGCATGTTTTATTTACAAAATTCAACAAATCAAGGAGCTGTTGATATCTAATAGAACAGCCCCGTACTTGGAGCATAGCTTTAAGCGTAGATACATATAAGTTCTTTTCCTGGGATCCTGAATTTCCCATTTTTTACACCTAGCTATTACTAAACTGCGTAAACTGCGTTCCTTACCTTACCATTTGCTTTCTGCACGTGCGTCACTGGAGCGTCCTTTCACCTTGCAATTGCAGTTCCCCCATACTCAGGCCCCACATTGGGTGCCACATGTGCCGCGTCAGCAAGGCCAAGGGTGAACCTGAGGAGGGGCGGTGAAGGATTGAAGAAAAGACAGACAAGAGAATACAGCTGGGGCTCGGTGGATCTCCCATGCCTGGATGAGGACAGGAAAGACCCAGCCTGCAAGCCGATGCTTTATTTTATTGTCTGATTAAAACAAGGGTAGATTAACATGTATACAAATGTTCTTGTTTTGGCAACACTTGCTGCACTGCCCACAGCCCATTAGCTACTTAGGAAGGAATTAGGGACGGCTACAAGGTCAGGCTTAATTATGCTAGGAGAGCTCTGCCCTCCAGGCTGGGACTTGTTTGTGGCCCTGCCACAGGTCAGCCCAAGGCTTAACCCTAGAGCCGCTCCCTACAGGTGACCTCCTTGTTTAGGGGTCGATACTCAAGCAGAGCCACACTGGCTGGGCTCAACCAATATTTTTAATACCACAATGGGACGATATTAGTTATTTTTGTTCTAAGTATGGAGTTGGTATTTTGTCAAGAAAACTAGCTTTGAAGTTAGATTTGTTTTATTTTAATTTTTCCCAGCTTTATTGAGGTATAATTAACAAATAAAACTATATATATTTAAGATATACAATGTGATAATATGATGCATTACATTGTGAAATATTACTAGAACAAGGTTAATGCATCCAGCACCTCACATAGTCACTGTGTGTGTGTGTGTGTGTGTGTGTGTGTGTGTGTGGTGTGAGAATACTTCAGAAAGATTTACCAGGTGTACCAGTTAATAATGCAGATTTTGTAATCAAAGAAAACACGATAATTTCAAGAGAAGCATCAAAAGTGCTTGATTCAAAGTAATGTCCATCGCTAGCTACACATTTCCCTATCTTTCAGGTAATTTGTGGATACCGTCCCAATAGAACTTTTCTCATTTTGAGGCAAACCATTCAGAGACCCAATTTTTCACTTCTTCATATGTTTTTAAGTGCTGCTCAGAAAGTGCATGTGCCATTGATTAGAACAAGTGGTAATCTGAAGGAGCAAGGTCTAGTGAATACAGTGGGTGGGTTAATACTTCCCAGGCAAGATCTTTTAACGTGTCTTTAACTGGTTTTGAAGTGTGTGATGGTGCATCATCATTGAAGCAAAATTACTTTGCCATGTCTTCTGGCACATTCTGGTCGTTTTACGATCAAAGCGTGGTTCAAATCGATTATTTGTTGTTGGTAGCGATCAGTATTAACGTTTTCACCTGGTTTTAGGAGCTCATAATACACCACACCTTCCTGATCCCATGAAATGCAGAGCATTGTCTTCTTTCCGAAGTGATTTGGCCTTGCAGTTGATGTTGATGGTTGACCTGGATCAACCCATGATTTTGTGCATTTGGGAATCTCAAAATAAATCCACTTTTCATCGCCAGTCACAATTTGATGCAAAAAAGACTTTCTTTTGTGCCGTTGAAGCAACATTTTACTGATGACTTTTCGGTTTTCCATTTGTCTTTCATTCAGTTGATGTGGCACCCATTTTCCTTCCTTTAAAATCTTTCCCATTGCTTGTAAACAATCAGAAGTTGTTTGTTGAGCAACATTTAATCTTTCTGCAAGTTGTTTTTGAGTTTGACACGCATCTTCATCCAATAATGCTTGTAATTATTGGTCTTCAAATGTTTGCAGGTGACCTGGACGTTCTTTGTCTTTCACATCGAAATCATCACTTTTAAAGTGTTTAAATCAGCGTTCACAAGTATCTTGAGATGGAGCATGTTCACCATAAGCTTTCCTAAGTATATGATAACTTTCAGCAGCACTTTTCTTCAAAATAAAGTAATGAATTAAAACTTCCCGCAAATGCTCTTTTTTTGGCACGAAATTCGATATTTTTAAGTGTAAAAATATCTATGATGTTAACACCTTCAGCAAATTTGACATATGAAGTTTTGAAGCTTGCTGTCTATACAACAAAATAGCACACATATCAAATCACATATATATCGACATGTGTGTAACTCCATCTATTGAAAAAAATCCACATTATTAACTGGTACAGCTGGTACTCTCTCATAAATTTCAAGTGTATAAGACAGTATTGTTACCTGTAGTCACTTTGCTGCACATTAGTCCCCCAGAACTTATTCATCTTATAGCTTAAAGTTTGTAGCCTTTGACCAGCCTCTTCCTCCTTTTCCCCATTCCTCAAGCCCCTGGCAACTGCCATGCTGCTCTGCTTCCAGGAATTGCACTTTTTTATATTCCACGTATAAGTGCTCATACAATAGTTATCTTTCCGTGTCTGGCTTTTTTCACTCAGCCTGGTGTCCTCTGGTTTATCCATGTTTGTCACAAATGGGAGGATTTCCTTCTTTTTTATGGCTGAATAATATTTATATAATAATTAGAATATATTAACACATAAATATATATTATACTATATTTCCTTTATCCATTCATCCATGGATATATACTTACTTAGGTTGTTTCCGTAGCTTGGCTATTGTGAAGAATGTGCAGTAAACATGGGAGTGAGTACAAATATCTCTTTGAGATACTGATTTCATTTTCTTTGGATATATGCTCAGAAATAGGATTGTGGGATCATTCTAATTTGTTTTAAATCTTGGTTTATTACCCATGAGCCATGTGAACTTTTGTAACCTCTCTGAGGCTCCATTTTCTGATCTATAAAAAGGGAAAAAATCCTTTCTTCGTAAAGGGTTTGCAGCAGGTTAAAATAAGTAATGGGTTAAATAACATAGTGTAACACCTGGTATACACTAAGCAAGCACTCCAAAATATCAGTGATATTTCAGCAGAGAGCAAAGGGGAAAGTTAAGTAAATTAAAAAAATTTAAGTAGTATGTAGGCAAATATTTTTATATAGCTAATTGGTATTTTGGAAACTGAAAGTATTACAAAATCAGCCAATCACATGGAAGTGTCCCTCAGATTTTTAGCTAGGGTTGTTTAGGTTGGAAGTTGGGGTCAAAAACAGCCCCTTCTTCATGATCGTTGGTAGGATAATAAAGAGTGGCTAAGAAAAGTGTAAAGAGGTGACATGCTCTGCTTTGGAACACAATTTTTTTTTACAGGGATAAGTGATATAGCAAAACCTTTCTGGTAATTTCTCTCAAATGGTCACTTTCTGAAGGAGGTGTTCTCAAGGAGACATTAAAGTTGGTTCCTTAGTGTGAGTTCATTAAGGAATGTGAACTCCAAGGAGAGAACTGTTATTTTCACTGTTGTGTGACTTTTTCTACGCCTACTTCTTCTGAAAGGATTGGAGCCATCCACTGTGCAGTGTGTGTATAAGTTGATGCGTTCATTTCCGTTGCGAGAAGCCCTATTTGGAAGAGGAGTTACACTTGAGAATGAAGTTCCTAAAGTTTATTGCTATAGAACAGTGGTTCTCAACCTTAGCTGCACATTAGAATCACCTGGGAATCTTTTTAAAATCCTGATTTCTTGGCCTCATCCTCCGGAAATTCTGTTTCTTTGTTACTAATGTGGCCCCACCCCATAACAAAGAAACAGAATTTCCGGAGGATGAGGCCCAGAAATCAGGATTTTAAAAAGATTCCCAGGTGATTCTAATGTGCAGCCAAGGTTGAGAACCACTGCTCTAGAAGGTTCATTGTTCTCCTTAGTTTTCTGTCATCTCTATTAGAGCAAATACACACATCTGTGGGATCATAGCCCTTACAGTAGAAGGGATTTTAGGGCGCATGAATTTTTATGCCTGGTAATACAGTTCATGTCTTTCATTATTGGTTAAAATGCAGATTCATAAGCTCCTCCTCTGGAAATTCTGACTGAGTAGATCAGGATGGGGTCCTATATCTGTATTTTTTTCACGAAAGCACCACAGTTGAAAATGTATATTTGAGGAAGGCTGGAAGACCCTGGCCTCTACAGTTCATCCAGTGGAAGCGCTGGCCAAGCCCCTATTCCTTGGAAGTGAACTGTGGGCTTTCTCCAACCCCAAGACCTGGATTTCGGGGAGTGGCTGAGAGGGAATGGTGCCAGGAAGAACACAGTCCATCACTCGCTTTGATGAAACATTGTGTGTGGATCAGCGGCCTGTCAGATCTCTCCATGGTCCCACTGGCCGTGTATTATTTAGAAAATGATTCCACTTGTGACCAACAGTCTTCGTGTTGCAGCGGGAAGGCCAGCAGAGTGGTTGTCAGCTGTGAGGAATGAAAATCAACCAATTGAAAATAGAATTGGGCCACTTAGCCTCCTGGTTGGGTGTTGATAGCATCAGTCTCTAGTCCCTAGCAAGATCCTGTACTTAACATGGAGAATGATGATAATTATCCTGCAAAGTGAGAGGGCCTGGTGATGCCTTAGACTTCCATAGGTCTGCAAGGCAGTGACAGCAGCGAGACTCCAATCTGGCCAGACCTCAATCCAGTGCTATTTTATGGTTATTGATAGACTCTTAGAACTCCTGTTCCCTCTTGAAGCGTGACAGTAATGGAGGCTGAGGCTGTGGTTGGGCGGCTTGTCCACATGGATATCGCACATTAATTACTGACCCAGTTTAAGGTGACTCCCTACCAAGAGCAAATTTAGCAAGGTGATTATGTTATTGAAGGGGTGTCTTCCAGGTGCCAGGCTAGGAAAATTGAACTACTAATGTTTTTTAGGATCCACATGTGGCTGGTGCAATGTTGTGGAAATACCATGGTGAGCTGGAGAGTCAAAAGGGACAAGGAGATAGACACTGATCAGTTTACTTCAATAAATATATTATTGCCAAATGGGATAGTCACGAGCAAGGAGAAGAATAAGGTTCTGTGATAGAATATGACATGGGCATCTAACCAATATGTTCATGATCTATTCCTATGTAAGAAATCACCCCAAAACTTATCAATTTAAAACAACATACACAGCCAGACGGTGTGGCTCAGTGGTTGACCGACAACCTATGCACCAAGAGGTCACTGATTCGATTCCCAGTCAGGGCACATGCCTAGGTTGAGGGCTTGATCCCCGGTGAGGAGTGTGCAGGAGGCAGCCAATCGATGTTCTTGGTCATCGATGTTTCTGTTTCTCTCTCCCTTTCCTTTCCTCTCTCTCTAAAAAAAAAAACAACAATAAAAATATGTTTTAAAACAACAAACATGTCACGCTTCAAGGGATGGTATAACTGGGTGAACTTGGCTCCAGGATCCTCATGAGGATAAAGCCACGCTGTTGGTTGGGGCCATAGTCACCTGAAAGCTTGACTGGGTTGCAGGGTGGTTTGAAGATCTCTTCCGTGGCTCTGGGCAGGAGGCTTCAGGCCTGGGCTCCTCACATGAGAGCTGGCTTCCCCCAGAGCAAATAGTCCAAGACAGTCAGAACATGTGCACATGACCAAGATGGAAGTGGTGGTGTCTTATAACCTAACCTGGGCGTGACATATACCATCACTTCTCCTGTATTCTTTTGGTCACACAGACCAACCCTGTACACTGTAGGTGGAGAATACACAAGAATCTGAATACCAGGAAACAGGCATAAGGTCTGTCTTGGAGGTCACCTACTGACTGAGTCTAGGGGCCTGGTCTCAGGATGAGTAGGTGAATGGGGGGTGGGGAGATAGATAGCCTTCCCTGGGTGGTCAGAGCATGTTTCTACAATGAATGAAAACAGGCATGAATAGAGCAGAAGTTGCTGAAAATCATGTGCTGAAAGATGATGCTGAAGAGGTTACCAGGGACCAGACTACAGGTGTCCTTTTAAGTCAAATTAATTATCAAATGTACCCATTTAAAAACAAACAAACAAACAAAAACATTTCTTTCTACAATGAGCCAGTTTGGAATCTATCATAGTTGTTCAGGCTAAAGGTCATGGTGGATGAGAACGTTGGCAATGGAGGTGGTAGTGGATGGACATGAAATATATTTCAGAGGCAAACTGGTCAGAACTTAGAGATGCAACTCAGGGGTCATCAGGATGGCTGCAGAGGTTCTCACGTAGAGAATGGGGTGGGTGGGGGAGACAGTCCCGATAGCGTGACCCGAAGGGGCTTGATGGAACCGGTCCAACACCGAGCGCCACCATTGCATGCTTGAGTCAGTGTCTCAGGTGTTCAGGTATGGAGATAGGCAGGGCAGTCTTTGC
The DNA here is from genome assembly GCF_000412655.1 of Myotis brandtii. Lineage (NCBI taxonomy): Eukaryota > Metazoa > Chordata > Mammalia > Chiroptera > Vespertilionidae > Myotis > Myotis brandtii. The sequence goes on along the minus strand of NW_005355000.1, from coordinate 1,126,517 downwards.
CAAGAAAAATATAATCGCACTGGGATCCACAAAAGCTTGTTGCACATTTAGAACCATATGACAGGTGTTGTTTTTTGTTTTAACTTATGTATGAGTCGCTAAAGTCTGGCAACATACAAGGAATTCTTGGCGTTTCTCCTTAGATTATCATTCTTGTTCTTTAAAGCAAGTTGTTGAAATCTTTTGAATCCCAGCTTAATTTATTTTTTGAAGTAATTTTTAAGGTCCAGTAGGATATATTAGTTCAGGTCTCCATTCCTCTTTCCCTCTACCTCCAAAATGAATTTACTAACTCTTTCTCTCTAACACAGCCTCTCACACACAAGCACACATACACTCTCATTTGTCAAAGAATTATGATGTCATTAAATTATAACATTTGAGAGTCTCAGGGGATCAACAGCTGATCATTCTTATATTCTAAGCAAGAAATATCTTAACTAAACACCTACTTTGTTCCAGGCTCTGTGTCAAGGTCTTTTATAGTTTAAAAATGGCACCTCTCTCACCCATTAAAGATTTACTCTAGAAAATATTGTTCTACGAACCTGCTATATGCCAGGAACTGGATTTTTAAAAAATATGTTTTTATTGATTTCAGAGAAGAAGGGAGAAGGAGAGTGAGAGAGAGAGAGAGTCATCAATGATGAGACATCAATGATGAGAGAGAATCATTGATCGGCTGCCTCCTGCATGCCCCACACTGGGGATTGAGCCCTCAACCCAGGCATGTGCTGTCAATCGAATGGTGACCTCCTGGTTCACAGGTGTTGCTCAATCACTGAGCCATGCTGGCTGGGCAGGAGCTGGATTTTAAGAGCTGTCCTCTCCCATCCATTCCCTTGAGTGGCAGAGGACAACAGCCATACCCTGACCACGAGCAGCTTACACTCCCACCAGGGGAACATGAATGTGGCATGGCCACAATAGACAAGGTAAGGCCCGCAGGTATTGCCCCATAGCTTTTGTTGTCTTGTATGATTCATTGCTGATTCCCAAGCCCCTGAGAGGTCCTAGCATGGGATAGGTCCTCAGGATACAATTGAAAGAATTGTTGAAAGAAAGAATGAGCAAATCACCATATTTTTTCATTTAATTTTTTGTTTAGAAATCACTTAGACTTGGAGAAAAGTTGCAAAAATAGTATGGGGAGTTCTCATATATCCTCTATCCAGTTTCCCCAGATATTCACATCTTATATAACCATGGTACAATGATCAGAACCAGAAAATTAACATCGGCACAACACTGTTGAGCTAAGGACTACTTCGATTTCACTGTTTTTTTTCCATTCATGTCCTTCTTTGTTTCAGGACCCAGTCCCGGGTCCCACACTGCCTTGGTGGTCATGTCTCCTGTAACCTGGGACCCTCCCTCAGTCTCTTCTTGTCTTTCACGACCTTGACACTTTTGAGGAAGAGCTGTAGTCAGTTATTTTGTAAGATGACCTTCCATTTTGGGTTATCTGAAGACTTTGTGCTGGAAGACTTCATGAAGGAAGGGGCACTTTTGGTGGGCTTGTCGGAAGGGGACCTGATGGACAGAGATGGAAGGAGGACCGCTGTGGTCTTCCTCCTCCTTTACATGTACAAGGAACGGGAGCCTGAGCTGACCGGCTACCTTGTGACCCCTCCGTGTCTGGCAGCTGCTGCTTTGGGTCTTGCCTGCCTCCCAGCAGCAAGAAGGTCCTCTCCACGGGGCTCCAGCCCAGCCTCCAGGTGCTCCCTGCTGTGCTGTTGGATTCAGGCTCTGGCTTCCTGGGTGTTAGAGCTGCTGTGCTTCCGGTCAGCTTTTCGCCAGACTTCACACCCTTTTTCAGTCTGGGGACATAGGGTCTTATATTTGTTTTACTTTTCTTATTGTGACTATTGTGTTTGCTAAGACTTAGCACGCACTACGGGCAGGCTTCAGGCCAGGCCTTCTCAGTGGGAGGGAGATTACCCTCAGGAGGGGGAAAACTGATTCTGTGGGGAGGGTTGAAAGAATCTTACTCTTAATACCTAAACAGACATGCAGGACATCGGTAGCATTACAATGTCACTGGAGGGAGGCAGTGACTAGGAAAATAAATTTAAAAGGCTTATTGATGGAATTGAAAAGGTGGAATTGATAGTGAAAAAAAGCTTGAGAAACACTGATCTAGGTCAAACGATTTGCCTATATTATCTCATTTAATTTTACAACATTCCTCAAGTTAAGTATTCATATTATCCCCATCCTATATAATAAAAGGGTAATATGCAAATTGACCCTAATGGTGGAACAACTGGTCGCTATGATGCACACTAACCACCAGGGGGCAGATCTTCCGGTCAGCTTTTCGCCAGACTTCACACCCTTTTTCAGTCTGGGGACATAGGGTCTTATATTTGTTTTACTTTTCTTATTGTGACTATTGTGTTTGCTAAGACTTAGCACGCACTACGGGCAGGCTTCAGGCCAGGCCTTCTCAGTGGGAGGGAGATTACCCTCAGGAGGGGGAAAACTGATTCTGTGGGGAGGGTTGAAAGAATCTTACTCTTAATACCTAAACAGACATGCAGGACATCGGTAGCATTACAATGTCACTGGAGGGAGGCAGTGACTAGGAAAATAAATTTAAAAGGCTTATTGATGGAATTGAAAAGGTGGAATTGATAGTGAAAAAAAGCTTGAGAAACACTGATCTAGGTCAAACGATTTGCCTATATTATCTCATTTAATTTTACAACATTCCTCAAGTTAAGTATTCATATTATCCCCATCCTATATAATAAAAGGGTAATATGCAAATTGACCCTAATGGTGGAACAACTGGTCGCTATGATGCACACTAACCACCAGGGGGCAGATGCTCAATGCAGGAGCTACCCCCTGGTGGTCAGTGTGCTCCCACAGCGGGAGCTCTGCTCAGCCATAAGCTGGGCTGATGGCTGCAAGCACAACGGTGGTGGCAGGAGCCTCTCCCACCACCTTGGCAGCAATAAGGATGTCTGACTGCCAGCTTAGGCTCAATCCCTCCGGGAGTGGGCCTAAGCCGGCAAGTGAACATCTCCCAAGGGGTCCCAGACTGCGAGAGGGCGCAGGCCAGGCTGAGGGACCCCCCTGGGTGCACGAATTTTCATGCACCGGGCCTCTAGTTAAAAAATACAAATAAGGAAAGTGGAGATTAGAGGAATTGAGTAGCTTTCTCAAGGTCACAGAGCTCAGGGTAGACTGGGGATTCCTAGACTCCAAAGGTCAAGGACTAAGCACAGGACATTCCTGTCAGTGTGTGGACTTATTCATATTAAAAATGAGTTAGAAAGTCAACTTTAAAAAATGCATAGTGAAAAATAAAATAAAATAAAATAAAAATAAAAAAAAATGCATAGTGTACCCTAAGGCCAAAGAAAACTTCTCTAGGCTCGTTCATTGGAACTTCCTGTTATATTGCCCTCTGATTAGGGTTAATAATTGTGGGTCTGCTCTGCGTACATTTGCAATGATGCTAGGATTCTACTCAGGGACAGATATATAATTACATGAGAGCAGAGCCTTTGTCTGTTCCCTGTTGCCCTTCAGTGTCCAGAACAATGCAGCACATAGGAAGTACTAAAAAAAATGTGTTGAGTGAGTAAAGAGGAAAGGATGTTATACTTTAAGAAAAAATATTCAAAGCCAAAATGAATTAATTCGCTTTTAATGTTCGGGCCATGATGTTTGCACTTAAAAAAATAAACACCAACCACCAAAATGTAGAAGACTCATACCTACCACAGAGAAAATAAGTTCTGGGTGGCCAACTGAGTTTAGTGTAGAAACCACCTCTAGCTACTCAGATTCCACATGGCTGACTTAATGTCCTTATACCATGTTTGGCTGATGGAGAGATTAAATCAGACTTAATTTTTCCATCCATTTTGAGGGGCTTGAAAACCCCCACAATATTATTGTTTGAGACTGAGTGCTGATAACACAACTGAGTGAAATATAGAGCCTCTTCTTTCTCAGTTGAATATTAAGACAGCTACTATGTCTGAGGTGGGGACTCAAACCTACCTGAGATTTCTACTGCACTGGAAGGACGAGCAAAAGCCCTAAGTTGGATAAGGATGTACAAGGAAGTCTGAAATGTCCTCTCCCTAAGACATTTTACTTTTATCATCTGTGAACTGGAAACTTAAATCCGTTAGCATATTACACAAAATTGAAATTCACTTTCTCCTTTTTGAGACATATAAAGGCAAATGCAAATTTCAGTCCTCACAGGCCCTTCCCAAAGTAAGCAATTCAGAGGATCAGGGGCCAAGAAAGGATAGTGTGGCCCAGAAGAAGCCCATTCTAAGATACACGAGGAGAGAGAGACAAAGGATGGTGACATCACCGCTGTTCCTCACTTTCTAGTTCCCAGTGGCATTTCCCAGCAGCACTGAGAGGGCTTCTAAGAAAATCTCCCACAAGGGCAACTGAAACAGAAGTTGTGTGGCTCAGAGTCTCAGTGGTTGGGAATTTTGCTTGCTGCTTCAAAGGATAAGCTACCCTCTCCCCCTGCCCCCGTGATAGACCAAGCTTCTTTTGGATGTGGGTTCAAATATTTCTTTCTTTAAATCACATTTCTTAGAGTCCTATAAAGTGGCCTTTTTGTTTCCCTCTGCATTTAATTCTTCTTGTCTCACGCTCTTGAAAGTTATACGGCTTGGCATAGCTAGATGGTAATGTTGGGAAATAGGGGTGGACACACACAAACACACAGACACAGACACACACACACACACACACACACACCTGGACACACACACTGGGATACATGCACACCTGAACACACACACACACACACCTGGACACACACACACACCTGGACACACACACTGGGATACATAGA
>NW_005355000.1:1119886-1121586 GCF_000412655.1 Myotis brandtii | reverse complement strand
ACACACAACACCACACACACACACACACACACACCTGGACACACACACACACTGGGATACATAAATACCTAGACACACACACACACACACAACACACACACACACACACACACCTGGACACACACACACACTGGGATACATAAATACCTAGACACACACACACACACACACACACACACACACACACACACACCTGCAAGGCTATACTCCAGCCCTCTTGCTTGAGGGCTTCTGTTACAGGCTTTCTGCCACCTAACACTCAGCCTGAGAACTCTCTCAGCAGGACGCCCTGTGCTACAGACACTCCATCCCACACTGAACAACCTAATATACTTATTCAAAATCGAAAACCGCTTTCACAGTCTCAACCCCACCCCTCTCTTTTGAAGTTACTTAGACATTCCTTTTCTGCTTCTTATCAGCATCAGGCTTATCTAGCCCTCTGGTGAGCTACACACAGGGAGATTGTACCAGCTTCACTTTAGGCACCCCCTCATGTCAAATCCTTCCCATGTGGCTGCTTAAAAAAAACCCAGACAGGAGTGAATGTGGTATTACTCACTCATTTGGCTAATGTATTTCCACACCCTTGAGGGGAGGCCTGTTTCAGACTTATCTTGTGGATTTTATTGTCCTGCTTCTATAATTCACGAGGAGAAATCATTTTAGTATTATACAAAGTATATAAAACAACTCCTTTTTGGCTCCCCCCACCCAGGTAAATGGTTTTCTGTCCAGGGCAGTGATGTGAGCATGTGAGCACCCCAGGGGCCAATACCAATGTAGTCCAATCGATTGTTTCCCATGAATGCCCACTTGCTATTGCCAGGGTCCACCTGGAATCAGAACTAAAAGTCTACATGCAGCAAAAGGATGAGCTGGTCTGAGGTGGCAGGCTCCCAGGGGCTCTCAGAGGCTTTTTTTCATGGCCCAGAGTGTCCAGAGTTGTTGTTTGTTGTTGTTGTTGTTGTTGTTTGGGGGTGGGGGGGGTATCCTTGCCAAAGTAGAGATGAAAAATCTTACAAAATTCAAAAGGCATGCTTCTTGGCCTTAAAATTTATAAAAGGCAGCAGTATGGGGATACCAAGACCCAGGACTTTGAACTTGGATTGACATGAGACATTGCTCCAAGCTGAGTGACCTTTGGGAGTTACTTAACCTCTCTGAACCTCATCTTTCTCATCTTTCAAAGGGAAGACAGATAGTTACCTTTCTAGGGTTGTGGGAGGTGAAATGCATCCATATTGGGGCTGGAGATTAGTGCCAGGGCAGAGTTTTAAGGGGCTCTAAGGTGGTTGGCTTATACTTCATGGACTGGGGCCAGTGTAAGTTTCTGGGGGAGTTAAGAGGTTGGATTTGTATTGAGGGAAGTGGGGTGTAGACAGGAATACCAGCAGGATGCTTTCAAAACGGTCTGCACCAGGAGAGAGTATTTTGGGCTCATGATAATCACTTAATAAAACGACAGGTGCTATTTAGTAATTGTTATAAATAATATGATGCCGGTGGTGAGGGTGGAAGGCTCAGCTTTATTCCTGCATTACATTAACGTATAAAATGCCTGTCCTGTTTGACCCACATTCCCGCATCCATTTCCAAGGTTGGGCCCATTTTTCCCTGGCTACCCTGGGCCGGACCACGTGGCCTCCCTCCCCAGCGGGGTGCCCCGCCAGCACTATTTACACCCCCACCCCCACCCC
>NW_005355000.1:1119362-1119563 GCF_000412655.1 Myotis brandtii | reverse complement strand
GGGGAGGAGGCGGCCGGCGGGAGGGGGAGCTGGAGGAAGGCTGCAGGGAGGGAAGAAGGCGGCAGGGAACGGGGAGGGATGGAGGGGGAAGGAGCCTCGCCGGAGCAGCTGGGCTGCACTTGCCTCCAGCTCACACGTTCAAGTTCCCCACCTCCGACCTCTGCCCGCGGGGGGCCGCTTCCCTCCCGGAACCGCTCCCCG
>NW_005355000.1:1116421-1119215 GCF_000412655.1 Myotis brandtii | reverse complement strand
CTCCCTCGGCCCCCGTGGGCTGCGAGCCGGGCCTCCCTTCCCGCGTCTCCACTGGCCCCCGCTGCGGCCACTCAGTGAATTGTTGGCTTCCTCCCCACCCCCACCCCAGCCTGCATTTAGCTGCTTTCAGAGCGTGGTTTGCATAGATGGGGCTCAGCTGGAGGGGATGGGAGGCCCTGTGTGCAGAGCCCCATCTAGAGCCGGCTCCCCGCCCCCACCCCAGGGCCCTGCGGGTCCCAACAGGGAAAGAGGATGGGAGGGCACCCAGCCCTGGGCTTGTGGTCCCTCGGCTGCCCTGGCTCCTCCCCGGTGGGGGTCCTTCCTCTTGCCAGAGGTGGCTCAAGCTGAGGGCTCCATTTCACCTGGGGGTCCCCACACACCCCAGGCTCCATGCTCCCTGCCCGCTCGGGAAATGCAGCTCTTCTCGTGGAAATCATGGCTTGAGCAGCATTTCTCCCTCCAGACCAAAGCCGGCCGGTCAGTGAGTTGCATGCGTTCTGGCCTGGGCTGGGTTCATTGGAGACCGTGGCTTGGGGAGCCTGAGCTCGGAGTTGGGGAATTCCTCGGTCACCCAGTCGCTTCTCAGTGGAGCATCATCCTTAATTTCCTTCTCAGAAGGAGGCTTCATAGTTGGGCTTCTACAAGTGGGAGGTCACAACCCCAGGCTCTGCCTGAAAGGTGCACAGCAGCGATTGTATGTGGGGGGGAACGTGTGACTCACTCTGTTGTAGAATGAATGCTGAACATGGGCAACGTCACCACCGCAGCCCGCCCTGTGGAGCTCCAGGCACCGGCCAGACTCTGTTCTTGGCTCTTTACACCTGCTCCGCTCTGGTTCCTGTGAGTCCCCAGTTAACAGATCGGGAGAAGCAGGGCAGGTTAGTGCATCCAGTGTCCACAGCAACCACTTGGCTGTGTGGGACTTGGATCTAGGCAGTGGCACTCCCGAGTCAAAAAGGTTTAGGTTGGATCTCTGATCCAACATTACAGAATTTGCAAGTTCACCTGTATAAATCCTACCTGGCATATTACACAATAATGAGTATAAAATGCCTAGCACGTAATTTTTAGAGTTATTATTAGGTGTATTTTGTACTTGCAAGAGCACAGTGCCATAACCAGTTAAGGGTTTTAAAGCAGAGGATGTCTGCTCTTATGTTTAACTCTTTCACTTCGGCAAAACACCTAAACCTCCCCTGAGACTCAGTGTGCGCATCTGTAATGTGGGTGGTTCTGCAACCAAATGAGAAGATGTACCTAAAACAATTAGCACCTGGCCTGGCACATATAGTGCTCAAGAAATGTTGCTGTCGGCCTTGTTATTATTTTTTGTGAATCATTATAGGCTACCGCATTGGGTTTGCTTTTGTTTTGTAGTATCTGGATTAATATGGTTCTGCATTACTCCTTGGGCTGCAAGGCACCATATAACCTCTACATGTCTGAGCTTAAAGAGGTTGGTTGCACACATGTATACCCACACTCATGTTCTGAGGCCTGTGTGCCTGAGTGTGTGCATGCACACCACCCCCCCCAGAACATCTACATTTGAAATTGTCAGAGCTTAGTGAATTCAGAGGTGTTCAGTAAGAGCTGTTTCTCCTAGCAAAGCCATCACTCTGATTTCTAAGGGCCGGTGAAACTTCAAAGCTAATTTTAAAGCTGTCTGAAATCCAACTGGAAGAATTAGCACCACACCTAGGGGGGGGGGGGGGGGGGGGGGGGGGGGGGAATGGGTTGTCTATAACGTTTACTTTCTTCATAGGCTCTTAAAAAATCTATAACCTATTTTGCTAAACTGTTACAAATAACCACCTGGAATCTTAACTCAGTTAAACAATTCTAGAATGAATTTCTTCTCAGGTATGGTTTTATAGATGTTGGTAAGTGAAAAGAAGTCTTTGAATGAAACCGCTTCAAAATACATTGTTGACATAGATTAATGTGTTTTGAACAGCTGCTTGTTTAAGTTTGGCCAAGCAATTTGTTTATAAATGTAGAAGATGCTGTAAGATCATTGTTTGTAAAATAGATGTGTTGACTAGAAAACAACCCAAATGCCCATCCGTGCGGGACTGGTTAAAGAACTTGTGGTATATGTTTACAATGAGGTGACTGTGCCCTCATTGAAAGAATGAGGTGTTTGTATGATGGCATGGAAGGGGCCGCTGCCGTACCAACTCCATGTGGTCAAGAATTTTGTCCACTTTCATCACTTCTTTAGCACCTCCTGGAACAGTGCTTGCTACTTAATAGTTGCTCCATAAATAATTAAATGAGTGAATATTGTTCAGTGAGACAAAGCAAAGTATTGAACAGTGTCTCTAGTTCATTGCCATGCATGCATTTAAATGAGTGCCTTTATGTGTGTGCGTGAGCATAGAAAACAAAGGTTATTTCTAGGGAGGGACTGGAGGCCTGAGGGAAGAGCAATTGTGTTGGTTGGTTGGTTGGTGGTTGGTTTTTTGTAACATACACCACTGTGTGCATGTACTAATTAAAAGCAAACAATTTTCAGAGGACCTGGGTTCTTCATTTTTATTCTAGGTAACGCACCCTTCTTGTTACTACTTTACTACAGGTTATTTAAATACCTGTTTGCCTTGTTTAAATGCCCGTTTGCCTTGTTTAAATGCATGCAGCCCTTTGATAGGATGATAAGCATGGATTTGGGGGTGGGGAGTGTCTACTAGATGGAACTCCTACCCAAGTGGTGCATTGTGCTGCCTGTGATATTGCTCAGGAGGCTCACCTTCCTGTTGTCCTTGGCAGTCTTCATGGACCCCCCTTCACT
>NW_005355000.1:1095872-1116371 GCF_000412655.1 Myotis brandtii | reverse complement strand
GCCTGATCCCTCTCAGGAACTTCTTAGATATTTCTTAGTGAATGGATGGCTAGAGTTTGAGTCACCTAAGAATTTATAATTTCATAGCAAGAAGGCCGAGTCTCAAAGTAAAGCACCTTTCGCTTCAGATGGGTACTTCCTGGTCTTTGAGAAGTTTTACAAGCACCTCTGAATCCTGACCTCTTGTGTAGGTCCTCCGAAGTGCAAGGTGGCCCACGAGGATGCAAGAAGAAACTGTCTCAAATTCTGTGTCTGTACATTTTTAAAATGTTGCTTTAAAAATATCCTATAGAGCCCAAATGTTAATAGTATGTGGTATTTGCTTTCTCTTATTTGGTTTGTTGAAAGTTTATGTCACTTCACCTTTGCCAATGTTTTTCTAAAATTCTTAAGCTTCTTTTAAGATACTGTATTTTGAGATGGGTGTGACACTTTCTCCTTTCTTATGAATTTTTGAAGAGTGCCATTAGAGTTTGGAAGAAGCTCTATTTTACATTGTTATTTGAAGTTTTAGTATGTGTCCATTCCTAAGATTTGGGTCTTTATTTCCGTTATCCTTGGCCACCTTGGTAAATGAAGACTAAGGCACACGTGTCTATTGTAGCCCTCCCAAAAGAGATACTGATCCTTGTCCTAGGAGTGATCAGTATAGACAATGATAGTGACGATGCTAGCAACATATTAACGTTATGGCAGTGAATAATTCCTAAGGCACACTCACATGCATTACTTAATCCACAAAATAACCTCATCAGGTTTGCGTTATGTTTGTTATCAGAGGAAACACTGATCATACTGCCTTTTCTTCAACATTTCTAGCAGCACGTGTATTCCTTGATATTCTGGATCTGGCCTGCTACTGTCAATTAGGCTTGGTGATGGATCAGGACAAGACCACTTGTAATCATGTCATAACACAGACAAAGACATAAAAATTGTCTAGACCACAAAAATGACCAAACACCTCCCCTGCTAACTAATATCACTGACTTCCACTTCTTTGTTTTTGCAATTATATTTGTAGCATTGCTTCATTCCTCCTGTGTAACAAGCATAGAATTACCTGCACTTTTTTTTCTATTATTATTTTTTATTTTTGAGAGAGAGAGAGGAACATTGATTGGCTGAGTCCTACACGCCCCTTCCTGGGGATCCAGCCTGCAATCAGGACATGTGCCCTGTCTGGGAATCAAACCAGCGACCCAACCAATTGAGCCACACCGGCCAGGGCTACCTCCATTTCTTAAGAGCAGTGCAGAAGGAAGCCTGCTTCTTTGAACCCTTCCTCCAATCACCTGAAGCCGCTGGACACCTGCCCAGGTCCTATAAAAGCCCTTAACAATACCCTCACCTCCCCCAGGGTACATCCTTCCTCTTGCAATGAGTCATAAGTCCACTCTGCAGCTCTTGGTATGCTCCTAGCAGTCTTTAAAGCATTTGCATTTAGTTTAGAAACAGAAGAACTTTTCAGAATTCTTTAAGTAATATTTTAAAGTGTAACACAGCATTTTGTATGTAAAATAATAATTTTGCATTATAGAGAATCTGAAGAGTGCGAAAAGATTCCAAGACTAAAATTAAAATGTACATAAATCCCATAATTCAGGAATAATCATGATGAACAGTCAGCTATATTTCCTTTACAGCTATATCTATGTCTACTTCTACAATCCTCTCTCTGTAGATACACTCACTCACATTCTGAAATTATTCTCAAATCATCAGCTTTTCCTTCTTCGCTGTGATAAACATCTTCATGTTTTCATGTATGTTTAGATTTTGTTACTTCTTTAGGATACATTTCCTTAGAAATGTAGATGCTTACAAAACATTCTCCATATGTCTTGTGTAATTATTTTCAAACGAAGATGTTGGTCCTTCCATCACGCAGAGATTTGACCACAGTTGGGAATCAGGCCTGTGGCACCGTGGGTGGCTCTGGCCTTCCCAGCCTCGCTGCTGCTCCCGGCATCTGCTTCCTCCTCCTCGCTCTCACAGGCTGGTCTTCACGTGTTAGCAGCATGGCTGCATGTGCTGTCCCCATGTGGACAAGGGCGAGGAGCAGGTCCCAGGGAAGGAGCACGGTGCATAGATGCACCCAGCGTGTATGAACTGTGTCTTCTAATACCACTTTAAGGCAGAATCTGATTGGTCATCACCTCTTACTCAGCACCTAGCAGGCAGCTTTGTAAAATAAGCCATCTTTGTCAATATTTGTTGCCTAAGTAGATGAGAATCCTGTTTCAGACTCAAAGCGACCTGCAATATTAAAAATTATTTTAACAAAATACAGCTCCCTTCCAAAACCAAATATAAAAGTTTATAACCCCATACATTGTTGAACTTACATTCACTCAGCCATCTTGCTGATGCTTGCTGAGGGCCTCCTTTTGCCAGGCACTGCCCGGGGCACTGGGTGTAGCAGGGTGCTCAGAGAGACACATCTCGGGGGACACAGAGAGTAAACCCCAGGAAATGTGGGAGGCGCTGAGTGCTGCGTGCTGGGATGTAAAAGAGCAAAGCGGTGAGGAGATAGAGACGCAATGGAGGGTGGTGATTTTGCACAGAGCAGTCCAGGAAGGCAAATAAAAATTAAGAAGTCTCTATTCCACTTCTTGGTGGTGTGTGTTGATCCAGAATGTTCATTATAGCTTCAGTGTTAGTGAACATCTAACCATCTGTTGTCATTGTGGTTGGTGACTCTCCCTTTGATGGCAAGCACTTTCCATACATTATTTAATCTCCTATTCCCACTGCTTTTATGAGATGATTACTATCCCTCTCTATGGAGGTAAGTGTATGAGGAGTGAGAGAGTTCAGTTACTGTCCTGAGTTCACACAGCTGCTAAGTAGCAGAGCTGATATTCAAATCCAGACTTTGTTTGAAGCCCTTCAGAGGCATCCGTGGCCCAGATTTAGAAGTCTAGAGTTAGTCCCTCCCAGGTTCCTGAGGCCAGGAAGGAACAGGCCCCGTGGTCAAAACTCCTGGTGATAGGTCATTAGAAACCATTGCTATGTATTTGCATTGATGACAGGAGGGGCCTCGCTTCAGATGCTACGGAGCAGTTGGCTGCAGCGCCTGGAAGCCAGCTCCTTTGTGTCTGGGAGTGGCCTGGGAAGGCTCTGCTTTTGACCCCAGGTGGGCTGTAGTGAGTTACTTAACATATGTTTCCTTACACCCGTTATTGAGCACATATGCTTTGGCCCAGGATCACAAATGCAGATCCAGGTTAAAAGGACACAGGCATCGTTTCTTGTTAGGCTTTTTCCCTAGAGACTGGGCATATCCATCTCAGATGGCCCCTGGGAGTACTGTGCAGAAGCGTTTTCTGTGTCTGACGGTAGTTGGTGTGTATGTCTTGTTTCATAAAAGGAAAATATTGAGGATCGAAAGGAGAGAAAGTGGCTGCCCTGGATCCGACTGCTGCCCTCGACGTCCCTGTGGTTCTGATTCGAATCTCGCTCTACAAAAGTTAGATGACACACGGCATCTGGCGACTCTTAGCAGATGTAGAGAATTACTCTGAGGCTGTAATTAATTGTTCAGCTCGATAGCATGCTACTTTGGCACATAATGTTTTATTTCCAAGATTTCAAAGAGCTTTTGTAATATTCTAGGTAAACCTAGCCTAACTTGGTATGAATCTACCTGTAGAGGATTTCTGGATAGTGTATTTTTTTTTTTTCAGAAAATGCGTAACATATTTTTGGATGACAGAGGGGAAGGTAAGGGACAAAGAGAGAGAGAGAGAGAGAGAGAGAGATTGGTGTTTTGCTACACTGAAAGAGTGGTGCACACCTTTTACTCTGGCGAGGGTAACCCATTGACTTTATCCCAGTTGGAGCATCATGTCAGCTAAGCCACTTTGTTGATTGTATTAACATTTGGAGGTCTTGAGGCCATTGCTTTCCTGATTCCTGTGATTCTGCCCTCTGCTTCATCCTTATGTTCCAACCTGCAGGTCAAGGGACATGGCAGAGGGAGAGAGACAATTGTGACTACATTTAAAAGATCAGTAACTCATTCTCTATCTCTTTAAATGTATAATTTTCAAGGTTTGGAGGAGACTATGGGATCCTAATTTGACTATTAGTTTAACAGCGGTTCTTTCCTTTGTTTTTGCTTAAAAATATAGTGATTCCTCAGTGTAAATTGAAAGATGAGAAGACTATTTTGGAAATATTTGAATCCAATACCGGTTTTCTGATTTTTGCTTTTATTTCTAGGTATGTTCAGGTCCTAAAGACTCGTGTTCAGAAAGCATCCTTTTTTCTCTGCCCCCCATTTGGTTCATTGTTTCCTTCCCACAGTTATTTATTGAACATTAAATTCTGAGAGATAAAAGTTTTTTAAAGGGGGACAAATAAATGAAGAAATAACAATAATCCAGTGTGGTAAATGCCATGAGATACCCTAAATCATGGAGAATATGCAAAGGGAGCATGGAGAAAGGAGTGGTTGTTTCTGCTTGTGAATGTTGGTAATGGCTAACCGGAAAGTGGGCTTTGTAGCATCAATAGGAGTTGGCCTGGCAGAGAAAGGAAGAAAGATCTCATAAGGAGAGGTATGTTGGCATTCTAGTAAATGTGCATGGTCTATTCATGGACAATGTATAGTGCAGTGCATCTAGTATTTACATGCATGGAATGAATGGTGATGATGGTAGATGAGGTTAGAGAAAGTAGGTTAGGGTATATTGTGAAGGATCTGAGTGTTGCAAATCTATGTTAATCCTCAGTAACACCCTTGTTTCACTTAGAACCCTTTTCATGAACATAGACAGAATCTGAGCTCAAGTTGACTCAAATAAAAAAGAGAATTTATTGACTTATGCAATGAAAAAGTCCAAAGATATATAACTGCCTTCAGGCATGGCTGGATCCAGGTACCCAAAGGTTGCTGTCATGAATCTTTCCCCATTCCTCAGCTCTGTCCACTGCTGTGTTGGTTTAATCTACAGGTTCATCTCTTGTGAGGATAAGATTATAGCTGCCATTTTAGACTCCCATCTTTGCCACTTGGCACCCTCCATGAAAATGAGTTTCTTTTTCTTTTTTATTAATTTGAGAGGGAAGAAGGGAGAGAGAGAAAGATAGAGAAACATTGATAGGTTGCCTTCGGCATGCACCCCAAATGGGGATCAAACACACAACTGGGGCATGTGCCCTGACTGGGAATTGAACCTCCACTGTTGGGTAGACAGGAGGACACTCCAATCAACTGAGCTAGGGCCAGCTTCTTTTTTGTAATGGTTTCAACAAAGTCTGAGATTGAATCCAGTTGGGTTAACTTGGGTCATAAGACCACCCCTGAACGTGATGGTGGAGAAAGGACCGTGGATCTGCTAGGTCGGTGTCACGTGCTGATCCCTGGAGCTGGTTGAAGAAAAATGGGGACTGAAGACTAATTAGACCAAAATAGCACGTTTCCAATACTATAAATTCTACTCGGCACAATGAGAAGGATTGACTCCTGTGAAAACATGCTGGAATCCTTTCTGATTTATTTCACCTTCATAACTGTGGTAGGGGGACCAGGCAGAGGCTCATTCTTCTGTAGAAATCCTTAGGAAGGGTAATCTGTAGCCATACTTTCACAGTGTTTTTTAAAACTCATATTTCATTAGCAGATCACTTGGGTTTTTTTTTTATTCATATTACCCAATACAGGGCTCTTGAGAAGTTAGAATGCAGGAAGCACTTGACGCTAGGAATTTAGGATGTGCTAGGAATTATTATAAAAGGATGAAATCTGCATTCACGAATTCACAGCTTGGTAGGAGAGGTAAGATTGGAACAAAGGTAACAATACCTAGTGAGATGTGAGTATAT
This sequence comes from Myotis brandtii, assembly GCF_000412655.1. Taxonomy (NCBI): domain Eukaryota; kingdom Metazoa; phylum Chordata; class Mammalia; order Chiroptera; family Vespertilionidae; genus Myotis; species Myotis brandtii. The sequence goes on along the minus strand of NW_005355000.1, from coordinate 1,110,539 downwards.
ATAACACAGAATCAGCAATCGATAAGGAAAAACTATAAGTAACTCAGTCTGTGCCGGCTGCCTTGCAACACAGCGGGTGAAGACCACCCGGGAGGAGGAGCTGGGCACGAATCGGCCTGCCCCACCCGCTTTCAGCGCCCTGTGCCCCTCAGTGTGAGCACCTCACCAAGTGGGTGTGAGTCTAGTGCAGCCGTGGGCAAACTACGGCCCGTGGGCCGGATCCGGCCCATTTGAAATGAATAAAACTAAAAAAATAAAAGACCGTACCCTTTTATGTAATGATGTTTACTTTGAATTTATATTAGTTCACACAAACACTCCATCCATGCTTTTGTTCCGGCCCTCCGGTCCAGTTTAAGAACCCATTGTGGCCCTCGAGTCAAAAAGTTTGCCCACCCCTGGTCTAGTGCTTATTGTGGATTTTTTTTTTATTCAATGTGGTCCTTGAATCCAAGCCAGCTTCCTCAGCTGCTACTCAGCTAGAGAAGCAGCGATCAATGTGATTTTGACTATAAGCTGTCAAGACAAAAAAATTGAGGTGTCATAATTAAGATAGAGATTACCTTACTGATCTCTATTTTAAGAAGTATTAATTTTACCTTTGCCAAATTCAAGCCGTAGCTATTTTTCTTTGAATCATTCCTCGTAGTCAAATGCATAAATAGCTTTCAGCTGAATGAATGGTGATATTTGAATGTCATTGATAGTTTTATTCCACTGAAAGCGAAAGAAGCTGAACATTTGGGTGACTTTCTGGATTTAAAAGATGACCATGTTCATTGTTCTCCTGGTGGGAAATAGAAATGCAGTTGAGGCCTTAGCACATCCTTATGGACGCGATTTCAGTGTTCCCTGCCCTTCGCCTTTGAACATAAACTTCACTCAGAGGAACTGGTAGGATGATCTGTACAGCTTCCTTCCTCCTCTCCCTGTGGCTGTCGCCAGCATGTTGACGGCATCAGGAGCTTATGTCAGAGCGGCCAGAGACAAGGCATCGCATCTGGCTCACCTGCCTGGTCTCCTCTGGTTCACTTCTTTCACAGGAGAGGAGAGGGAGCTTGTTAAGCTTCCTCAACGTTAACAGTGAGCTCTTGACTCAGACCTTTCCTTTGAAGAGCTGTTCATGCGAGGCTTTTAGGAAAGGGGAACATTGTTTTAATGACCTGACCTGAGAAATATCCACTATCATCAGATTTCCTTTTCATCTTTCGAATCCTTTTCAAATTCATAGCAAGGGGTGACAGTGAAATCTCTTGGGGAACAAGAGCAATACCAAGAAGGGCTGGCATCTCCTACCAGCCGCAGCGGACTTGCCAGGGTTATTTTTGCCCTTGGCAGTCTCTTCCTCCCTAATTGCAGGCCATATGGTGCCTTGTCCCCCACATGGAGAGTTGGCACTTTTTCTCCATTCAATCTCTGTTCTTTCTGCTGCACAAATTACCTGCCATGGTGATGTGGTTGAACAAACTCACCCCCCAGAAGCTTTGGCGTCTCTGCGCCATAAAAAAATGAGCCGAAGCTTCCTGGACATGCGCTAGATTGGCGGCTAGCCATGAAAACCTGAACAGGAGGTGGAATGAGATGGAGCTCGGGAGGCAGTCAGATCTGGGTTCAGATTCTGGCTGTTCTTACTATTATGTCGTTCTCACTGACAGACCCAGTGAGCATTATGCCGGGCACTGTGGTGCTTTTCTGATCCTATTTATTTGTGACATCAGCTCTCGTGGAACTGAGGCTTGGAATGGTCAGTAAGACACTCGCTTGCCAGAGTCACATGGCTCAGGCCAGTTTCAGACCAATAGCACCTTTTCACTCTAAACTACTATCTAATATTAAAGTGTGCTTTTTATGTGTATTCCAATTCATAACATAATCTGGAAATAGGACCATTAGCGATTATGCTTTTTATAAAACATCCAAGTCTAGAATTGACTTACATGATACAGGCTTTCACAAGTGATGGTAAGACAGTTGAGAATTTTGGATCAGATGATTGTGATATGTGGGGTAGTTTCACAAGACTTTGCAGGTTTAATTTTCAAGGCTTCCATCTTAAATGGAATTAGACCAGGAACTGTCCTAATGACGTGGATAATTCCTTTTCAAATGCGCAGAAACTGTTTTAATGGAGATTTACTAGAAGTTGCCTCTTGTTGAACTCGTGGTCTCATGAAAAGGACTTGGTAGAATCCCACTTGTTATGTTCTCAGGGAGAAGTTAGAGTCTTTGGCTTCTGGAAAGTGACTTACAAGAGCGCAATGGTGCAATGACAGAATTTCTCAATAGTTGGGTGTTTAGTGACATTTTGAAACTGTATTTGGAAGATGTTCATATTTTGTGATGGTTAAAACACTAGCCTGGCTGGTGTGGCTCAGTGGTTGAGAGTCAACCTATGAACCAGGAGAACCAGGTTTGATTCCTGGTCAGGGTACATTCCCGGGTTGCAGGCTCAATCCCCAGTAGGGGGTGTGCAGGAAGCAGCCAATCAATGATTCTCTCTCTTCATTGATGTTTCTATCTCTCTCTCCCTCTTCCTTCCTCTCTGAAATCAATAAAAAAATATATATTTCAAAACAAAACAAAAACCCACACTAACTAGTATACGGATTGCAGTGTTTCAAAACTAGACCCAAAAATGAGAATAAAGGGTGAAGTCCAAGCTTCTAAGTCTATGCAGAGCAAAAGTTGCCATCAACTTGCTGTTTCCTCCTTGAATATTTAATGATATGCTAAGAAATGTGGAATACATTATTGCCACACTGTGAAGCCCCCGGACAGTGACTGGGCCTCACTTATCTTTGTTTCTCCAGCGTCTCCACCCAGTAGGTGCTTAATAAATGTTCTACTGAATTAAACACACTAATCTGAGGTGAGAGGGTCACCGGTATTTAGAGGAAACACAAAACCAAGCCATTTCACACGTTCCATAAATCAGTCCATCAAAAGGTAAGTATTTCATTCCTTTTGTGAGCCAGGCACTGTTCAAAATGCTGGAGGTTACTGACCACCCTCTCTCTCCCGCCCCCCCTCTCCGCCCACCGGCCCCAAAGCTTACCTGTGGTGAAAGGAGACAGGCATGAAAGAAGTTACGGGCTTCCTTGTGCTGTCAGGGCCTGCAAAGAAGAAAGCATGGAGCCTGTGGTGGAGACCTGGGGGGAAAGACAAGGGTCCTGTCCAATCAGGTGGGCAGGGAAGGCCCCGGAAGGTGGTGCCTTGAGGAGAGACTTGACGGATGAGAAAGAGGCAGCCATGCAGGGATCAGCAGGGAAAATTGTTCTGCAAAGAGGACTCATATTAAAGTGGCTTAGACACATTAGCGATATGGAGGTGAGTGATCCGGAGCTGATAGTACGGCTCTGTCAGCTGGGACCTGACTGGGTTCCGGCTGTGTCCTTGCTTTGCCCTCCATGGCTTTTGGCTCCTTCTGTCTGGTTGCCTTGCGTGTTTCCAAACTCATGCTCCAAAGCGGCTCTCCAAGCTGGGCGGCCATGTCTGCACAGCTGCCTTTTCTGACCAAGGACATGCTCAAGGGAGCCGTGCTTTCTGGGCTTCAGGTCCTTTCCTGAAAGTCACACATACTATTTCTGCTTCGATCCCTTTGGCTGGAATGTAGCCCCTCTCCTTCTGACCAGAGACAGCTGGAGGTGTGCTCTCAATTCTAGGATGCCATGCGGCCCTGAGAAACTGGGAGCTCCTTTACTGGGAAGAATGGGAGAGTAGAGGTTGGAGGTCGGGTTGAGCAGCAATCCCTGCCACAAACAGCAAGTGCAAAAGCTTTGCCATGTTCAAAGCCATTGTGGCTGGAGATTAGTGAAAAGAGTGGAGACAGATGAGGTCAGAGAGGAAAGTAAGACTTTTTAGGCTATCCTTAGAATTTTTTATTTTATTTTAATTTTATTCTTAATGGAAAATCATTGGAGCATTGAATGGAAACCAGTGGTGTGGAAGATAAGGTGGTTTGATTCAGGTTTTAGAAAGTTTACTCTGACTACCATGGAAGTTAACTGTCTGTAGGAGGGCAGGAGTGGGAACGAGACAGGAGAGGAGGCCATGCCATGTGGGAACTGATGCTGGTGGTGGTCATATTAGAGCTGTTGGCCATTGGCAGGGCTAGAAGTGGTTGGGTTTAGAATACATGCTGGTATGTGTGTGAGGCAAAGGCAAACTAAGCTAATTACTGAAAACCTGGAATGTCTGTGCACCATTTGAAGCACTTTAGTATATTAACTCACTAATTTTCATGCCTCTACCCATGGGTCCTATCTATTCTCATTCTACAGATGAGAAGTGTGGGAAAGTCAAGTAACTTGCTCAAGGTCCCTTGACTGGGAACTCCAGGACCATGATTCAAACCCAGCAATCTGACCCCAGGGCCTGTGCTCTTACTGCTCTCTCTAGGCCTTAAGGATGCTGCTGAGTGCTTCGCCTGAGTGGTCAGGTGCCTGGTGGTTCATTTACTTCGATGGATGGGCAAATCGGGGCTGGAGAGCAAATCTTTGGTGTTAATTTTAGTATCATTATTAATAACTTAATTTTTAAATAGTTTAAGGCTCATATAAAGTTGCAAACATTATACAGAGAGTTCCTGTGTGCACTCCCCTCAATAATAATACCTTCATCAGGATCTATGTTAATTCTAAGAAGGTCAGAGATCTGCATGGAGATTTCATCCAGGCAGTTGGGTAACAGGCAAGTCTGCAGCTCCAGTTCTCACCTTGAGCTATAAATGTGAGATTCCTCACTATGTAGATGTAGAACCAGGAGTCTGGATTGGAGCAACTGGCATTGAATTTCCCACAGATTTTGGCCCGCCCTGTGAGAGATGTAGTTCATGCTTGGAACCCACTTAATGGTAAGGGGCACCTTTTGATTGCACTGCCTATGTGCCAGGCACTTCACAGGGATTATGTCATTCAGTTCCCACCGTAGCTCAAAGACAAGGGATTATCGTCCTTGTTTTTAGACAGGCAAGTAGAAGAAGCGTAGGAGAACTGCAGACAGTAACATGGCCTGTTGAGATGCCAGCACTGGGATGTCTGTCTGCAAACCTCAGTTTGCAGCCACTCTGCTGTGCCATTTGGAGGAGTTTTATGATGAAGGGAGGCACCAAGGTCAGTCCTGGCATTTGCTAATTCAGCAGCCAGGGTGGCCCTGGCGATGGGTGTTCAGTGTCACTCAAGGTAGCGCTCTGAACACTGGAGGATGCCCGTCTTTATTTTAACCTTGGATCATCGTGGGGCGGATTTTCCTTCGAGTGCTCGCTGTATCTTTGCTGGATCCATTAGCAAACATTTACTAATGACCTGCTATGAGCGAGGCACTCTCCTGGATTCATAAGTAGGTGTAGTGTGGCGAGGACATAAGGTCAGTTCACAGGTTACAGATGTGCAGGTGCGAGGGGCCAAAACCAGCTAATGATGGAAAAGAGATCAGGAATGGCCTTAACCAAACACGTGCAGCGAAGACTTGCTGCAGAAGTTGCCTGCTGCGAGCATGTGTGTGTTTAGTGTAACTGCCTATTAATGATATCTATGTAGAGTCAGCCCCCCCCAACCCCTGTGCTGTCCAAAATCCATGTGTAATTTAACTCCAAAAACGTAACTACTAATAGCCTACTGTTGACTGGAAGCCTTACCAATAGCATAAACAGTTGACTAACAGTTTGTATGTTATATGTATTGTATAGTTTGTATTATATGTAACATTATATGTACTAGTATGTAATACATATATTCTTACAATAACATAAGCTAGAGAAAATGTTATTAAGATCATAAGGAAGAGAAGATACCTTTACAGTACCAACTATCCTATGTAACTTTACAACATCTGATTACTAGATGAATTGTCAGTTAGTACCTATATCAACACTGTCTTTTTTGATACAAAACACTGTAGATACTATATGTGTTGCTAACACTAGACATCAAAAATGAAAGAATAAGCCCTAGCCTGGAGCGGCTCAGTGGTTGGAGTGCCGTCCTGTGCACCAAAGGGTCACGGGTTTGATTCCCATCAGGGCACATGCCCAGGTTGCAGATCTGATTCCCAGGCAGGACAAGTACAGGAGGCAGCCAATTGATGTTTCTCTCTCACCTCAATGTGTTTTTCTCTCTTTTTCCCCCTCTCCCTTCCTCTCTCTCTTAAATAAATGGATGCATGTCCTCGGGTAAGGATTAAAAAAAAAATAAGAAAGAAAGAAATTAACAATCTTCCTGGTTTGTGTGGCTCAGTTGCTTGGGTGTGGTCATGTAGGGTGCAGGTTCAATTTCTGGTCAAGGGCACATGCCTTGTTGTGGAGGCGGCCAGTGGATGTTGTGCTCTCACATAGATGTTTCTCTCCATCTCCCTTCTCTCTCTAAAAAATCAATAAAATATTCTTTTAGAAAATGAAAAAAATGCTATAAAAAAGAAATTGTTTATTTATAGGTATTGATAACGAAGCAGCAGCAATATGATTGCTTTTTGGTAGCCTAATGTAATAGATTTGATTGCTTCATAGTAGTAAGAAAATCTCTAAAAAATTTTGACAAGTCCACATAGACATAGATCTGCACAGTTCAAAGCCTGTGTTGCTCAAGGGTCAACTGCGTATATTATGCATGTAGATTTTATGTCCATGTCTATGTCTGTTATGTGTGTGTTTATATTTTTATGTATGCATCTATATATTATATGTGTGTATATATTTAACATATTTAAAACCTGCCCTGGCTGGTAGCTCCGTTGGTCAGAGCGTTATCCAGATACACCAAGGTAGTGGATTTGATCTCTGGTCAGGGCACATGCAAGAATCAACCAATAAATGCATAAATAAGTGGAACAACAAATCTACTTCCCTCCCTCCCTCCTCTTCTCTCCCTCTCTTTCTCTAAAAAACAAATAAAACCAATACATAAATCCCCCTCTCCCCCCAAATAAAATTTTTAAAACAATTCCACTCCTTAGGTATATACTCAAATTGAAAACAGATGTTCAAACAAAAACTTGTACATGCATGTTCATGGCAGCACATTATTCACAGTAGCCAAAGGTGGAAGCAGCCCAGATGTGTGCCAGCTGATGAATGAATAAACACAATGTAGTGTATTCACATAAGAGAATATTATTCAGCCATGGGAAGGAAGGAAGCACTACATACTGCCACATGAGCGAGCCTTGACAACATTACACCCAGTGAAAGAAGCCAGGCACAAAGGCCACGCACTGTACGGTGTCATTGACATGAGATGTCCAGAATAGGCAAATCCAGAGCAGCCGCCAGGCGTTGTGGGCAGATGGGAAGAGGAGAGCGTGCTTGGTGGGTGTGGTGTTTTCATCTGAGGTAACGAGAATGTTTTAGAATTAGATCGTGATGGCGGTTGTACAACATTGTGAATGTACTAAATGCCACTGAATTGTACAGTGTAAAATGGTTCAGATGGTGAAATTTATGTTTTTATATTTTACCACTATAAAATCTTTTGCTTTAAAAATGGAAGCAGAAATTCGTGGATTTCCTTTTTATTTTTAGAAAAGAGAGCATTTTGATGAGACAGTTAATGGCGATATTTTGAAGCTAAAGGTAATGTGCCAGCTGGGGTGGGGTGTGGGGGGCACTTTCACCTCCTAAGAAGGAAGTGCGAGTTGACATTTGCTGCCCAGAGAGAAGCCCTGAACTAGGTTATCCCGTTCAAATAATCAAACAGCCTTTGCGTGGGGGGCGCCCCCTCCACATGTCAGATCCAGAGGTTGAGGTGCAGGTGGTCCTGGAACTCCCCGGGTCTCACAGGAAGGGGTGCTGTCCCTGAGTGCCAGGTCCCTTGGATGTTCCACTCCATGGGACAGGCAGCGCTTCTCCTAGTTCACCAGGGGGACCGCAGGCCCTGGCCCCTGGCCTGCCCTGGTGTATGCATTGAATCTGGTCGATGAATGGACAACACCTTCAGCCACATAAAGTAACGCCATGTTTCCTGGCAGTGGGACCACTTTGAAAAAATCAATTTTGAGGAAACAGATGCATCTTGCGCCATTAGATAAAATCAGTATCAGTTAACACAGAGTAAAAGAAAAGTGAGGAGCCCTGGCCAGTTTGGCTCAGTGGACAGAGCGTTGGCCTGTGGACTGAAGGGTCCCAGGTTCAATTCCGGTCAAGGGCACGTACCTCGGTTGCAGGCTCAAAAGTATCCTCGGGTGAGGATTAACAACAACAAAAATTTAAAAAAGTAAAATGAGGAGAAAATGTGGTATTCTGTTAGTTTTTAAAAGTCTGTTTCAAGCCACCTTTCTCAAGGTATTTCAGTCCTATGATAGGAGGAATATATAAACAGTTTGAGAATAATGTATGGTGCTCTTATTTTTTTTTATTTGTTGTTGTTAATTCTCACCCAAGGATATTTTTTCCATTGATTTTTAGTGAAAAGGAGAGAGAAACACTGATATGAGAGAGACACATCCATTGGTTGCCTTCCAACCGGCTCTGGGGATGAACCTGCAACCCAAGTGCATGCCCTTGACCAGCAATCAAACCCAGGACCCTTCGAATCATGGCCCAGTACTCTAACCACTTGGCAACACTGGCCAGGACAATTTATGGTTCTTCTGAAGTTTTTGTGTTCTTTCAGTCAACCAAAACAGGCAGCCTATAAAAACTGCTTAATGGAAGGATCAGTCCTCCCTGCTTCCTGTAAAATTGCCAGTTGCTGCTTACAGTCTCTCAGCTTTGAAAGCTACACTGCAGATGTGCAGCTGTGAGACTCAGGGTCTTCATGGAAGCGGCCTAGCACAGCCCGCGGGGGATGCTGGGACTCGCTCCCTGGCGGGAAGGCTGCTGTGTGACCAGCAGTGGTCACTTGGCCTGCGACTTCAGCCTCAGGCAGGGATGTAGGGCAGCTGCTTGAGAAGGCGAGACAGTGACCTGAGGAAGGGAGCGTGTGTGCGTGTGTGCGTGTTAACCGTCCTGTAATAACTGTAATGACCATTCTAGATGGTTGAGCGCCTGCACGCTTAGCTTTATGATGGTGTTTCAGGCCTGGAATTAAGAACTGGCTTTTTTCCCTCACTTACTCCTGCCTACTGGTGGCCTTTGGAAGTTCCGGGACTTAATGTTAATGATCAATGACAAAGCTCGGGGCTAACAGCTGTGGGTTTGATGGCCATTTAATTTTTACCCTTTGGGGGATTGTGGGAATATTTAATAGCCCAATTACCCATGTTGTCAGTTGAGGGAGCACTCCATCACAGCATTGAAATTCAAGTCTGTAAAAGGTAGCCCTGAAATGCCCCTCCTCCTGGCCCTTCTCGCATGTATTTCCCGCTGTGAGAAGGTGGGTCAGGTGCAGGGATTGCAGGTAGATGCACTGTGTTATTAGGGTAATTGAACTGTGTTTTCATAAAGAGGATAGTTTCATTGCCAGATTCTTGTTTTAATATTGTCATAATAGCAGCTGGAGCACATGTGAACTAATTTGCATGCAGATAGGCATTCTGGACAGCTCAGTGGCATAATTGCTGCGTAGCATCCGTTGCTGGTAGGAGCGGGAGCTTTCACTAGAGGTGTGCTCCTGGGACCCATCTCCCCGACGGTGGTAGGTTTCAAATGATATTCAAGCAAGACGTAGCATTTCAGCGATGCCTCATTTGTTTTACAGGCAATAACCTCCCAACTTACCTGAACGTGTGAGGCCATTTTAGCAAAATATAGCAATGATCTCAACACCTTCACAGTTCACTGAACGTCAAGGAGGGCAGGAAAAAGAGAAACAGCCCAATATCCTATTGTGTTGTCAGAGTGCCAAACACAGTGGATGTGAACTTGCGGGTCTGCGTAATCAGATAATGTAAATTATGATGAAAATGGAGAATGTGAGATTAGTTCTTTGAGAAACTCATTATGTGTAACCAAAGATTTTTTGTTGCTTTTGCAAAGATTAGGAAACCTTTTTTCTAAACACAGTTTGTCATCTCCCCCTGGCTGTGACGTAGCCAAGTCTCAGGGTAGTAGCGTGGTGAGGACTGTTTCTTCATGCTCTGACCCCATTCCGTCCAGCGGGGCCCACTGTAACATTGAAGGATGTCTGCTTGCATCACTTGCACCAGGCACTGTGACTGAACATAGTAGCTTCTCAGTAAATATTTGTATAATGAAGAAATAGGTTATCATCATTGAGCCTGAGGATACTAAGAATTAGGCACATTCTAGATTAGTGATTAGATCACCGTTTTGTTCTTTTGCTTTTTCATAAATTTTTATACATCAGAGTTTCGTTGTATCTGTGGAATACTCCATGACATTAATCTCAAAAGATAATACAGTGGAGCACGTAGATTTATTTCAGTCAAAAGTCCATGTTGTAAGTTAAGATGGATTGTTTATTACCTTCTTAACACCTTTCAGACCGCTCACGAGTTTTCTCGTTTTTCACACGCCATCTGTTAGTCAACACACTGTCTTGTCCACATCGAATGAAGCGATCTCATTGGTGGAAACCGTGCAGGTCAATCTACGAAAAACTATATAATTGCACGAACCCATAAAGCATTGCAGTTACATTGTATTTTGGTCATTCGAATAGTCTTCGTCTTCAAGTTCCTGGCGCTTTTAGAAATGCCCTCTCTCAGAAAAAGGAAGGAAATCAACGAAACTGATACACTTCCTTTCGTGTTGTTCCATTCTAAGGAAAACGATGAAATGGACAAAAAAAGTAGTGCTGTACCTTATAAACTGTGGACTTTTCAATTCATTTAGAGTGTACAACGTCCTCAATCCACAAGCAAAAATGAAGTATAAACAGTTTCTGCTATCGGTGGCGAGAGACTGGATAACGGATGACAATAATGAAGGCTCTCCGGAACCAGAGACAAATCTGTCCAGCCCTTCCCCTGGGGGTGCAAGGAGAGCACCTCGTAAAGATCCACCCAAAAGGTTGTCAGGTGATATGAAGCAGCATGAACCTACGTGTGTTCCAGCGAGTGGAAAGAAAAAATTTCCTACGAGAGCCTGCAGAGTTTGTGCCGCCCATGGAAAAGGAGCGAATCTAGATACTTATGTAAATTTTGTTTGGTCCCTCTTCATAGAGGAAAATGTTTTACACAGTACCATACGTTAAAAAAGTACTAGGAACTTTAATTGCTTAATTGTTTTTGTAAATAAAAATGTTATAATTATTGAAAAACAACACCTAAAGTGCATTATGATCTGAGTTATGATGATTTAAGTAACGTGCAGTTTGCCCAAAAGCGTGCGGTCCCTGGCGTATGTCTTAGAGATTTCTATGCGGTACGAAATGTATTAAAAGCTCTTGGAGTGTTCTAAACTTAGTCTTTCCATTTCTCAGGTTACTGTTGATTTTTCAGTGACAATGAAATATTTGGTATCACGAGTTTATCTTGGTCCCATGGATTTTCAAAGCATTTTCAGGGTTAGCTGGCTGTTCTGTGCCGACCTGCGGGCAGCAGGTCCTGTGCTTGCTCATAAACACTGAGGGCGAGATAGCAAACAACCAAGCGCTGATGGCGTTTGTGGGGATATCAATTGGAGCTGCCGATTTGAGGAAGGTGTGCTGTTCAGCACGTGTTGGAATTTCCGCTGAAAGGTTATCTACAAATGAGGCTCTGTGCCCTCAGGGCGGAGGCATGTACTGCGTCTGGGGAACTTGCTGGCTGAGGGTCATGAGCTGGAAAGGGACCAGGGACTTGTTGTAGGGAAATGGGAATGTTTCCGTTTGAGCCTAGAGATGCAGCTCTAAGTAGATGATTCAGATGATGGCTGAGGAGAGAGGAAACCACATCTAGCAAACAGCACAAATGAACCTCTGTTTTCAAATACTTGTTTCTGGACGACGTATGTGAGGCCGCACCTCCATGACCTGTGGCCTCCATGCAGGACCTGAAGGGCTCAGCTGCAGAGTTTGATGGGCTGGGCTGGGCGCTTGGCCAGTTTTCCTCTTACGTTTTCTGCATCCCTGCCAAACCTGCGGCTGAGTGCTGACCTCCAGGGAGTCCCCGGAGCTGAGAGGCTGGGAGAACGAGGAACCCAGGAATCCTGCGAGGCCTCAGTTTCCCGGTATTCACCTGTCGTCGGCTGTTGTTCGGCTCCGTTTGGTTGTACAGTGAGGACTGCACACTTGGATGTTATTCACCTGTTTCCACACTCACGCGCAGGACAAGGCAGGGCGTGGCGACACGTTGTGGAGCAGCAGCATTTGCTCGGTCTCTCTGCATCCCTGTGGCACTTAATCCCATCCCCTTCTCGCCTGGCCAACTGGGGACTGAACGATGCCCTGCAATGTCTCAGCATTGGCCCTGGAAATTGGACAGAGAAATAGCCACATGTCTGTCGCTTTTCTGTAAGCAGGAGCGGAGGCTAGAAGCAGAGGCTAACATTTATCACGCTCTGCGCTAGAGAAACTTTCTTATCTCTGAGAATTCTCTGAGCGGTGTTATGAGCTGCTGATGAAAATGGGGACTGTCTTACTGTAGCAGCTTGTTTTTCTTCTTAGGGAACCTGTAAGAAATCCTGTTGTTTCAAATAAAGCACAGCTGATAGTTTCCACTGGGTAGAATTATCTATTTTCATTGTAACCACGCTGTGTGGTTTGAGTGTCAATTAAAATTTTAACTATAAAATGTTGCTATGGAATAACAAAGCTATGCCAGAGACCAAAACCAGAGTTCCTTGTTCTTTCCCTTTTTCTCCTTTTCTTCCCCTTTGTTTCCTTCTCTCTTTTCTTCCTTTTCTCCTCCTTGCCTTCATTCCCTTTCTGATTTCCTTCCTTCCTTCCTTCCTTCCTTCCTTCCTTCCTTCCTTCCTTCCTTCCTTCCTTCCTTCCTTCCTCAAAGCTCATTGAGCATTTGCTTTGTAGCAGCCACCGTAGTAAGTTGCAGGCTGTGTTTTATGTGACTTTGAAATTTGATTTCTGCTGGTGTCAGGAATAAGAAGATACCGTCGGCTCTTCTGTGGGGAGATCTCCTGGGATGTGCATTCTGGAAATATTTATGCTTGTTATCTTGAATGACAAAATTATGGAAGGGATAGGTTAGCCCTTGTGGCTAATTTACATTTGCGTTTTAGTTCTAGCCACTATTTCTACTTCTTGCCAACACTGAAGTAATTCTTTCTTAGACTACTTATGCAGTTGAGTCCTAACTTATAAATGAGCCCATTTCCAAGCAAATAGGAAAACAAAATTGCTGAAGGTCAAGGTTTCCCTTGAAATGCTCTTACTTTGTGTGGTACCTGACACTCCAGGGAGCAAGGTGACCGCGCTGAGATACACCAGGAGCTGAGACACGTGGAGAGCAGCCTCCCACCTCCTGGTCATTTGGGACAGAAGTTCGCTGAAATGGAGATGCAATAGCACTCTTTTTCTAAAATACATTTCTACTGATTTCTTTTTCTACCTCGTGTCCTTCCCTTCCCTCCCTCTCCCTCTCCCTCTCCCTCTCTCCTTGTTTTCTGACTCTATTCATGAAGTTGGCACACACTGAATGGCATTTACAGTGACTGCCCTCTAACCCTTTATTGGACCTTTGCAATGGTGGGACTAGAGCCTTGTCTCATTAAACATGCAGAGCGTCTGAGGGAGAACTTTCTGCTCTTGAGATAAAACAGCAGGATGCGCTGGGTCAACAGCAATCTGTGTAGTGACTACTGTGGGCTTCGTGCATTCTGAGTGACTACATATACATGAATAATTGATGGCGGTGTGAAAACTCTGCTAGAAATGATGTGTATGCCCAGACCCCATAGTTAGCCCCCAGAGATATGCATCCTGGTTGAAACAAGTAAACAGGTGTTTCAGTGGAGAAAGTCCTGGGGTGTGGGGAAGGGGTGGATCCTGTGAGGACCTGTAGTGTTGATACCAGCCCAGTCTTTGCGTGTCAGGCAAGGTTTCCTGGAAGAAGTACTGTCTAAGCTGAACCTAAAGCCAAAAGGTCATATGGAAGTCCAGCAGGAATTGTAGCATAGTGTTTTCTGATGAAGGAGTAACAGGTGTAAGGTCTTCAAGTGTAGACAACCATGGCAGGTGCCACATTGAGCTAAATTAGCTGAGACTTCTCTGCCTTTGGAGCGTTGACTTGGGAGGGAGTGCAGGGAGCCAGGACTCCAGCACTGGGGTCTGCATGCTGACAGATATGACTGGGTTCGAAAGCAGATCATGGAAAACTTTTAAGAACTCTGCAGAATTAGGGTTTTCTCTTGTAGATTTGGAAAGCCTTTGGAGGACTTCAAATGAGAATCATTTATATACTAGAGGCCCGATGCACGAAATTCGTGCAAGAGTAGGCCTTTCTTCCCCCGGCTGCCGGCACCAGCTTCCTCCGGGACCCGGGCTTCCCTCTCGGCCCCAGCTTTGTCTGGACGGTTGTCCAAGAGGACGTCTGGTCTAATTAGCATATTACGCTTTTATTATAGATACTAGAGGCCCGGTGCACAAAAATTTGTGCACTCGGGGGGCGGGGGGAGGGGGTCCCCCAGCCCGGCCTGTGCCCTCTCGCAGTCTGGGACCCCTCGGGAGATAACGACCTGCTGGCTTAGGCCTGCTCCCGGGTGGCAGAGGGCAGGCCCAATCCCTAAGTGCAGCCCCTGGTCAGGCTCAGAGCAGGGCCGATTGGGGAGTTGGGGCGCCGCCCCCTGTCACACTCAAGGCAGGGTCGATGGGGAGGTTGCGGCGCCACCCCCTGTCA
>NW_005355000.1:1091239-1095329 GCF_000412655.1 Myotis brandtii | reverse complement strand
TGAAAGCCGGTTTCTGGGGTTTTGTTTAGCTTCTTATTTGCAACATAGTACATAGTTGCTTAGTGTTGCAGCTGAGAGGCCGGCAAGTGAGGCGGGGAACGTTGGAGTCTGCAGCAAGCAAGCCTCCCTGTTTGCTTGAGTGCCTGGCTGCCGGCTGCCATCTTGGCTGACAGTTAATTTGCATATACTCACTGATTAGCCAATGAAAAGGGTAGCGGTCGTACGCTAATTACCATGTGTCTCTTTTATTAGTGTAGATAAAAGCCTAAGCGACCGAACGACTGGTCGACTGGTCACTATGATGCGGTGCACTGACCACCAGGGGACAGATGCTCACTGCAGGAGCTAACCCCTGGTGGCCAGTGCGCTCCCACAGCGGGAGTGCTGCTCAGCTGATGGATCGTCCCGGTGGCCCACCAGCCCAGCAGCAGCCACTTACTCCCTTGGTAGTCCTGCAGGTCCAATCTCCGGAGAACGGGCCAGGCACCAATGGATTGGCGCTGCCGGCCTGATCTTGACAGCACCACTGGAAGTTGGCCTCAGACACCCTGGCCGCTTCCCCTCCCTAGATGCTCTGCAAGGAAGAAATGATATAAAAGGCTGCCAGGTGGTTTCCGACAACCGGCGAACGTCAGTGGGACGGATCCAGATCCCTGGCCCGCAAGGGCGTCCCACCACCCACCCAGAGGGCCGATCGCATTCCAGGCCCCACCCCACCCCCCTCAGGATGGGCGCCAGATGCAGGGCTCAAGGCTGGCTAGCGCTGCTGCGGTAGTGCGAGCCTCTCCCCTTCAGGACTGACTGGGCACGAGCCCGCAGCAGGCGTAGCAGGGCCGGGATGAGCGGGAGCGGCAGGCAGGAGCAGCAGGCGGCATTGGACTGCCAGTTTGGCCCAATCCCTGCAGGCCACGCCGAGGGACCCCACCCGTGCATGAATTTGTGCACCGGGCTGCTAGTGTAATTAGATTTGTATTTGCTGTTTTTTTGTCTCCTGGGTCTAGAATGTGTGTCCTTGCTCATAAATCATTGCGAGGTTTCATCCTCATCTGGCTTTCTATGGGGGAGAAAACAATTTCTCGATTCCAAACACATGCATGAGCTGCCTGTGGGATTAAGGAAAGTGGCCCTCTGAGCCCGTGTTGTTTCCCAGAGTGTACACCGGGGAGCACTAGTTCTGTGGGTGCCCAGTGAAGACAGCTGGATCAGTGCAGCGTAGTTTGTCCTTTGTGAGTATCAGCACAGGAAGGATTCCAAGTCTTCCAGTAGAGAGTTTAATGGGATTAAGCCTAGTGCTTCCCAAAATTATTTGACTCTGATGTGTTTATGGCTGAACATATGTGAACATTTGCAGGCCACGCTGTGGGAGAAAGTGAAGGCGACCTGAAACTATTGGGGTTTTTCCTCTGTGATAGTGTGTTCTCTTCATTATTGCCTCTCGTAGCAATGAAGAGGGCTTGGAAACTCATTGCTACCTTAAGCTTATCCTATATAATAAAGAGCTAATATGCTAATTAGACCAAACAGCAGAACAACCTTCCAGACATCCTTCGGGACAAAGCCGGGGCTGTGAGGGGCTGCAAGGGCCGGCCGGGGCTGCGGGGGCCGGCTGGGGCTGCGAGGGCCGGCTGGGGCTGTGAGGGCTGGCCAGGGCTGCGAGGGCCAAGCCCCTTGCACGAATTTCGTGCATCGGGCCTCTAGTGTAACTATAACGAAGAAGAATAGAAATGATAGGACACATCCCAGATACATTAAATTCTGTTGAAATAAGTTTAATAGCCAATACAAGTTTTTTAAAATGACAAAATTCTCGTTTATGCTTCAGCAGATAAATGGTGGCGTCTTTAAAAAAAAATTACGTTTCATGACTGTTAGTTTGTAATGAGTTTTTCATGTGTTTCAACATTTTGTAGTTTAATGTGAAAACTTGACTCTTTATACTGCTCTTGTGCTTTAAATTACTCATTAACTGTGGGAAGGAATGTAACATTTGTCATAATCTAACAGCTACGAAGCAGAAGCTCAATTATCAGGAGCTCAGGTGCGCATATTTACATTGGACTGTAAGTTTCCACTGTTCATGAATATTCATTTTACTTGGTATTTACTCAGTAACACAGGCCTCAAGTCAATATTTTCTGAAATCTATATTTCACAAACTAATGGCATGTTGGCATACATATTTAAATATTTATTAAACCAATTCTAAACATCAGTTGTACTTGCTCCTAAATTGTGGGATATTGATATTTTTAAGAAACATTCCTTTTCATCTCCTCCCAGTGATGTATCTTGAAGGCTGGTTGTTATATGGAGAAATATGTGTCAGTAGGTTATTCTGTTTTGTTAAAGCTATTAGGTCAGAATTTGATTGCTTCTGATGAAATGCCACAGAAAGACTTCTGTGAATGTCAGCTCTATCTAGTGTGCTCTCTGCAATACAGTGGGGGTGGGCGCGAGTGTCGCAGTGACCTGGTGTCAAGCCCAGGGTGATGAAGTCGGAAAGCAGTCCCCCGTTTGCATGTCTTCCACCCTGGGGTCCAGGGAACAGCTCACGTCTAGCGCTTTGTAATGCAGTGTGCCCTAATTTTCTGCAGCAAGATTTTAATGGAATGATAGAATTATGTCCTTTCTTTTATGAATTTACAGAGTTTCATAAACTGGTACCATTATAGTAGGATTTCCACTGAGTGGACTGAAATCTTTGCTTAAGTCGATGGGATGGTCTTAAAGTCGGGCAGAGATGTGCCGAGAGCTGGGCCTGGTTAGCTCCTTCCCATCCCACCCAGCTTCCCAGTCACAGGGACTTCGAAGAGGCAGTTTGGCAACTCATCCTACATCTTCAGCACCGTCCTTGCTGAGAAGGTGGGCTCTCACCTGTGTTTGCTGATTTCCCTGGAATCGATTCTTTTTGCTTCTGGGCTCTTCATGTGATGAAATCAGGGCGTCCTGCCACAGAAGCTTCCATTTTGAATATATCCAGTCTATGGGGCCATTTTTAAGAAGGTGAAAAACCGATCCCTTTGCTAGCTCACTGTTGGTTTTAAAGCGTACTCATTATGTATCAGGGACCAGCAAAACATTTTACTTACATGATCTCTGGGTAAGCTCACCACATCTCAAGGAGCGGGGCATTTTACATAATGCATTTTACATACATGATCTCAGTGAAACCTCACCATGTCTCAAAGAACCAGGCCCTTTTTTGAATTCTGTTTACTGAAGAGGGACCTGAAGTTCAGAAATATCAATTAATTTGCCCAGAATTTGGTAGTGACCCTAATTTTTTTTTTATTCCAAAGCCCACGTTCTTAACCATATTATAGAATGCCTCCCAACTTAGTGCTTAGGAACGTCTCTTTTCCCTGTGGCTGGTCCAGCCCCCGGGAATTCTGTTGGGGTTATCTGTCTGGGTCACAAACCACTCCAACACTTGCTGACCTGAAACAATACCAGACAGTTACTTTGTTTCTGCACCTGCACGTAGGTCCGGCGCTCTGAGTGGTGGCTCCTGGCTTGTTCACGTGGGGGGCCCACTTCTCAGGTGGTTGGCTGGCCTGCAGCGGTGCTGGCCGCTGCCTGGGAACCCAGCTCGCACTGGTGGGGCTCCAGTTCCTCCCGCGGGGGTCTCTGTGGCTTCCACCCAGCGCACAGTCACTCCCAGCAGCACGTGTTCTGAGAGGCTGCGAGCGCTCTCTGACTAGCCTTGGAGAGAAGTCCCTTCCTCTGCTTTCTCTTGGTCAAGCCAGTCACTCAGCAGATTCAGATTCAAGGGACTCCATGTTTAATGGGCAGGGCCAGCGGCTCACTATCACAGTCTGTTACCTCAGTTACTCTGCCATCGTCTTAACTCCGGTTCCTCTTTCTGTAGTGCTTTATGGAGTTTATTCCCAACCCAGCGTGTGCAGTGACCTCTTTAAAATCAGTCTGTAAATCTCATGACCCTCCTCCGGTGAAAACCTTCAGTGTCTTTCCACCTTCTTCAGCATGAAACCTGAAGCCTTCCGGGGAAGGCATCCCCTTTGTGGTCAAGTCCCCGCATCTCTGCTCTGAGCTTCCTCTCACCCAGCATCCTGCTTCTTGCTGTAGCTCC
>NW_005355000.1:1080786-1091223 GCF_000412655.1 Myotis brandtii | reverse complement strand
CATACTGCTTGTGGAGCTGTGCTAGGCCTAGCACACTCTCGGGGTTTCTGCATGGCTCCCATGGCTTCTCAGGGAGCATTCTCTGCCATAGAACCTGGTAATTCCACTTCCATTACCCAGAATTCCCCATCACTCTTACTCTGCTTTTCTCCTTTACACTAAGTGACATATTACATATTTATTAGCTTGTTTATTGTGTGTCTCCACCCTTAGAATATAATCTCCATGAGGACAGGTGTGTTTTTTTTTTGTTCTGCTGTATCCCCAACACCTTGAACCTGGCACATAGTAGGTGTTTAGTAAATATTCTTGAATGCACAGAACTTGATTTCAAAAGGTTTTGATTTTTCATGGCAAAGATGTTTATGAAGTCTTTTAATTTGTGATCATAACTTACGGTCTCATGATGCTGTGGGGTCATCAGATCTGGCCTAGCACACAGCCATTCAGGATTAGGCCACACTGAGGTGTGCTGGGTGGATCACTCTAACTTCCATTTCCTGTGTTTTCTTTCTGGAAACATTTCCTATCAGCAGGTAATTGTGCAGCTACTGCACCTGGGCTGGGCCAGTGAGTGAGGACATAGTGGGGCAGATAACCAAGTCCTTGCCGTGTTGATGTCGTGGAGAGAGAGGAAGGTAGCCAACACGTGGGCCGCGCAGCACAGGTTGGGGGCCGGCTTCAGGCGGTGCAGGGAGGGCGTCAGCAAAGTGCTCTCCAGGTTGAAAGCTAGACAGCGGCTTCTGGTTCCTTTTAAGCTGCTAACTACAGGGATACGTGCATTAGCTAATGTTTACTCAGCACCCACCACGGGCTAGATCCCATTCCCAGTTCCAGGGACTCGGCAAGACAGGGCAGACGAAGCCCGTTGTCCTGGAGCTTCCGTGCTAGTGTGAGAAGGTGTGTGTGTGTTCTAAATGCCATTTATGATCTAAAATTAAAGGACAGTCGTCTTTTATAACATGTCAGTCAGGGTTTGGTCAGGGAAACAACAACAGTGCTTGGTATTTCAACAGGGCTCTGCCATTCGGGAGAGTTGGTGTTGGAGATCTCAGAAAATAGCGCTGGGGAGCAGCCTGCACTCTTGGGGGGCCATAGTGGGTCTTTGGGGTTCAACCAGGAGGCTCAGAGAAAGACATGACTGACTGGGGACCCTGACCACAGAGGCGGCCCCGCCCACCGTGCTGGTGCCACTGGGCTGGCTGAGCTGATTCTGGGAGCTGGTCCTGGGAGCTGTGGCCTGGACACACTGCTGCCAGGGGCCGCCCTGTGGGCCTCAGGACACAGCAGCAGGAAGAAGCAGGCCCTCCTCCCTCCGCCTCCTAATCTTCCTCCCTTGGCCTTTGGCCGCTAAAGCACAGGAACCTGAGAGACACTTTGCAGACTCCTAGCCCAGCTTCAGGACGCGGGGCAGGGAAGGCAGGTGGAGCGGAGACCACGTTAGTAACAGAAGAGGTGGTGCTGGGCTGTGCGGTGCTGTGTGGAGAGGCGGGCAGGCTGAGGGGAGCGGGCGAGGCTGTTGCAATGTAAAATCAGGACTCGGGGATCTCCTCTCTCAGAGGATGGCCAGTGTGCTTGGGCGGCCAGAGCTGAACTCCCGACACTGGTGGCTTACACAGCAGAAACACATTTTCTCACAGTCTGCGAGGTTGGACATCCACGGTCAAGGTCCCAGCACGGTGGGTCAGGGTGACAGCCCTCCTCCTGGCTGGCAGAAGGCCCGCTTTCTTGCTGTGTCCTCACATAGCAGATGGGGTAGGGGAGAGAGAGAGAGAAGAGGAGAGGGAGAGAGAGAATAGGAGCAAGGGAGGCAAGAGCTCTCTCTGGTGTTTCTTTTTATAAAGACACTAATCCCATCATGGGGCCCCACCCTTAGGACCTCATCTAAACCTAATCACCTCTCAAAATCCCCACCTATAGCTACCATTGCACTGGGGTTAGGGCTTCGACATGTGAACAGGGGAGTGGGTAGGAGGGTGGCATTTAGCCAACAGCAGTGACAGTGGAGCAAATACTTGAAGGAGGTTTGGGAGCAGGCGTGAGGCTCTCTGTGGAAGGAGTGGTCCCCTGGCAAGAGTGTGCAAAGGCCCCGAGGCAGGAACCTGCTTAGCGTGTTCTAGGAATAAGGAGACCAGCGTGGCTGACACAGGCTTACACATGAAGTCACATGCTAGTAAACTTGAGCACTCAGGCTCCAGTCAGAAAATACTGGGTTTTCATCTCCCATCAGCCCCCTCTTTAACGAAGTGGTGGCCTTAGGCAAGTTAATGTGTCCTTTCCGGTCGTCGGTTTCCTCATTTGGGAAGTGAGGATATGAAAACTCATGGTTGTGATAAGGGGGCACAGAATGTAAAAGTACTTGTACGTCGGTTTCCTCATTTGGGAAGTGAGGATATGAAAACTCTGCTCATGGTTCTGATAAGGGGGCACAGAATGTAAAAGTACTTGTACCGTGTCTGACATATAGTAAGCGCTTAATAAAATTTGGCTATGGTGCTAATAACAGTAGACCTGTATTATTAATTGATCACCTGCTATTATTATTGCTGCTCCCACTTCTCCTCCTCATTACTATGATGACTACAATGACTACTACTAATAATAATACTTAATACCGAGGGCAAGAAATCGCTTCTGATAAGTTTTTGGATTTTTATCATTCCAGTCCCTCAACCCCATGTAAAGATTTCTGAATTGTGCATCAGTAAATTTGGGGGTGTTTTCTCACCCTCATTTTCAGTATTCGTGTTACCTGAAGCACGTGAGTGGCAGGTGTGGCGATATGGTTATTAAAACAAAAGGCAGTGCTTTCTCCTTGCAGAGTATCGGCTGGCGGGTGAGCGCCGATGGTAAGGAAGCCTGCAGGGGTGGTGGCATTCTGCACTGAGAGTCTCCTGAGGACCTGGGACTTCACCTGGGCCTGGAGCCCGGCCGGCGCTCAGACCCTTCTCTCTCCATGGTGCTCCTTTCTGGCTGGTGGAGATGC
The DNA here is from genome assembly GCF_000412655.1 of Myotis brandtii. NCBI lineage: Eukaryota > Metazoa > Chordata > Mammalia > Chiroptera > Vespertilionidae > Myotis > Myotis brandtii. The sequence continues at coordinate 1,088,237 of NW_005355000.1, read as the reverse complement.
TTGTCTTCCTTGTGCTCTTCTGTGGCACATAGTAGGTGTTTAGTAAATAGTTTTCTACAGCATGCAGGTTTTATATCTGAAGAGCAAAATAAGAGAGTAAGTGGTATCCGTTTTAAAGCTACCCATTTCGCCCTAAAATTTGATCAGGCCCGATTTTGTGAATTTTTTTTCCTACTGCTGTTTATTTTGGTGAAAATGTCATAAATTGTCATTAGCTGGTGTTCATTTAAGAGTTTAGAAAACCATTTCTTTCCTCTTAGATGTCTGTTTCCTGTTTTACCTGTATAAAACCAACTTCTACAAAATGTTGTGAAGTCACTAACTTTAAAAATGAATAGCTCTAATCTCTTATTATTCGTTTCGAATGTAACATGTGTTACATATTAATATGGGAAGAAGCTTTCTGGATTTCTCAGCCGGCTCACTGAAAGGCCCTGGCCATGTTCTCAGTTGGGTAGAGCGTTGTCCCCATGTGCTCAGGTTTCGGGTTAGATCCCCCGTCAGGGCACATACAAGAATCAACCAACGGATGCATAAAGAAGTGGAACAAGAGATCAATGTTTTTTTCTCTCTCTCTCATAAATTAATAAATAATTTTTTTGTAAAATAAATACCCTATTGGTTTTGTCTCTTTATTTTGGTTTTGCTTGGAGAAGCCAGGCCGATAGCAGGCCTCGTAGGCAGCTTCTGGATTTAGGAAAAACTTTGATTCTTTGTCCCCCTCTGGGAAAAAAATGTGTGTTTCCCAGAAGATGAGAGTGTAACTGCTGGGTAGACAGGTTAGGAGGCAGGTATCTGGTGCAGATGGTTGTAAGAGCTCGGGAGCCTCTATCACATCACCTGCTGGCAGGGAGCTAATGGCAGTCAGACCCACTGCCACGTCCAGGAAATAAAGATTGCCTCTCCCCTCTCCTCGCCCTTGACCAGCAGGCCCTGTTGACAGGGATGACAAATTAGATGAAACCCAGGAGAGAGACCCAGTGAGCAGTGTGTGATAGGACATTTAATGAATATATATCAAATAAAGCAAAACAAAAACAAAGAGAACCAGTCGATTTTTTTTTCTTTTAAGAACAGGTTGTTCATATGTCACAACTGTGATGGCATTATCTTTTAAAGACTCAGTCTTGACATTTCTGTCTCTAATACAAAGTCATTGATTGAGCCCTGGCTGCATGGCTTAGTTGGTTGGAGCGTCATCCCCTAGATTTTGGGTTTGATTCCCCAGTTGGGGTGTATACAAGAGGCAGCTGATGAATGTTTCTCTCTCACATTGATGTTTCTTTCTATCTCTCTTTCCCTCTCTCTCTCTCTTTCTCTCCCTCTCTTCCTGTCTCTCTGAAATCAATAAAAATATCCTCTGATGATTTGATTCTTGATTCGATTTTGTTTGGACTCACTTTGTAGAGATGAGAAGTGTGTAATTTGCATTCTTGGGTTATGGAGAATTCTGGAGGCTTAAACTGATCTGAATCTTAGAAGCCAATGAGCTCACCACCTGACATCTCTGAAGCAGGGCTTCTTTGAAAGTGCCAATTTCTATTAAGTACAGGCATAGAATAATTATTGTTCTTAGTAACATAATAATAAAGATTTCCACTTGATTTTGCATTTTAAAAACTGGCCACTCATTTTCTAATAATAGATTTAATACTTCATGTAGTATTCTAATGAAATAATTTTTTAAAGTGAGTGTGGGTGAAGACCAGGTTTTTAAATTGATTACATCACCACAGACTTCTATTCAGTGCTGTTCTCGTTTTCCAAGCACTAGTCATTTTCTCTCATTTCACCTCTGAAAGCTACCTAATTTGGCTTAACAGTCAAAGTGAAAAATAATAATTTATAGGACTCATCTATCTAGAAAGTGTAGTCTGTAACATAAAATGAACTGGAGTGTGGCAAGAGAAATATACTACATAATGAGAGACTATAATTGCTCACTGAGAGGTGAACTAATAGGAACGAAGGCAATAACAGTTCATCAACAGAGCCTACATCATGTTGCAATTGCTTCAAGTTCATACTGTTTTGGATTCTGACTTTCAGTGACAGAGGTATTTGACAACCATTCGATAAGGCAATGGATGGTCCCAGGGTCGGGGAAGGCAGGCAGTAATTCACTTTTCTAGGAATGTGCTGATGTCATCATTTAAGGGGAAAAAACGTAAGTAGCTAATGAGCAATCTAGTCTCAAGAGTGAATTCAGCTGCCTGGGAACATCACCTTTAAGTGATGTTCAGACACTCAAGTTTTGGTCTTTGCTCATAAGATACTTTTTAAATGTTAGTTTTTGGTGCCAATAGAGCTTTTTCAGGGTGAATGCTGTATTTAAAAAGAGAGAGAGAGAGAGAGAGAGAGAGAAAGCACATGTTTAAAAATGGAAAAAATATCTAGTTTGTATACTCTTCACTCAGTAACCCTTTAACACTATACCGCACTATAACCCTAGAACTCATCTATCTAGAAAGTGTAGTCTGTAACATAAAATGAACTGGAGTGTGGCAAGAGAAATATACTACATAATGAGAGACTATAATTGCTCACTGAGAGGTGAACTAATAGGAACGAAGGCAATAACAGTTCATCAACAGTGCCTACATCATGTTGCAATTGCTTCAAGTTCATACTGTTTTGGATTCTGACTTTCAGTGACAGAGGTATTTGACAACCATTCGATAAGGCAATGGATGGTCCCAGGGTCGGGGAAGGCAGGCAGTAATTCACTTTTCTAGGAATGTGCTGATGTCATCATTTAAGGGGGAAAAACATAAGTAGCTAATGAGCAATCTAGTCTCAAGAGTGAATTCAGCTGCTTGGGAATATCACCCTTAAGTGATGTTCAGACACTCAAGTTTTGGTCTTTGCTCATAAGATGCTTTTTAAATGTTAGATTTTGGTGCCAATGGAGCTTTTTCAGGGTGAATGCTGTATTTAAAAAAAAACAAAGAGAGAGAGAAAGCACATGTTTAAAAATGGAAAAAATATCCAGTTTGTATACTCTTCACTCAGTAACCTTTTAAAACTATACCAAACTATAACCCTAGAAATTCTCCTGTCCCTGCTGGTTTCTTTTATACTATAAAAGCAATAGTACTCAGTAAGGAAACATAAGTAGTACAGTAGTATAACTTTCCTTAGGGTAGGCTTCATAGACACATCACACAACATTCGTGTTGTTTACTTTGGGCAGTGCATGTACATGAAGGGAACCAAAATTAAATCTACCCAGGGTTGAATGTTTGGCCAGATGCCTGAGAAGGTTTTAAGAACTACCATGCCCAGGCCAGCGGAGAACCAGTGTCTGTGTTAAATCAACACAAACTCCCTTTTTCTTGTATTCATCTTGACTTGTTCTTGTGATTACATTATCTTAGTGTTAGATGTAAATGGATTTCTCCCTTGGTATCCAGCCACACAGTGTTTGTTGAATGAGTATGTATCACATCCATTCCTTCCGAAGGTAATCATGAAGAATCACATGATCACATGAAATTAGGGCACTTGAAATCCTCAAATTCAGGCAATGTATTCCAGCAAACAGTCATTTTCTTACAGGTAGATGCTAGTGCTTAATAACAAATGGTCAACTAAAGTTACAGTAATTACAGGATGTGTTGACTTTCTGATTTCTTATCAAATGATAACCCAAAGAATTATGGTTGGGAGTTGTGCACATTTGTGTGCAAAGCTTTGAAAAATGGTGATTAAGAAGAGAAAATTTTATGATGATAGAGAAAAAAATGCCCCTCCTGGGAGCATTGAAAGAGGCAATATATATGGAAAACCTCCACATTATGGTAGCAGTATAATAAATGGTTAATACTAGCTTCTTTCTTTAGCAATGAGAGTGTGTGCTGGTGGTAATGCTGATAGCTGATGTTTATTGAATACATATTATGCCGAGGCTAAGCATGTTATGTGTGTTGTTTTTACAATCCTTATACAACCTTATGAGGCAGGTGTTACTGTCACTCCCATTGTAGAGAGGAGGAACCAGTGCCTAAAATGTTCAACTTGGCCACAGTTGCACAATTTGTAAACATCAGAGCTGGAATTTGAACTCAACGAGTCTGATTTTAGATTCTTATAATGATTTCATTCTGAGAGAAAGAACTCCAAAACCTTGCGATTTTTAGGAGAATAACAATATGGTCAGTAATTTCTGTTCTTGGGTCATATACTGTATTGGGAGAACTAGTGGAGTCAGCTACTACATTGGTGAAGAATGAATCATATCATGAACATGGAATATTCATGGAAATGTAACAGTTTCTCTATTAAATTATGACAGACTTGAAGACAGAGACATTTCTGTTGGTCTCTGCATCTCTGTAGTTTGATATTATTTTTAACAGCTTTATTGACATATAATGCCCATTCCATAAAATTTAGAGTGCACAGTTCAGTATTTGTGTTATATTCCTGGGACAGTGCAATGACTGCAACTATCTAATTTCAGAACATGCTCATAACCCCCAAGAGAAGCTATGGACCCATTTATAATCACTGTTGGTTTTTTAAAATATATTTTTATTGATATCAGAGAAGAAGGGAGAGGGAGAGAAAGATAGAAATATCAATGATGAGAGAGAATCACTGATTGGATGCCTTCTGCATGCCCCACACTTGGGATCAAGCCCACAACCCGGGCACGTGCCCTGACCTCCTGGTGCATAAGTCGCTTAACCACTGAGCCACGCCAGCTGGTCCACTCTTGATTTTTTTAAGCTAAAGACGGAGAGCTGCCTTAGAAACATTCAACATTGGATTTACAGTCACCTAATTTGTGGAAACTTGATTTTCTTAATTAATTATAGCTTTTCACCAAAATAATTATTTAGGTTCACATGCTTTTGAAATTATCTAGTTGAAATCATTGGAATCAGTTTTATATAATCAATTACTGTCTTGAACTCAGAAATAGTGGAAAGGATTACCTGTTCAACCTGAGAAGTCGGTCTGACCTAGCGCCCCTTTATCATAGGCAGCCTGTAGTACTGGACACAGCATTGCTGGTTTCCCAAATTCCTTTCTGCACAAAAATGCTTCAAGATAACCCTCCTCAGAAGTTGATTGTTTTGTTTTGTTTTTAAATATATTTTATTGATTATTTACAGAGAGGAAGGGAAAAATCGATGAGAGAGAAACATCAATCAGCTGCCTCCTGCACATCTCCCACTGGGGATGTGCCCACAACCATGGTACATGCCCTTGACCGGAATCGAACCTGGGACCCTTCAGTCTACAGGCCGACACTCTATCCACTGAGCCAAACCAGTCAGGGCAAAGTTGATTGTTGATAAGCATGTCTCTCATGTTGGACACTTTCATCCTTTTTTCCTTGAATGCTGAATGTTTGAAATGAATCAATGACAGCTTGAGAACTTTCACTTTCCTGTTTTCCATGAATACAGGGTGTTCATGAGTTTGTGGGTGCCAAGTTTTCCTCCCCACATAGCAGAGGAAGAGTGGTTAACAGTCAAGTGCAAGAGATTCCTTGACTTTCCTGGTCAATGGATTCTGGCCTAATTCACCTCTTTATTCCAGTTGAGAGGTGGTGGGACAGCTCCTGAGAGCTCCACCTCATCCTTCTTTGATGAGGACAGGTGATGACTTACTCTAAGATGCAGAGCTGTAGAGACTCAGCTGCCCCTCCCCCCTAGTTTGTTCCCTCATTCCAGTATCTTCTTTGGATACAGGAGCTTTCGCTGCTGTGGCAATGAAATCCTGGGTTCAAATCCTAGCTCTGCCACTTACCAGCTGAGTAATTTTGGGCAAGTCGCCTAATCTCTCTGCATGTTTTCTAATCTGTGAAGTGGGGGTAGGAAAGGTACCTACTTTGTTTGAAATGAATCAATGACAGCTTGAGAACTTTCACTTTCCTGTTTTCCATGAATACAGGGTGTTCATGAGTTTGTGGGTGCCAAGTTTTCCTCCCCACATAGCAGAGGAAGAGTGGTTAACAGTCAAGTGCAAGAGATTCCTTGACTTTCCTGGTCAGTGGATTCTGGCCTAATTCACCTCTTTATTCCAGTTGAGAGGTGGTGGGACAGCTCCTGAGAGCTCGGCCTCATCCTTCTTTGATGAGGACAGGTGATGACTTATTCACTCTCAGATGCAGAGCTGTAGAGACTCAGCTGCCCCTCCCCTCTAGTTTGTTCCCCCATTCCAGTATCTTCTTTGGGTACAGGAGCTTTCGCTGCTGTGGCAATGAAACCCTGGGTTCAAATCCTAGCTCTGCCACTTACCAGCTGAGTAATTTTGGGCAAGTCACCTAATCTCTCTGCATGTTTTCTAATCTGTGAAGTGGGGGTAGGAAAGGTACCTACTTTATAGGCTTGTTACAAGGATTAAATGAGATAACAGATAAAGTATAAACGTTGGCCTAAATACAGATTTTTGTTATGAACAAAGTTTCAAATGCCCTAAATTTACCGAGTAATTTGCATCCTTGTAGGTGAGTCCATTTGTTATCTCATGACCATTCTGTGATATAATTGGGGCAATGGTTACTCTTTCTGTTTCACAGTAAGGACTTTGAGTACCTAAAAAAGAAACTGTCCAAGGTCAGTAGCATCATTAACTTGGTGCAGAGTTGAAACTGGAACCTGATTCTTCTTCTGCCAGTCCCTGCCTTTTGACTTGCTGCCTTTGTTCATCTTGGGGAGCTATTTGCTTGCCAAAAACTTTCACAGGAAAATATACACCCTGGCTTTGTATCATGACGTGATTCACTCAGCAGTCATTGAGCGGATCCCCTAAAAGGTAACGTGTTCAAGTGTCTTGTAATAACAAAGGACAGTTGGCCTCCAAGAAAAGGATATGTGGCCAATTGGAACCGTTCCTATGGAACCACCTTGGCAGTTCACTTGGATCTGCCACTCAGAGCTGCTTTCTCTTCACCCCGAGTCGCAGTTGTTCAGAGAGAAGCTGAGCACCAGGTCAGACGCTTGCCACCTCTGATATCCAGGGCACTTTTCCGAATCATCAGCACAACGGAGTACATGCCAAGCCCGCCCCAATTTCAGGTGTTGTAGATGTGATTGGTTAATGAGATTTTGGTGCCTCCGTCACGTAGTGGTCCTCCGGGCAAGGTGGAACCCGAAAGGGTCACATGATCCCAAGCATGTGAGTTGTAGCTGCAGCGAAATAACTCTCTTTACACACCCGCTGTGGAGCAGCCTGGTAGTATTCCACTCACGACATACGTAACTACTGAGTATTCTGTGTGACTGACCAGGTCACAAGGATAGGGTACTGTTCCTGACGTTGGCTATGAGGATTGGCGGTTTGGAGAGAGGGATGCCAAGTTAGTCAAAGTGGTGTTTCTCTAAAGCAGTGGTGCTCAACCTTCTGGCCCTTTAAATACAGTTCCTCATGTTGCGACCCAACCATAAAATTATTTTCGTTGCTACTTCATAACTGTAATGTTGCTACTGTTATGAATC
>NW_005355000.1:1077833-1080527 GCF_000412655.1 Myotis brandtii | reverse complement strand
TATATTTTTGATATTTATTTTATATATTTAAATGCCATTTAACAAAGAAAAATCAACCAAAAAAATGAGTTCGCGTGTCACGCGTGTCATAGGTTCGCCATCACTGCCCTACAGTCTGCCCTCGCTACTGGAGACGCAGGAGAGCCGATGGTGCAAGTCGTGATCTGAGACCGAAGGCCCAGACCCAGGAGCGAAAAATCAACCAAAAAAATGAGTTCGCGTGTCACGCATGTCATAGGTTCGCCAGGAGCCAGGCAGCCTGAGGGCAGGAGCCTGGGCCTCAGTGCAGGCAGAGAGCGGAGCCCTCCTCTGCCTCTGTTCTGCGGAGGCCCGGACGGGTTGGCTGATGCCCATCCTCACTGGGTGGCTGAACGCCTCTCCGTGGACTTCATCTAATGTCTTCCGAAAACACTCTCACAGACACACTGAGAAAGAACGTGTTACCGGGTAACCAGGCATCTTGAACCCAGTCAGGCTGACACCTGAGGTGCGCCTCCAGACCCGGTGCCAGGTCCTTGGGAGTGGAGGAGGGAGGCCATTAGCTGATCAGCGCGTTTGGAGCAGCAAAGAACAGCTTCAAAGCTTTGGTTCCAGCGCCCCTGGGATTAGGCCCCCCCTTCTTTGTTTCTTTTTGTCTTAATCAGTCATGCCCCTGTAGTTGCTTTTCCGTTTATAACAAGGCGTCCATTCTGATTGGACACAGGCCCAGTAGATCCCGAGCCCTTTGAAAACAAGGACCTTACCTTCTCAGCTTTGTTCTGCTGGAAACAGCACAGCTGGTGTATGTGTGCGCGCACGCATGTGTGTGAGATGCTCAGCGACACTGACAGTCTGAAGAACATTCATTCCTGTGGCCATCCTGAGTAACACAGCTGTTGCATCTGAGAGCAGCAGTGTTTTGGGTTTCACCGCCTCCCCATTGTCCCTCCTCCAGCCCCCACCCCCACACTCAGTTTGAGCCACAGAATATGTCCAGTCCTTCCTGTGGCTCCCTGACCACCTTGTCCAACTCTCTCCTCTGGTCACATTGAAGTGTTTTTTTCGCTCTTTAACATTTTCCTCTCATGCCTGGGTCTTCTCACATTTAGGTCCCTTTGATAAGATCTCCGAGAGCCTTCTGGAGTTTCTACATCATCTCACTTGCTGATCTTTATTGTGATTACTTGCTTTTATCCTTCCCAAAGACGTTAAGCTTTCTCAGAGAGGGGCCTGCCTCTGTCTTGCTCACCCCCCACCACCTTACACAGTATGTGACACATACCTGATAGGCACTTGAGAAGTAGTGTTAGAAGAATAAGAGAGTAAGCATGCACTGGGAAGTGGGTAATTCTAAAGACCTTAACTCTTGCCAAGCACCAGGATACTGTTGTCTGAGGATTACTTAGCAGTTGCACCTAGTAAATGCTCAGTCGATAGTACTATTAATAATAGTATTGCTCTGTGTTCTTTCATGAGGAGATGCTTCCAACAGTCATATTAGGGCTGAGCCTCGTGCTCCCTCTATCTTTAGCTCTTCTCACCCTTGCCTTGAATGCCTTCCAAGTGTTCCTGTTATGCCTCACAATTATAGACAGTCAGTCCCAATCCCCCACCCCGCTTTGTAAATCCTCACCTGAGGATATGTTTCCATTGATTTTAAAGAGAAAGGAAGAGAGAGACAGAGTCACTGGCATCGATGTGAGAAACATCGATCAGCTGCCTCCCCTACACGCCCGGACAGGAAATGGAAGCCGAGACGTTTCGGCGGGTGGGATGTTGCTCCAACCAGCTGAGCTGCTTGGGCCGGCCACATCCCAATGTCTCCTAAGGGGAACGCCGTATTTTAGGAACTGGATCGTCCCCCACCGGTGTCCTCCCCCCGCATCCCAGACAGCCATCCCGTGGTGCACCCGTCTCAGTCAAAAGGAGACCAAAGGCGCACGCAAATGAGGACAATCGAAGGAAGATTTATCGCCTGCAAGATTGATCAAGGTGTGGGTGGAGACAGGACAGCATGAATCCCAAGGGCAGCTGCGAGGGCCCAGAGTGGGATAAAGCCTGCTGCTGTCAGGTGAACAGTGGCTTTCTGTAGAATAGTGGTTCTCAACCTTCTGGCCCTTTCAATACAGTTCCTCATGTTGTGACCCAACCATAAAATTATTTTCGTTGCTACTTCATAACTGTAATGTTGCTACTGTTATGAATCATAATGTAAATATCTGATATGCAGGATGGTCTTAGGCGACCCCTGTGAAAGGGTCGTTCGACCGCCAAAGGGGTCGCGACCCACAGGTTGAGAACCGCTGCTCTAAAGGCTCAATTTATGTTGCCTGTGGATTAGCCAGGGTTCTCCGGAGAAACACTACCAGGAGGGTGTGTGCGCGCACATATGTAGAGAGAGAGCGATTGAGTGACTGAGTGAGTGAGTGCTTGATTACAGGAATTGGCTCCCATGGTTATGAAGGCCTAAGGCCCTACAGCAGTGATGGCGAATCTTTTGAGCTCGGCGTGTCAGCATTTTGAAAAACCCTAACTTAACTCTGGTGCCGTGTCACATATAGAAATTTTTTGATATTTGCAACCATAGTAAAACAAAGACTTATATTTTTGATATTTATTTTATATATTTAAATGCCATTTAACAAAGAAAAATCAACCAAAAAAATGAGTTCGCATGTCACCTCTGACACGCATGTCATAGGTTCACCATCACTG
>NW_005355000.1:1070109-1077609 GCF_000412655.1 Myotis brandtii | reverse complement strand
GGGTAACCAGGCATCTTGAACCCAGTCAGGCTGACACCTGAGGTGCGCCTCCAGACCCGGTGCCAGGTCCTTGGGAGTGGAGGAGGGAGGCCGTTAGCTGATCAGCGCGTTTGGAGCAGCAAAGAACAGCTTCAAAGCTTTGGTTCCAGCGCCCCTGGGATTAGGCCCCCCCTTCTTTGTTTCTTTTTGTCTTAATCAGTCATGCCCCTGTAGTTGCTTTTCCGTTTATAACAAGGCGTCCATTCTGATTGGACACAGGCCCAGTAGATCCCGAGCCCTTTGAAAACAAGGACCTTACCTTCTCAGCTTTGTTCTGCTGGAAACAGCACAGCTGGTGTATGTGTGCGCGCACGCATGTGTGTGAGATGCTCAGCGACACTGACAGTCTGAAGAACATTCATTCCTGTGGCCATCCTGAGTAACACAGCTGTTGCATCTGAGAGCAGCAGTGTTTTGGGTTTCACCGCCTCCCCATTGTCCCTCCTCCAGCCCCCACCCCCACACTCAGTTTAGCCACAGAATATGTCCAGCCCTTCCTGTGGCTCCCTGACCACCTTGTCCAACTCTCTCCTGTGGTCACATTGAAGTGTTTTTTTCGCTCTTTAACATTTTCCTCTCATGCCTGGGTCTTCTCACATTTAGGTCCCTTTGATAAGATCTCCGAGAGCCTTCTGGAGTTTCTACATCATCTCACTTGCTGATCTTTATTGTGATTACTTGCTTTTATCCTTCCCAAAGACGTTAAGCTTTCTCAGAGAGGGGCCTGCCTCTGTCTTGCTCACCCCCCACCACCTTACACAGTATGTGACACATACCTGATAGGCACTTGAGAAGTAGTGTTAGAAGAATAAGAGAGTAAGCATGCACTGGGAAGTGGGTAATTCTAAAGACCTTAACTCTTGCCAAGCACCAGGATACTGTTGTCTGAGGATTACTTAGCAGTTGCACCTAGTAAATGCTCAGTCGATAGTACTATTAATAATAGTATTGCTCTGTGTTCTTTCATGAGGAGATGCTTCCAACAGTCATATTAGGGCTGAGCCTCGTGCTCCCTCTATCTTTAGCTCTTCTCACCCTTGCCTTGAATGCCTTCCAAGTGTTCCTGTTATGCCTCACAATTATAGACAGTCAGTCCCAATCCCCCACCCCCCTTTGTAAATCCTCACCTGAGGATATGTTTCCATTGATTTTAAAGAGAAAGGAAGAGAGAGACAGAGTCACTGGCATCGATGTGAGAAACATCGATCAGCTGCCTCCCCTACACGCCCGGACAGGAAATGGAAGCCGAGACGTTTCGGCGGGTGGGATGTTGCTCCAACCAGCTGAGCCGCACGGGCCGGGGCCCGTCCCCCTTCCCAAGGAAGGTGGATGTGAGGCACAAGCACGAAGCCAGGTGGACTGGTGTAAGCACCGGCACCTTCTCTAGGAGGAAAGGTCTGTGGGGCTCCCTCCTCAGTTCCCCATGGGCACTTCATGTTAACTAGCAGTAGTAACGGCACCGAGGCTTCAGCAAAAGTGAGCGCATTTTATTAAAAAATCCAGGAAGATGACACGCAGGGCACATGCTCGAGGCTCCACCTGCTGCCACGTTGAGGGCCGCAGAGAAAAGCCGTTCGTGTTTAGAGTCCCTACCGTGCACAAGGCTGTGGTCAGTATCTGTGGGTGTATTGATTCCAAATCTCTGTTTTGGGAATAAGGAGATTTACATCCTTATCTTGATTGACGACCAGGCTCCCTGAGAAAAAGGCACCTATTCGTGGAGAGGAGTTTGTGGGGCGCGTGCTAGGAGGTTTGCACTTCTGAGAGGATGGAAAGAGGACGAGATCATGCATGACTTGAGAGCCAAGGAGTCCGGACTGTCCCTCTGGGGAAACGATTGCTTAGCTGTAGCGTGTATGTTCCCTCCTTTCTCTTTGGAAACAGCGAGGATTGAAGTAGTACACAGGCAGGAAGACTAGCCAGAGAACAGAACTTGGTTAACTGACGGCCAGAATCCAAAGAATGATACAGGTTTGGCTTTGGGGATATCTCGCATGAATACAAAATAATACGTAATGTGGCTACGTCATAAGCATGGAGGCTTTTCTCCAGGAGCATATCTCCAAGAGTGTTGTTGAAGTTCACATCCCAGTTTCCAAGGCAACCAAATCAAAGCCAGATGAACATCAACCACTTGTTTGTTTCGGATGCTGACCTACATGCTGGACACTGATGGGGTCTGCATTGCTGGGGCCTGATTGGACGTTTGCACAGAACCCTGAGCTGTAGATATTTTTATTATTTCCACTTTCACCTGTCCGTGAGGAAACCGAGACTGAGAAAATTTAGTAACCTAAATTCTTCACAGAGGTCAGTGGTGGAGTTGGACTTGGAAACTAGGTTTATTCAGCTCCACAGCCGAAGCCCCCCCACTCTGCACTGTTTTCCCGAGAGGCAGAGCCGAGCTGGTGCAGTGCTCACCGTGGCGTTAGGAGGAGCGAGGTGACAAGGCCGAGTTTGAGATGCTGCTTGAGCATTCAGTCCAATAGCGAGTAGCTGGTTTTCTTTGTAATTTCTAAAACCCTTATAACTGTGTTAAGGAGAAAGTCTCCGTTGGCACTAATAGGAATCCCACACCTCCCTAATGTTTGTCAGTTCCCTTTGTCCTAAGAGAATGCAGTTCTCAGGCTCAGCGCCTCAGGCTCTAGGCAAAGTGGAATAGCTTTATTTTTTTGTTATTGTATTTCTCTTTAGTTGCTATTTGTGGCAGACAAAATGGACTCTCCACTTCACCTAATGCTAAGTGTTTCCTTACAAAAAAATGATAAGCAGTGAAATTCACCCTTCGATGTCCAGTTCTGGGGTGTTTTTTTAGAAATGACAGCCCTTCAACCCCCACAGGGATCAGAACACAGCACAGCCGCCTCCCAGGCCCCTCTCGCTGCCCCTTCAAGGTCACCTGCAGCCCACAGCTGGCAGCACGTTTACCCGCCACCCCCGGACCCTCTCAGCGTGCAGCCTCTTGAGTCTGGCTTTTCTTTCCCTTAGCTCGCTGTATTCAAGGTTCCCTGTGTGGTGTGTGGCTGCCATTTGCTGAGTGGTGTTTGTTGTAGGGATGCACCATTCGCCAACGGGAGGACATTTAGGTTGTTTTTCAGTTTTGAGTGATTATGCATAAAGTTGCTATAAACATTTGTACGCAGGCTTTTGTGTAAATTAAGTTTTCATTTTTCTAGGGTAAATATCTAGAAGTGTGATTATTGGGTCATTTGGTAAAATGATGTTTAACTTTTTAGCAAACTGCCAATTTTTTTCCCCAGTGGCTGTACCATTTTGAATTTTTGCCAACATGTATATATGGGAGTTCCAGTTACCCCATATTTTTCCTAGCATTTGGTATCTGTAAGACTTTTTCAAAATCCACACTGCCCAGGCTGGTGTGGCTCAGTTGTCGGGTGTTGTCCCGTGCACCGAAAGTGTGCCCTTTGGGTTCCCAGTCAGGTCACATGCCTGGACTGTGGGCTTCATCCCCAGTAGGGAGCATGCAGGAGGCAGCCGATATATGTTTCTCTCTCACATGTATGTTTCTCCCTCTCCCTTCCTCTCTCTTTAAAAATCAATTTAAAAAAAAATCCATACGAATAGGTGTGTGGCAGTTAAGTGTTTCCTTTTTACATGAATGTATCTGTTTTTAAAAGCAGCTTGTTTTGAAGGGGGGTATTGAGTAAATACGACTGCCGGTCCTGAGATACGGCAGTAGTTGTCTGAGTAGGTAACTGAGTGAACACCATGTTCTACGTGCTTCCTCTCCATCCATAAAGGATGAACAGCCCGGGACTCTCCTGGGTATCTGACCAATTTCAGGCAACAGAAGCACTTGTTTTATTAGAGAAAATGTTGACTTTTTATTCACCTGGAGACAGCCGAGGTAACCATCATTGTTGAAGGCTATTGTTAGATTTTGATCAGCAGGACCCAGATGAATGAAGCATCTGGAGATATTAGTGAGTGTTAGCAATTTAATCTTAGTAGGGTAACGGCTCCTCTACTAGCAGCAGTCTGGCCTTGACACAGTTTGGTCAGGCACTTGCCTGGAAACGAGGTGGTGTCAGACGTGTGGCTGTAGGCATGGCCTGCCAGTGTCTCAACTCAGGATGTTTTTGTTTCCTGACCTGGATATTTCAAGAGAATTTCTAGAAGAAGAGAGCAGATGAGCCCTGTACCTGGTTTCCGTTCTGTGGTCGTGGTTGTAGAGTTGGATGACAAGGAAGGTCACGTCTGGTTTCCTCTCCGTATGTCATTCAATCACTCCCGTATTCGTGGGCACTCGGATGTTTTGTTTGGGAGGCTGCTTTTGTTGTTGGTCTTATTGTTGTTTTCTGCAGACAGTGCTGTCACAAATATCTAAGGAGGCTTTTCCTAAGAGACCATAGTCAGTAGGAACCAAATAGAATTTATAGCACAAAGCAGAGTTAGCCTAGACCCGTGGTTGGCAAACTGTGGCTTTCGAGCCACATGCGGCTCTTTGGCCCCTTGAGTGTGGCTCTTCCTAAGCCTTAGGAGTACCCTAATTAAGTTAATAACGATGTACCTACCTATATAGTTTAAGTTTAAAAATTTGGCTCTCAACAGAAATTTCAATCGTTGTACTGTTGATATTTGGCTCTGTTGACTAATGAGTTTGCCGACCACTGGCCTAGACCATTTTTCAATGCATCGAAGAGTTTTTAAAAGGAAGGTTTTCCTGTGTGCGTAGGAGATGTCTGCTGTGTAATGCAAGTATGGTCCTTGTTGTTATTCTGAGAGCGAAACGCTTTGGCAGCAAGGGACCAGACACAGTGCAGTGCGGGCAGCCCAGATGCTCTTAGGGTTTCTAGCTGCGCTGGCCAACCCGGTTGCCCCTGGCCAAGTGTGCTCTTTAGATGTAAAGTTCTTAAAGTTCAGGTCCACGGTCACACTGGCACTTACCCATGGCCACGTGTGGCTAGCGGCTGCCATGTTGGAGGGCGCAGACAGGGACCGTTGCTATTGTGGCGGAAAGTTCCACTGGGCAGCGATGGTTTGGAATGAGGGACGCCACAGTCGGAATGTCTGCGCTCAGGTCATCATGCTGCCCAGCCTCTTGTCCTGTGACCTTGGGCAGGGGACTCCTCTGACTCTCGGCTTCCTCACCTATACAAGGATCATAATGGAACCCTTACCTTGTATTCTGTCTGTCTTGTGAAGATTTGATACAATAGACCTGATTCATTGCTACCACCTCGCCTGAGACATGAGGAAGCATCCAATAAAGGGAAGTTCTTTTCCTAGTGCTCGGTAGTCTTTCTGCTTTTGCAAGTGGGAGGTGGGCACTGTGTTTATTTAAAGCTAATAACAACCAGATACCATTGGGCCAGTGTCTAGCTAGATGAGCAGAAGGCAGTGTTGTAGGCCGCAGAAAACCCGTTTGTCAGACTGGTGATTTTTTTTTTTTTAAATATGCTGTCCCTGAGAAACATGATAGAATTTGTTTTACTTCTCTCCTGCCAGGAAGTAACCCTTCTGGCTTTGTTAGAAGCATGGTTTGCAATAATTGTACCCACCCCAGATGGCTCCCGAAAACCCTTTGAAATGCCATCTGCCAGGCGTGTGTCCAGCAGCAGCCTGTCATTCTGCTGGAAGAAAAGAGGAGGCGGAGTCCCTGCCCGCCCTTTCTCCCGCGTCACTGAATGGGGCCTGGTCCTGCTGGCCCAGACCCAGGCGGTTACTCAGGGGGTGACAGGGAGGACACCTCCTGCTGCCGGCAGAGTGGGAAGGTTTTGTCTGGGTGATAAACCCTGAAGGTTTTGTGGGTGGAGACTGCCCCCACCCCGCACTCCCTCCCTCTGGCTCAGCATATTTATTTACATGAGGGAAAGGGAACCTGCTAGTTTCATTCTTCCTCTAAAATGTGGCATTTGTCAAGTTTGTCATTTTTTTGAGTCCTTTCAGGAAATGAAGACCCATGGGTGATTGTTGTCTTTAACGTAAATCTGACAAGTTGTTTCTGAAAACATGGTTGAAAGAAATGGCAAAGATAAGAGAGCTGCAGGAGGAAAAACAACCACCACATTGTTTGGGTTGGGAGACTTTAAAAATCCAAGGAATCTTTTGTTTGGTTTTATTTATGCTCATCTTGGGTGGGGGTGGGGTGGGTGGATGGCTTAAATTAATGGCAACATACAGAACATATTTGGGACAGATCCTTTCACAGCAAGTTTCAAAGAGATTCTATTCTTACACTGCCTGGAATTTCCCACGATGATGTCGGCTGTTCGTGTTTTCCAAGTAGCTGGCTGAGCAACTTTCTCTTGGCTCCAACATCGCACCCTCATCCTGTGCTGACTGCTGCCTCATAGTCCCCACTGAGGACCGTGCTTCTCTCCCAGTTACTACGTCACAGGGTGCTCGTGCTCAACCCAAGCTTCTCGGCTTCTTCGTCTCACACTCTCTCCCTAGATTAGCTCTTTCGGTCTCTTGCCTTTCAGTATCACTCCCAAGTTTATGTCCCGACCTTTAGTCTGATATTGAGGTTTATATAACCAGCTATCCACACTCTCCACCTAGATGTCTAATAAGCATCCCCAACTTTATCTCTCTAAGAGTAAACTCTTAAATTCTTTTTCCCTAAAAATCATTTCCCCCATCTTCTTGATTTCCATAAATGGCACCACCCATTCGCCCAGGTCAAAAAATTAGATGCTGGTCTTTATTCTGTTTTTCTTACACACTTCATCTGTTGCTGGTGGAAGTGTGGGGGGCAGGGGCCCTCCCAACCTGTTGCTCAGGGGAGGGGAATTCTTGCAATATTCTGAGGAAAGAATTTTCCAAGACTCGCACGGCAGGGTGAGTGATTTTTATTTGTGTAGATTTAATCCCCGAGTTTCCAAAATCCCATTTCCCTTTGTCCAGTCATAGAAGAGTGCGCTCGTGCACTGCTGGTGGGAATGCAGACTGGTGCAGCCACTATGGAAGACAGTATGGAGCTTCCTCAAAAAACAAAACATGGAACTCCCATTTGACCCTGTGATCCCACTTCTAGGAATATATCCCAAGAAACCAGAAACACCAATCAGAAAGGATATATGCACCCATATGTTCATAGCAGCACAATTCACCATAGCTAAGATCTGGAAACAGCCTAAGTGCCCATCAGTAGATGAATGGATTAGAAAACTGTGGTACATCTACACAATGGAATACTATGCTGCTGTAAAAAAGAAGGAACTCTTACAATTTGCAACGGCATGGATGGAGCTGGAGAGCATTATGCTAAGTGAAACAAGCCAGTCAATGAAGGAAAAATACCACATGATCTCACTCATTCATGGATAATAAAGACCATTACAAACTTTTGAACAATAATAGATACAGAGGCAGAGCTGCCTCAAACTGATTGTCAAACTGCAGTGGGAAGGCCAGAGAGGGTTGGGGGGCAGAAGGGAGGGGAGTAAGAGATCAACCGAAGGACTTGTATGCATCCATATAAGCATAACCAATGGA
>NW_005355000.1:1039945-1070033 GCF_000412655.1 Myotis brandtii | reverse complement strand
ATAAAAATAATTAATTAATTAATTAATTAAAAAAAAAAAGAAGAGTGCAGCTGGGGCTTCCGTGGGGATAAAACCAACGTTGTGTCCAGCGTTTCTGTTCCGTATCGGAGCAGTGTCCATCCTGCATCGGACTAGCTTAGCTGTGCTCCCTGCTGCGGTCCGTCAGCCCATTGCCTACAGGCCCGCATGGCTCTGGAGGAATCATGGGTGAATGCAAGGGAGCAGGAGCCAAGGACCCCACGAGCCAAGAGTCCAGTGCAACAGGAGAGGGGATTCCTTTGTTTAGGCCAGTGGTTGGCAAACTGCGGCTCGGCAAACCGCAGCTCGCGAGCCACATGCGGCTCTTTGGCCCCTTGAGTGTGGCTATTCCTAAGCCTTAGGAGTACCCTAATTAAGTGAATAACAATGTACCTACCTATATAGTTTAAGTTTAAAAAATTTGGCTCTCAAAAGAAATTTCAATCGTTGTACTGTTGATATTTGGCTCTGCTGACTAATGAGTTTGCCGACCACTGGTTTAGGGGATTATGTATCCCCAAATGCATGTATCAAGCATCTCTTTCCCCAGGTTTGACTGTCAGATGAGTACTTTTCCTATGTCACCCCAACTTCGCTGGGCATGCATCTATCTCCCCTTTGTTGGACCCCTTCTCCCAGTGATCTGCAGGGAATGGGCTGGTGTTTCCCTGGAGAGTGCAGAATTGTAGCTTCCTGGTGAAGCTGCCCAAATGACATGCCTATAATATCTGGCTTCCCTTTGCTCCTTTCCTATTATTAATAACTGGATAATTACAACGGTATCATGTCCACTCCATCAGCAAGTTCTATCTTAAAAATATAGACCTCGCGTGGCCCAATGAGTTGATATACTTTTAATACATCTATGCTATGGACTACATTACAGCTACTTAAGATACTCAACAGTTTCCAGCTGGAGTGGCTCAGTCGGTTGAGCATTGTCCTGTTGCTGCTTTGATTCCCAGTCAAGGGCACATGCCCAGGTTGTGGGTTGGATCCCCGGTCAGGATATGTATGGAAGGCAACCAAACCATGTTTCTCTCTGACATCGATGTTTCCCCTCTCTCTCCCTTCCTCTCTAAGCGTGTCCTCAGGTGAGGATTTAAAAAAGAAAAAAACAAGATGCTCAACAATTTGTGATAAAAATATGATTGCTTCTTTCCACCTGCTTCCTAGTGTTCTTGTCCTTGCCCTGATTTCTCTCCCTTGGACACTGTAACGGCACCTGATTGGGACCCTTGCTACTCTGTTCATGGCCTGTTCAACTCTGTAAAGCCAGATGATCCTTTAAAAATGAATCATGGCATCACTTGTCTTCCCATCCCCCTTAGAATAAAGCAGGAAGTGTTTTCTCTCGTTTCCGTAACCTGGCCCCTCACTTTCATTTTCATTTCCAACCTCTTTTTCACTGCTCTGCGGCAGTTTCTCTGGCCTTCTTGCCCTACCCACAACATGCCAACCCTATTGCCACATCAAAGACCTGAACCTGAACCCCCTCCAGGAATGCTCTTCCCACCATCACCTTTGCAGGGCTCTCAGTTTTGATGGCACCTCCTTAGCCAGCTTTTCCTCATCACCAATCTAAAGTAGCTTCTTTCCTCTCCACCCTCCCGCCTTCCTCCAAGACATTTCCAAGCCCTTTCACCTATGTTGCTCTGAGACACTTTCTAATGCTTTAACCCAGCGGTTCTCAACCTGTGGGTCACGACCCCTTTGGGGGTCAAAGGACCCTTTCACAGGGGTCGCCTAAGACCATCAGAAAACACATATATAATTACATATTGTTTTTGTGATTAATCACGATGCTTTAATTATGTTCAATTTGTAACAATGAAAATACATCCTGCATATCATATATTTACATTATGATTCATAACAGTAGCAAAATTACAGTTATGAAGTAGCAACGAAAATAATTTTATGGTTGGGGGTCACTACAACATGAGGAACTGTATTAAAGGGTCGCGGCATTAGGAAGGTTGAGAACCACTGCTTTAACCTATGTTTCCTACAAAAGACTTATTCCCTCTTGAAATTAAATGCTGTATCTCTTCACATCCATATTTGCTTTCTATCTTTCATAGTAAAATGTAAGTTCCATTAGAGTAGGGGCTTTGTCTTGGTCATGAGTGTTTCCCAGGCCCTAAATTAGTGCCTGGCATCTGTTGGGACCTCAGTAAATATCCTATAAAATAAAAGCCTAATATGCTAAGTGTCCGGTCGTCCGGTCAGCTGTTCAACCAATCAAAGCTTAATATGCTGATGATATGCTAAGGCTGCTCAACCTCTCACTATGATGTGCACTGACCACCAGGAGGGCAGACGCTCTGACTGGTAGTTTTGCTTGCTGCTGGGGTCTGGCTGATCAGGACTGAGCGACATGGGCTGGACACACCCTGGACCCCTCCCGCAGTCCCTCCCTGGCTGGGCCAACCTCCCACAACCCTCCCCAGCCCCAATCGTGCACCAGTGAGGTCCCTCAGCCTGGCCTGCACCCTCTCGCAATCCAGGACTCCTTGGGGGATGTCAGAGAGCCGGTTTTGGCCAGATCCCGCAGGCCAGGCAGAGGGACTCCACTGGTGCATGAATTTGTGCACTGGGCCTCTAGTTTAATAAATAAATGGAATGTAAGAATCTATATAATGGTAAATGTATAAATCATTTGAACTCTAAGATTTTATTAACTCATTTCATTGTAACAATAACTATATTATTGTTTATAAACTATAATATCTGCTAATGATCATTGAGCTAAGTCCTCTAAATGGATCATCCCATGCAGTAAACACAATACACCTATGGTGGGGGTACTATTGTGATCACCACTTTGTGGATGAAGAAACTGAAAAATAGCAGAAGCTAAGGAACTTGCCCAACACCACAACCTGGGGAGCTAGACCATGAGCCCATTGCTCACTCCAGACCCCTGCTTGTCAACACCATGTGATATTCTTGGTGTTTCTGGAGTGCCTGCTGTGGGCCTGACATGAGATATACATTGAAAAGTTGTGAGCTCCCTCAAGGGACTTGTCATTGTATGCCAGGGGAGCCAGAAATGGAACCAACTAGGAAACAGTACAAGAGTGGACTTCTGGACACTCCACAAGCAGGCTGCTCTACCAGACAGCGCAGCATGCTGGGTGATAAGCAAAGATTTGTAATATAATCATCCTATGGAAAATTCGCAGCTATTCAAAACACTCGGATTTCAGATACTAGGAAAATTGGGCTCATATAAAAATGCACTTATCTTGAGTAAAACATGCAGATGTGTTGGTTTTTTTAACTGAAGGACATTCTGGATAGCACCGCAGGCGTGTGGATATGGTCAGTCACATGTGATCAGAGACTGCACTGTGCTGGGAACATGCGAGCCACCAGGTGCATGCAGTTGGTAATTTAGTAGCTTTCACATTCCTAGGACTAGGGGATAATCCCTGCTCATGGTATAGGAAAACACTGGTCTGCTAAGCAGTGTGGGTGACAGGGCCTTTCAAAATGAGCTATGTCAGCTACATCCCCTAACTTGAAGGTGGGAGCCGAAATCATTTGCTTTTGTTGGTGTTTCATAATACTTAATATGGTTTCCTGGTACACACTACATAATTGCATCTTGGTTTATTTTCTTTTCCTGGCTTATGTCTAAACCACACATCTCCACGTTGCTTCGTTGAGCTTCCACTAAGATGATAGGCCCACAGCCAGCACCTGAGCTGGTGACTCACATGCGCTAGGCCAGGGGTGGGCAAACTTTTTGACTCGAGGGCCACAATGGGTTCTTAAACTGGACCGGAGGGCCGGAACAAAAGCATGGATGGAGCGTTTGTGTGAACTAATATAAATTCAAAGTAAACATCATTACATAAAAGGGTACGGTCTTTTTTTTTTTTTTTAGTTTTATTCATTTCAAACGGGCCGGATCCGGCCCACGGGCCGTACTTTGCCCACGGCTGCGCTAGGGGCTCGATATGGTTATTTCATAAGAGGCATTGGTCTATTTGTTAATTGTTGTGAGAATAACCAGCTTAAATCAGGGGGAGAATTTTTTAGCAAAATATAGTGTCCTTTCCCTCTAGTCGGAACTGTGGATGGCCTCTTTTTACCCAACATATTAATTACACGGAGAGCAGCGCATTATTCAGTCCCTGGGAGATATCCAAGCGCAGGTCCTGGGCAATCGGGTTTCCCCAGGGTTGTGTTTATGTGGTGGGTGCCGTTTTCTGCAAAGGGCTCATTACATTGGAACTTGCCGGATGTACTGAGGAACACAAGAGTCTCAAGACCTGTGATAAAAATATAAACCCCGGAGGCTTTGAGCTTAAGGTGGATAACGTTTTAGTAGTTACCAGAATCCTCAAAGCTGCTGATTATGGACGCTTTCTGTATAAAATCCAGTTCACCTTCTTCATTCACTGCATTTTTAAAAGGATGAACTCTCCCTGGGCTACCTGGCTGTGCCTGTTTCTCTCCGCTCCTGTCTGCGAGTCCCAGGCACGGGTGGGTGGAGGTGGGGACGCTCCTCTTAGAAAGAAGTTGTCTTCACCAGGTCCCTGTCTGGGCAGATCGGTCTGAAAGTCTCGGGTACGCCGGCTGACTGAACAGGTTATTTTAATTACACCTGGATGTGGCACTTCCTGTTCTAGTTGAATGATGGTTTCTTGTGCCTTTGTCTTGTCTGCTGCAGGCACAACCCGCTCTCCCAGGGAAGGAGAAGTGCCCGGCGTGGACTACAACTTCCTGACTGTGAAGGAGTTCCTGGACCTCGAGCAGAGCGGGACTCTCCTGGAGGTCGGCACCTATGAAGGTGAGCTGCCCCCGGCAGTGAGGACACCTCTCCCCAGCCCCCAGGGGACCCAGGCCATCGGGGCAGAAGGGCTGTGTGCACTAGTGAGGTCTACACACCAGAGGAGATTGCAGGTCACCCTACTGTGAATAATAAGATATGTGGACTAGGCTTCGTGTAGCTCTTTAAAAGTAGTTAGTTTTTGTGGTATTTTCTTCTTCTACAAGTTTTCTGATTTAATTTATTAATTTAAATATGTGTGTTTTGTTTATCAATATGGGCATGTGTGGTATTAGCAGGAAGGGGAAGAAGACTCGATCAGTCACAAAATGGGACCTTTAGGGAGTGTTGTTTTCATCTCGATGGAAAGGAATGGAATGCCATTTTTACTACTAATTAATTTTAATGTGTTTTTCAGGTAGATAATACATTTACATGGTTTATAAAGAAAAATATTTACAATGTCCATTAACTAATCTCTTCCATATACCGGTTACCACCTGCCTAATTTTCATTTCGTTTTCCTTCCAATACTACAACTAATGTTCTTACTTTCTGATTACTGTTATGAAATTTCTTTATGTAAATATGTGTGTGTGTGTAATACATGTGTGTGTTTTATGTGTGTGTTCTTATTTCTTCCCTGTTTTACACAACAGGTAGTATATAATGCATGCATGCAACTTTATTCAACAGTGTGTCTTACAATCTTTGCAGTTCAGTAACAGAGCACTTCTTGTTTTCTTTTTTAAGTGGCTGTATGCTCTCTTTGTGTGGGCATACTATAACTATTTAACTAGCTCCCTTTGATAAATATTTTTAATATTTCAGAATACTATTACATTGAGTAGTGTGGAGATAAATCATTGCACACAAGTGGAATCATGTCTATAGGATGAGATACCACGAGTGAGATTGCAAGGTCAAAACCAAATGTGGGGGAAAATTAAACTTACATTTTCTGAAAGCAATATTACAGCTTGATTGCTCTTCTGAGTGTTACTGTTTGAGACAGGAGGATATAATATGCTATTAACTAGGTCAAATTAATTTGGTCAAATTATTATGGTGTATCTTTATGAACTCTGAACATTTGGATTTATTGGACAATTACGGGGGCATTTTCAAGATTAGACTTAAAAACAAAGGATAAGTACGAAGCTGACTTTTGTTAGGGACATTGTGGCTTTTCTGTGAGAGTAGCCTCTGTGAGTCTGGGTGCTGATCCTGCCTTTATATTCTTTGTACCTGCTGCTCATTTCCAAATTGTGAGCATACATTGGACAGTGTTTAGATGATTGTCAAATTCCTGATTGTGAACTCAGGAATATTTCCTTTGAGTATTGCTAATGATCAGTTGTCTTACTTTCCTGGTGGTTTGGGGCTGGGAGAGGAATCTCAGAAAGCCTGAAGCAAGAAGGGTTCATTAAGGACTCGGAGTGAGGCGAGGGCGGGAGAAGTGCCGGAGCCTCTTCAACATGCTGTCTTAGGGATGTGAGTCTGGTTAAAAATTCAAGGCTAAGGACAGAGCAAATGTGAATCCACCTTGGTTAGCAGCAAGTGAATAGTCCTTTTCTGAAATCAGTCCTTATGCCCTCCTGGGGAGCTAGAGTCCCCTAAAATAAAAACTGGAAACATCCATTTACATTTCTGGAGAGGTTCAGGGTGAGAGAGTGGTTGTGCAAAGCCAAAGAGTGTTGAGTTGAAAAGGAAAGGCATGTGGGTTGGACAAATGGTCTGGGGAAAAGGGAAAATAAACTCATTTTATTGAGGTGTTTCTGTTGCGGGTCCATAGGTGGAATCACTGTGTTTTCCCATTTAATTTGACTGCTTGGCAGAGGTCGCTGTTACCACCACGCTGTGGAGGGGATGCTGAGGACAGGTAGCACCTAGGACCTCCTCCGAGGCTGTGCCTTTGGAAGGTTGTACAGCTGGTTCCAGAATACTAGAGCCAGGGACCAACCCAGCTCAGTGTGACTTCCACACCCCACATCTTTCCTGGAAACCTCAAAAGGAATATCCTAGATATAACTGAAAAATTGTTAGCACGACCTGCTGGTATGTGGCAACAGAGAAAGGTTTTTCAAAAAATATCTGATCGCCTCACATGACCTGGTCTTTCTGTGAATGTTGCTTAGCTGTTTGGGAGTTGAAATTTTCTTCTGCCCAAGATTAATCCGCTCCATTTTGAAGGCATTTGACGGCAGTGTTCTTTAGTGTTTGACCTTTTGGCTGTATAATTTCCTTACCAGGCGAGATGGCTCATCATTTTTGGAACTGACTGGAGTCTATGATGTTGACTCTTATAAGCTGAAAGCACCACGCAGTTTTTATTAAACGCCAGGTGGTGTGATAAGAACGGGGCTGGATAGATTCTTGAGAGCTCCCTCTGCCTTTGCACCCCCTGGGCCACCCCTCGTGGTGGCTGCTGTCTGCTGGACGTGCAGGCGCGCTGGCTGCGCTGTGGCTCTGCTGAGTTTGACTCTCAGCCCCTCTGTGGCTGAGCTCTGTGCCCTCCTGTGAGTTGCCTGATGCTCACATCTCCATTTCTCTTTGGGAAAATGAAGATAATAACCGTGCCTCCTTATAGGTAAGATGAAATGAGATGCTAGTTGGAAAGGCTGAGCATGGTGTCTGACATGTAAGTTCTCCATCAGCATCGGCTCCGATACTGTTTATTTACACACATGACTGGTCCTGAATGGCCGCCTCAGTGAACCAGTAGGTTTGCTGGTAAAACCGCTTTACTCCCTTCCCAGGCGCTCACCATCGCTTTCCCTGCTCAAACTGCTTTTCTCTCAGCCTGTCCTGGTTCCAGAGAGGAAAACTGTACTGCAACAGCACAGGACACTTCACCGTTCATAAGTAAGAGTAATAAGTGTGCATGATGGAACACTTCCTGTGGTAAAGAACTTAAACATGTTTAAGTCCAGGTTGCTTCCCTTCCTCCCTGTCGGTAACCACAGTTACAGATTCTAGTACAAAGTTTCAGCGAACTCACACATGAATGTCATATGCATGTGTATTCTTGTTCATTTCACTCTACTCTTGCCCTTCACACTTAGGTATTTTGGAGATCTTTCCACATTACCCCATACCGTGCCACTTTATTCTTTATAAATGCTGCACAGTGTCCCCGTGTATGAATATATGTAATTATTTTAACCAGTCGCCCTGCGGTAGATGGACACTTAGGTGTTTTTGTACACAGTGTTACAGTGAGCATTCTGCATAAATCCCTCACTACGCTATTTTGACTATGTCTGTCACCTGAGGGCCTGGCAGTCTGGTTTTAAAGAAGCCCTTTTATACCAGTACAGTTTGTTTCAACCATGATCTGTTGAGCACTTACTTTGGGTCACTGTCCTGAGCCCCAGGGTGTGATGTCCCGGTCAGAAGACCAAGGCAGCTCTGCCTTCGAAGGCGCTCATGCTTTTCAGTTATTGATCACACACCCGGTGTGTACTGTGTGCTGGGTGCTCTTCACAATGTGTTACATTCACTTGCTTGCTCAGTTGACCAACAATCCCATGAGGTAGTTATATTTTATCCCCACTTTGCAGAAGAAGAATGTCAGGCTCAGAGATGCCAGTTATCTTTTTCAGAATAATTTTTTACTTTTCGATTAGTGTTGACATACAATGGTATATTAGTTTCCATAACAACATAATTATTAGCCATTTACATAACTTACACAGTGATCACCCTGCTAAATCTAGTACCCATCTAACACCATAAATAACTAGTACAGTCTCATTGACTGTATTCCCTGTGCTGCCGTTTACATGCCCGTGACTATTTTATAACCACCAATTTGTACTTTCTAATTCCCTTCATCTACTTCACCCAGCCCCTCTATCTCCCACCGACCCCCAGTCTAGCAAACATCAGTTTGTTCCCTGTACCTCTTAGTCTATGTCTATTTATTTATTTATTTTGTTTTTTAGAGTCCACACATAAGTGAAGTCATGTGGTATTTGTCTATTGCTGTCTGACTTATTTCATGTAGCATGTTGTTGCAGGTGGCACAATTTCATTTATTTTCTGGCTGAGAAATAGTCCATTGTATACATGCACCACTTCTTTATCCATTCATCTGTTGATGGATCCTTAGTTGTTTTTATATATTGGCTGTTGTAAATAATGCAGTGAACATAGGTGTGCATACATCTTTTCAAATTAGTGTTTTGGGTTGGTTTGGATAAATACCTGAAAGTGGAATTGGTGGTCCTTCTTTGTCTATTTTTACAGCCTTTAGTTTTAAAGTCTATTTTGTCTGATATAAGTATTGCTCCCCGGCTTTTTTGTTTGTTTGTTTACATTTTCATGAAATATCTTTTCCATCCCTTTACTTTCAGACTGTGTGTCTTTGAATCTGAAGTGAGTCTCTTATAGGCAGTATATGTAAAGATCTTGTTTTCTTACCTATTCAGCCACCTGTCTTCAGATTGGAGCATTTAATCAATTTACATTTGAAGTCATTGTTGATAGCTATGTTGTTTTTGACATTTTATTCTCTGTTTTTTTGTATCTTCTTTCCTTCTTCTTAAAGAAGAGCCTTTAACATTTCATATAATACTGGTTGGTGGTGACGAACTCTTTTAGCTTCTTCTTGTTTGGAAAGCTCATTATCTCTCCCTCAATTCTAAATGAGAGCTTTGCTGGGTAGAGTAATGTATTGCATGCCATTCCCTTCTGTCCTGCTAAGTTTCTGTTGAGAAGTCAGCTGACAGTCTTATGATAGTTCCTTTTTAGGTAAGTAACTGCTTTTTAAGTTTTCCTCTATCTTTAACCTTTGGCATTTTTATTATGATGTGCCTTGGTATGGGCCTCTTTGGGTTCATCTTGTTTGGGACTCTCTGCACTTCTTGGGCTTATATGTCTATTTCATTTGGCAGGTGAAGGAAGTTTTCCGTCATTATTTCTTCAAATGGGTTTTCACTTCCTTGCTCTCTCTTCTTCTGGTTCCCAATGTTGAGAATGTTGATATGATTGATGTTGTCCCAGAGGCCTCTTACACTGTTCTCATTGGCGAGGGGGATGCTTGTTTATTTATCTATTTTTGTTTTGTTTTTTCTGTTCTGATTGGGTGTTTTCTGCTTCCTTATCTTCCAAATTGCTGATTCTAATCCTCTGCTATCTCTACTCTGATGTTGATTTCCTGTAGGGTATTCTTCATCTCACTTACTTTACTCTTCATTTCTGACTAGTTGTTTTGTATGTTTTCTATCTTCATATTTATGCTGCCTATCTCTTTATTAAAGTTCTCACTCACTAAGTTCTACTTTCCCCCTAAGATCATTGAGCATCCTTATAAGCAGTGTTTTGAATTCTGCATCCGGTAGAGTCTTGTCTCCATTTTGTTTTGTTCTTTTTTTTGGAAGTTTGTTCTCTTTTTTTGTTTGGAACATGTTTCTCTGTCCCTCATTTTGGCTGCCTCCGTGTGTTTGTTTCTGTGGATTAGGTAGAACTGCTATGTCTCCCAGTCTTGGTAGAGTGGCCTTATGTAGTCGGTGTCCTGTGGGGCCCAGTAGGGCAGTCTCCCTGGTCACCTGGGCCTGGTGCTCTAGGAGTGTCCCTTGTGTGGGTTGTATGTGCCCTCCTGTTGCTCTGCCCACTGATCCAAACCGGCTAGGGCTCCCCATGTATTTTAGGCACCTTTCTAGCTGCTGCCCCAGTGCTGGAGCTCAGAGCTAGTGAAGCCACCAACTAGTACAGGGGTCCTCAAACTTTTTAAACAGGGGGCCAGTTCACTGTCTCTCAGACCGTTGGAGGGCCGGACTATAGTTTAAAAAAAACAACTATGAACAAATTCCTGTGCACACTGCACATATCTTATTTTGAAGTAAAAAAACAAAACGGGAACAAATACAATATTTGTATTTGCATGTGGCCCGTGGGCCGTAGTTTGAGGACCCCTGAACTAGTAAGTTTGTGTGCAGGCCCATTAAGAGGAGTGCCTGGGAGTCCTGCAGCCTTCTGTCTCAGCCACAATTTCCCCTGGATTTCACAGCAAGGAGTTCTGGGGAATTCCCTTCCTAGCACTTTCTCTTGCATTTTATATGGAAACCCTAGTTGTTAGTATTGGACTACATTGGTGGTGGTAGTGGTGGTGGTAATGAGTCCTTAAATACAGAGGTACTTATGTGATTGAAAAGCTGGACTTGGTGAAGTGCTGGTTATCATAAGGAGGGAAAGAAGCAGGCGATGATAACCCTCCTAGCATGACTTCTCGTTTCTTTCTTACATACCTGGATATGCTGCTACCATTTGCTGAAATCAGAAACACTGAAGAAGGCCAGGTGTGGTGAGGCGGGGCCAGGGGGCTCCTGGATGAAACTGTCCAGCCCCCCCAGCTATAGTGCCGACACTTACATAGACCCCAAGAGAGTCAAGGCCCTTCCCAACTATCACCCCTCATGAGGCATAGAGCTCAAAATTGATCTCCGCTTTGCAATTGGAACCAACTTCTCTGTCACTAGACAGAATCAACATCAAGCCAGTCAAGGCAAAGGGGACGAGGGTGAATGTGTCTTTTCCTTTGGTCTGACTTCCTTGTTATGCACTGAGCTCATTTATTGATGCGGTGGTTGGAATAAATCAGTTACACCATCTCCCTTTTGTCTTACTTTCCTTTTTATTTCCTGTTGCCATTTTTGCTCAGCAAGACAGGTTGCTGCTCAGCCCGCCCGTGGACTTCTGTGTGAGAAAGTTTACAAAGGATGAACGGTTCTGTGGGGGAGGTTCCAAACACGCCTGTTTTACAAATGCCTCTGCGCAGTGGAGGCTGGTATACAGTGTGAGCAGCGCAGAGGGCTTCCCTCGGCGTGAAGTGCGGTGCCAGGGCGACATTTCAAACTGCCGTTAAGGGGTGCATATTTCTGCATGTTAATTAGGAAGGGGGGGTGTCAGCATTCAATAATGTCATTGTTTTGCTTCCTAGAAGGTCTGCAAAAAAGCAGCTGCCATGGGCGTACTTTGGGGGGACACACAGATAAAAGCAGGGGTGAAGAGAGTTCTTGTTTGTCATTGAGGAAAAGGAGGCGGCTGGAGCCCTGCTCTTGGCAGGCCTTGGCAGCCTTCTGCCTCGACAGCTCTGTTGGCAAACTCTGCCATGAATGTTCTCTGTTGATAATGAAAGGAACCGGAGGGCATCTGTGTTGCTATTGGCTGCTCCTCTGCATAGCAAGACGGGAGGCCGGGGGCCAGGGAAGTCCGCTTGCTTCCTGCTCAGAGAGCCCCCAGGACTTGTGAGGTGAGAGCAGAGATGTTGGAGAAGCACAGATCTATGTGTAAATACCAGTCATCACTCATGCATTGTGTGACTTTTAGTTTCTTTTAATGAAATGGGAATACTAGTGCCTTTTTCTGTAGGACTGCTAATAAAGATTACAGTAAGTGACTATGTGGCTAGTGACATGTGGTAGGTGCACAATAAATGCAACTTTGGTTAATGTCTTTTGAATATGTATTTGGACCACAATGCCCTCTTCTACTATGTAAAGCTTTCATTTGCCTACAACATCTGGCATGTTTAAGAATACAGAGTTTATCATATGCTAACTCAGAGCCAAGCACATCGCTGAGTACTCTATTATAGTATCTAATTTAATATTCACAAAAAACATATTAGGTGGGTACTATTCCTATCTTTATACCGTGGGAACTGCGGCTGGAAAGAGGGAGGCCTAACCTGCTCAGGGTCACAAAACTAGTAATTGCTGTTGCCCTCTTCTGTCTTTTATTTAAAGCCAACTGACTGGCAAGAGCAAACATCTATTATAGGATGTTGGCTATTGTCCCGTGCACATAAGTCATAGTCCTGTAGGGCGGAGCAGGTAGGACAAGGAAGAGTGAAAAGAAAGGGATGCGGATTTTGTGAATGACGCCATTAAGTGCTGAGCGAGCGAGTGGCAAAGTGAAGTGAAGCGGCTCTGGGGTGATTCACGTGTAATTGGACCGGAAAGAAGCTGCCCTGAGTCATGCTATTACAAACCAGATCCGCAGCATAGCGATGCATGCTGCAATCCACGGGTGCTGTCCCCACGCCAGTAACTCACGCTGCAAGGAACTCCCAAGTGACAGTTCGTGCCTGGCACCATGGTGGGTGTGGGGCTGCGGTGGCGCCTAAGAACAGATGTGGTCCCTGCCTTCAAGGGCTTCAAGTCTAGAGGTGAGGACAGGTATTGATTAGTCAAGCAGTTTGATAAATACAGCAAAGGGCGTTGGGAAGGAGAGGGACAGGGTTCCCCGAGAACATACAAGAACCTGGAAGGGCGGCGTTGGTCCAGTGTGTGGGGTCAGATACTGTCCCTGAGGATGAGTGGGTGATGACGGCACAGGAAGCAGAGGGAAGGCTGTTAACCAGAGAGGAGCAGGTGCACAGCCGTGAGAAGAGGTGTGCACAGCGTGCATGTGGGGCTGAAGGAAAACGAGTGGGATCAGAGCAGAGAGAGCAGCAAAGAGCAACCTCGAACTGGGCCTGCGGAGCCAGCAAGGCCAGGCATGTGTGGCCTGGGGCCAAGGCCAAAAAGGAGTTGGATCAGTGTCTGTGTCTTTATGTTCTATAGTGTAGCCATGTCAAAAGTATAGGTTTTGCCCATCCCCACCCCAAAAAAAGTGTTTTGCCCCCTTGTGGCTGACCCTGCCCCATGGAAAACGTCTGCTCCCGACTCCCAGCTACAGGTGGCCACTACCATGCTGTCCTATGTTGTCCTGTAGGAAGAAGACAAGTCTCCCCCTCCCCCACCCCATACAAATTATAAAAGGAACATGGGACCAGGGACAGCCCTGGACCAGCCAGGCTGAGGCCAAGGAAGGCATTTCTACTGCTTTGGGTCTGGCTGGTCTTCATCTACCAAAGAGGAGTAAGTCCCCAGTGCCAACCATAGTGCCTGGCACTAAACGCTTCTCCGTCAGAAAATACACGAGTGAATACTAAATGTGTGCAAAGTGAGAGGTAGTATAGACTTGATTCATCCTCGCTTAAAACTCAGGGAGCGGTTCTCCTTAAATATTTCATCAAGCTCTAAAAATTATTTGCAGCCCCCATTAATTTTTAAATGCATGTCAGAAGAAAATGTTTGCTTTGGCTTGGTGGTGGCCAGAGACTGCCTGTTAATTAAGGCGGCAGAGGCTTCCTGCTGCAAAGGGCCTGCCCCCCTCCAGCCGCCACCCCTGTTGAGTTTTCTTGTAGAGCCAGTTCTGCAAATAGCAACAGAGAGGCACACATTCCAGCTTGGGAGGGCGCCCGGCCACCTCGGGAAGTGTGTGTTGGCTAAGGTGGAGGCTGGGGGAGCCGTCTCCCGTCTCCTAGACACTGTGCAGCCTGCCAAGTGATGACCCAAATTAATTTTTTAATCACTTATAATTCTTTCCATGATTTTTATTTAATACCATTAAGTGATCCATATATTCTTCCCAGGGAGTCCCTGGTGTGTGCTGTCAGGTTTGTCTCTGTGCCACGGCTCGGCTGGGCTGGTTATTTATGACTAGAGTGCGAACTATTGACAAGGTGGAGAGTTGGCTGGAAGGGAGGGGATGTGCACTCACGTGGGAGGGCGGGGTGAGGCAGGGGAGGGGGAGAGTGAAGAGGGTGGCTGAGGCCCTGGAGAGGCCAATAACTATGGCAAATGCGGGAGAGCATGGTATGAAACATTTCGTTTTTAAATGTTGGTCACTAACTGAAATTTTTTTAAAAATATGTGAAAAAAATATCTGTAAAGGAAAGTTGAACCTCTGCAATGAGAAAACCCCTGGGTAGAGCTTTTCTGTGAAGGCCGTAGCCCTGTGGACAGTGAGGACTGCCGGAGCGATCGGAGGAATAACACCTCTGCTTACCACACCTTCTAGCTCATGGGCACCTTCGGGAAAGCTAGGTCATTTGAGCTTCCTGAGAATCCTGGGAAGTCGCTCCGGCTGGTGCTGTTTCGGAGAGAAGCTTCCCAATTCAGAGACTGTATGAGACTGAGTATCAAACTTCCCACAGTTACCTGGGCCTTGGCAGGCTCGCTTGCTTATTCCTTTGTATCAAGGAACAACACCCGGTTGCCAGTGATCAGCATTTGAGACACACTGTGTCATTAACCCTCACAACGAGGTGTGACCAGCCTCAGTGTAAAGATTAGAAACAGACACTATCGACATTAGTAAGCACGTATCAGGCCTCATGCTAGCGGATTGGCATGGGCAAAGGCTTCCAATGGACCACCTCGTCTTACCCTCATAGCAGGTGTTCTGGGAGGAAACTAGAGGATCCAGTTTTACAGAAGAGAACAGGATTTTTACAGGTGAAATAACTTGCCCAGGGTTGCAAGCCAGTGGGGAAGCTGAGACTTGAACCACAGGCTCCCTCTTCCAATTCTTTACCACCATCGCGTGCTGAGCACCGCTAATGCCCATCCATTAGAGCAACCCAAATGGCATTGCTGGTAATTGACAGTTTGTCTTCTACAACAGCATTTGCATGTGGTTCCACCTAATGAGATGCACCTTCCCCGTCTCCAATCATCATAAACTAGTTTCCAGAAACAGGAAACAACAATGGATGAGTGGATTCTTCGGGGGTGCTTTTTGTTGTGTTTTAGAAATCTGCTAATCATTTATTAACTTAAGAAAGACCCTGGACTTGGAAACAGAGGCAAATCCACACACATTTGTCAAATTTAGGTACCACTTTTACTTTCTAGACATTTATTTCTGTCATGAACAAGATTTCTAAGTTTTAACTGATTCTTAAATGACGATGGTTTTGTGAATATTACTTCAGTTTAATGGCCCTGAAAAAGTAATATGATTGTAAAAATATATTCCACACCTTTCAGTGGAAGAATTACTTGTACACATTGCCTTAGTTTAACCTGTAAGTCAGAAATACACATGATGCTTTGATGTGATTGGAAGGAATTGGAATTAAATTCAATAAAAGCTCTACTTTTTGTTCACTGTAAAAAATTTCTTAAAAAGTTGGCTTTCTTCCTTAAACTTTTCTGATAGTCTTCGGTTAGTAGGAAAGTCAGCCCGTAGCTGAGGGACAGTGAAGCCGAGTCAGGGCCCTTGTGTGTGCTCCTTCCTCACATACCTGGCAGCCCCTGAAACACACATGGGGCCTTTCCTCTGGCTGGTTCTGCTGGTCCCTGTGCCTTGAAGTTGGAACCTGGAAGGACTGGGGGAAGAGAGGGATACGTCTGTCACCTTCCGTGAAAGGCCACAGAATGTGCGTCTGTGGTCTCCGCCTGTGGCCTCGGGTCCAAGCCTGGTGCCATCGGCCGCGGCCCTTTTCAGTTGGAGGGTTCAGAGTTCCCCCATGACCACCTTGCACCCCCTCAAAGAGAGTGGGTGTGTATATGCATAAACTTGGTGATTTTAAAGAGATAATACTCATTGGAAAAGTTTTAATTATAAAAATCAAGCTTAAAGGAAGCAAATTCTTCATCACTTGTGTCTCATGCAGAGGTTACTGCCTCCTTATCCTTTGTGCTTCTATAATAAAGTGTATGTTTTTAAATTTTTGTTCTGTGTAATTGTGAAGTGAGGTTAGACAGGGGGATGAGATCCTTGGAAAGGATCGGGGTTTCTTGTGATTTACAGGTTCTTCTTTGCTAAGCCAGAACAGCAAGGCTGGCTTAGGACACGTCTTAAAGGGCTCAGTACACCTGGCCCGCCCGGCTTCCGCTAAAGCCCCGAGATGGGGACTGGATCAGGGGCTTCTTAATGTTGATGTTTTTTATCATCCACTCACAGAATAGTATTGATTATAAGCTGTATTTTTCCAGCTTTGGCCATTTATGAATCACCTCATGATTTTTGTCCATATCTGAACATAATGTCTATATAGTTTTTTTTTTTAAAGCATACTTTTTAACTTAAATTTTCAAAAGGAAACTCCTCACTACTATTGCTGTGCTTTATTTAATTGATTAATTTCTTATTCTATACTAGAGTCCCGGTGAAGGAAATTCCTGCACTGGGGGGGCGGGGGGAGGGAGCCTCCCCACGGGGATTGGGCCTAAGCCAGCAGTCAGACATCCTTAGCGCTGCTGTGCTTGCCAGCCGTGAGCCTGGCTTCTGGCTGAGCAGCGCTCCCCCTGTGGGAGTGCACTGACCACCAGGGGGCAGAACCTACATTGAGCATCTGCCTCCTGGTGGTCAGTGCGCGTCATAGTGACCGGTCATTCTGCCGTTCGGTTGATTTGCATATTAGCCTTTTATTATATAGGATAGTTGCCTTTTTAAACTGTAGGCTGAAAAAGTCAATTTTAAAAATATTGTTTTTATTAATTTTTTATTTGTTATTTTATTTTTTTATCACCATTTATCCCCTCTCTGCCCTCTTCCACTTCCACCCCCCACCCCCCACAATCACCACACTGTTGTCCCTGTCCATAATTTTAAAAGTAACCTTTAGGCCTTAGCTGTTTTGGCTCAGTAGATAGAGCATCAGCCCAAGGACTGAAGGTTCCCGGGTTCGATTCTGGTCAATGCCATGTACCTCGGTTGCAATGTCAATACCCAGCCCTGGTCAGGGCGCGTGTGGGAGGCAACCAATCAATGTGTCTCTCTCACATCGATGTTTCTCTCTCTGTCTCTCCCCTTCCCTTCTTCTCTCTCTAAAAATCAGTGGGAAAAATGTCAAGTGAGGATTAACAACAATAACAAAAAAAGTAAGCTTTGTATTACTACCATAATTTACTAATTAGATTTTTTTCTAGTGCACATTAAAAATATACACACTTATTCAAATTGAAAAGTCCATCCATGTACCACCCAGGAGCACATTCTGGTTGGATCTTAACCAAACTTTGGGGGAAAGTGGCTGAGAAAAGTTGGGTAATTACTAGAAGAATGACACGTAAGGGTTTCCACCGTTGACACAGTTTCTGTTAAAACTTGGCAAGGTTGTTCCCACCCAGGATGACCCTGAGCGCTAAGCCTGCCACTCAGTTAAAGAGGCGCCACGTGGTGTCACTGCCCTTCTTTGTAAAACCTGCCCTCGTGAGGAGCCCCTTCTGAAGGGAAGGTGACCTCCACTTGGTCGGCCTGGAGGGTGCAGCCAGTAATGAATTTTTTATGTTCTGTGAGGCTCAGTCACAATTGGACTCAGCATTCTGCTAGTGCATATATGTAAACGGGTGACCAATTGAAATTCCGATGTAATGAGGGTGAAGTGTTGCTATTCAGCGCAGCCGCCTTTGTTTTGAGTCTAGTAAGTTCTTTGCACCAAAACAATGCAGCTTTCCTTCCAGCTTCTGAAATGTCCAGCTGGATACCAACGACATCTTTTCCAACCCATTTCAGAAGCGAAATACAGTCTGTTCTGGGTTTTGTTTTGTTTTGTTGTTTTTTCCAGCTTAAATACATTATTTTAAAATGTGCTGAGACAGTTGGATGTGAAGTTTTGAAAAAAACAACAAAGTATTCTTTCTGAAACATGCAAATGTGTCTTTCCGTCGCCTAGGAAACTATTATGGGACACCCAAACCTCCCAGCCAGCCGGTCAGTGGGAAAGTGATCACGACGGATGCCTTGCAAAGCCTTCACTCCGGCTCCAAGCAGTCGACCCCCAAGCGAACCAAGTCCTACAATGATATGCAAAATGCTGGCCTAGTCCATGCGGAGCTCGAGGAGGATGACGGTCCTGAAATGAACAGCAGCTTCACAGGTAAAGCCCGGATGGTGTTCCCTGTCCCCGGACTTGGGGAAAGGGGGTGGTGGGAGGCTTTTTGCAAATTGTAAGGTTTCTGTTCTCAAGAGGAATTAGGAAGGGTCACCAGGATTCACACTGACCCCTCATGCTGGGGAGAGGTGTCTTTTCCCGTCTATTTATCATGTTGCTTTGCAAGACTGTTCTAACTTCACCCAAATATCTGAAAGGGGCTGGAGGGACAGGTTTGTAGAGAAAAACCAGTGTTGTTTCTGCCTCTTGAAAACTATGTGTAGAAGGCTATTTGTATATTGTCTGTTAATTTCCTGGCGTGACACTGCTCCATTGTTATGGCTGACGGCTGACAAAGGGAAATATGAGAATGGGTTTAACAGTTTAGTAACAAGCGATGCCCTTTGGAAGGCTAGCACCATGTGCATCATACCTTTGTGAGTAGAGCTAGAGCGGAGATATATCATGTGTCTATTAACATGGGGAAATTTTACATCATATGCCCTATACAATGGGAAATAATAAATGCCCTGCTTACCTGTTGCATATGCGTTCTGTATCAGATGGCACATATTACTCATTGCATTACCTACTTGTATATATTCAGGCTGCCAGCCCCCACACTTAGGTAAGACCCCTGTATTTGATGAAGGGGTCTTCAAGGACAGGCCGCTGGATGTGGCTCTCCTGTTGGTCTTGCACGTTTCCAGGAAGCACCATTCACAGAAGCTATGATGGATGTTCCCTGGGTCGGTGCAGTGACCTAGAACTGTCCAAAAATACTTTTCACTATATGGGGGTTTGACCTTATATAGTAACTCAGAACCTAACAACTGCATGATAGGTGAGTTACTACCGTCTACTAGTATTATGTTGCAGCTTTGAAGAATATCTTGTTTCTTCTATTTTTCCTATACTTAAATATTTTCTCTTAATATTTTAGGGTTACAGTTCTTTGCAGCACATGAATCTTCCTCTCTCGTATTGACCTCTTCTGACTTCACCACATTCAGCCATTACTTGGTTAGACTTAATTCCAATAAAGGGGAGATTACTTAAACTGTATTTTCTTCCTTGTGCTACCAAGTGTAATGGAATATTTAGGGGAAACTTTGTGTTACTTGAATGCTTTCTACAGCCTATATGGGCCTCTCTGAGGTTTTCTCATTTTTTAAAGCTCAAAAACCTAAAATTCCTCAACATGGCAATTAAAAACATTCTTGATGACTTTCTTATCTACCAGTAGCCTGATCCCTTTGCAAGACTCATTGGAAAAAGCAGGAGGAGACCTGGTTTGCTCTCCTAGCTTGCTTCTTAGCCGTTTCTCATTATGAACATAGTATCTACTTCTCACATTTGCAAAATAACCAGCTAGGATTAAGTCATGCCTGTGTTCCCCCTTCCAGCTCTAAGAGTTTGATTCCATGAAAATTGCCATTTTCTCTATTAGAATGGGCTAGGCCAGCGGCTAACTTATAGCTGCAATAGCTAGGAGAAACTTGCCATCCTTTACATATTGAAATTAGGTTCTTTCAACCAGTTAGAAATAAATATTTTATGGATTTATAGTTAGTAGCTCTCATTGAAATGAAAGCAGATTTAAAAAGTCAATATTTCTTTTGAAAATAGCTAATATTTTAATGCTTAATCTTTCAACAAATAAGAAGAGCAAATCACGATATAACCCAAAACACAGACGTGGACACAGAAACAGAAGTCCTGTGGCGTCACGTGCCGCGAAGCAGTCCTGCCAAGCATCTGGGTGGGCCCAGGGAGCTTGCGCCTTTATTTGTCCTTCATTTCTTAAGTACATTTCTTGGGAGAAAGCGCATAGGGGTCGTTGACTCTAGGTCTTGATGCCTTTCCTATTTCTAATACTAAAATCTCTGTCTCTAGAAGCCATGCCTCAGAAAATCTGTCCCCATAAAACCTCCACTTGAAATCCCGGCATCAAAGGAAATGCTTTCTACAGCCTATATGGGCCTCTCTGAGGTTTTCTCATTTTTCTTCTGGGCACAGATCATCTTCGCTAGCGTCAGTCTGATCATTAGTTTCTGCACAAAACAGTGGCACCTGATTGTCTTATTCGGATGCCTGCTTTAATGCCAAGAAAGCCGATAGGACGCACAGAGAACTGGCCTCAATATACACATTGATGGGACATCCTCCGTATGTAAGGAATGTGTTGAATGAGTGCCCCCTCACTTACCAAACTACAGCTGTGACGGCTGATAACCCATCATACACTAACTCATGTAAATTCTTTCAAATAATTGGCACTACCCCATCTATGATACGTGTATCAAACCAGCTGTGTCAAAGCATCTTGCACTCTGAACCCCTTTAATAGCAACCCACCAGCCACTTTGAGCATAGAGTGGCAATAGCATAAAGATTACATGTTAACAGTCTCTCCTGGTGATTCTTATGTACGTGTAAGTGGGGGAAGTGGACATTCCAAAGACATACCAGAAATGAATACATGGTGGCTCCTAGCGAAGTAAGGGTGAATCTTTCCATTCTTGCCAAGTTTTGAATTTATTCTTTATTGATTAGTAATTTCAAAATGTTTCTTCTCTCTTCGCCTAATTTCCTTTCTTCCTTCAAATGTATAGTTGTTAAAGGGAATTTAGGCGGTTGAGTTGTTAAGGAGGCCAAGGGCAGCCTTGATTTCAGGCATGAAAGTCAGTCACAGGTATTAGGTGACTTTCTGTGTTTTTCATCTCTGCTTTCCTCTGTGTAGGCCAAGTGTCAGGCAGGATTGGCAAGCTGTCAAGAGGATCACCCGAACCTGCAGTATGAGAACCCATCAGCTTAACGTCTTCAGCATCAGGGGCCCACCTCTTGACTGATAGCTAAACTTTCATGCCTGATGTTCTTTGGTTTGCCTTGGATCATATGCCTGATCCAATCACAAATACAAGAGAGATAGGAGTGTGAATTGGGCCCCCCGTGTGAGCTAGCAGCGAATTTGAGACAGTCCCCGGAAACCTGGAATAAAGGGGATGGTTTTTAAAGAGAGGTCTAAGTGGTGGTAGCGGAAGAGGGGAGAGATGCAGAGTGAGGAAAGACCACAGACAGCCTCTCGGTGTGCAGAGGTTTTGGTGGTGGTTTCATAGGTCCATCTCCATCCAGCTTTTGGATTACCTTTGTTCTGGCAATGTCATTGGGAGCTGCTGATCAGAGAAAGATGCGAAGTATAGCCTTTCATTATTCCTCAGTCTGCATTCAGTAAGTCAGGAATGTCTACAGTACAATAACTATGGGAGATAGAAAGTAACTCCGTCACTGATTTTATGTTTTCCAACCCCATAGAGATTGACATTGGCCTCTATAAAAATTCAACCAGAATGTCAGCATTGCATCTGTGGATACTTTGATGACATCACCTCTTGATGTTTCTGGTTAATAAGAAGGAAAGAGACTCATGTACTTGGAGGCTTCTTTTTAACACCCAAGTCAAATCCATCCACCTACATAATACTGTTCTGGGGGAACTGTCTTGGTTTTCACGGGAACATTCTCCTCACTTTTTGCAAAAGTGACTCACTGGTGTAACTCTCTGCATTGTAAACTTTTACATACTTTCTAGCTTGATTGGTGAATCTTTGATCTTTGCCACTGTCTACCAAAAATGCTTTAAATAATTTATGCAAAATGGACAAGAATGCCACTATATTGTTTTCATTGTGGACTTCTTTCTCACCTTCAAAAGTCCTCTGAGCCATGAAACCAGATGATTCCCCCGGAATGACAGTTCAGCTCCTCTGTGTTTTGATGACCTTCTCTTCCTCTTTTCTTTTTTTATGGCCTTTGTAGTTTAAGAAACTTTAGGGTTTGAGTCATGATCTGTTTCTTCTTTGACACTTGCATGATTGTGAGCAGCGTATCATTTGAGCATGTTTTTCTCTTCTTTATTTTTAGGTAAAGTAAATTTGGTCTATCATTTTTGATGTTTCTGCTTAAAAACTTTTATCTAAAGCAAACAGAATAGTCAATGGTCAGAAAGGAGGAGAGGGTGAGGGCTTGGAGGTGCCGACAGTGCTTGGTGCCGTGCCTCCGTTTGGGGTTTGATGGATGATTGTCTCCTCTGTCTCTCTCTCTCCCACGACTGCACAGCCGATTCTGCTGATCAGGAAGAGCACAGCCTGCAGGAAGCAACGCTCCCACCTGTGAATAGTAGCCTCATCGCTGCCCCCATCACGGACCCTTCTCAGAAGTTCCCTCAATACCTACCTCTTTCTGCAGAGGATAATCTAGGTCCTCTACCTGAGAACTGGGAGATGGCCTACACCGAAAATGGAGAAGTCTATTTTATAGAGTAAAGTATACCGTTATTTCTTCCTGGCTCTGTCCCTGTCTTTCATTCCCCTTCCTCCTTCTCTCCAGCAGCTACAGATGCAGCGTAAATCTGAAAGGACTGATCACAGGCTGGTGGAGTTCTTTATTCAATTTAATAAGCTTTGCACAAAAAAGCAATTAGCATATCATCCTAGTCATTGAGCCTGAATAGCTTGAGGAAACATACAGTCAATAATTTCCTTAAAGAGTTAGACAACTAAATTATGGTGTATATTTAAATTATGGTCTAATATACTAAGAATATATTTAGCCATTAAAAATAGGTAACTCATTTGCTTATTTTCTCTTAGATGGGTTGCAGTTTTCTTTTTGTTGAGTTTTGAGAGTTCTTTATGTATCTGGATACAATGCCTTTATTATATTTGTCATTTGCTAATATTTTCTCCAAGTCAGGATTTTCTTTTTATTGTCTTAACTGTGTCTTGTGAGCAGCTGGAAGTTCTTGATTTTGATGAATTAAGAACTTACCAATTTTCTAATTTATAAATATTTTTTCTGTTGCGGCTTGTGCTTTTAGTGTACTAGCTAAGAAATCTTTGCTTAACTCAAAGCCATCAGGCAGTCACTTTCTGCTGTATTTCTTTCAGAAGTTTTATAGCAAATAAATTAACCTCAACCTCCACCTTACACCTCATACAAAAAAATAACTCAAAATAGATCACTGCAGACTTAAATGTAAAATGTAAAGCAATAAAACTTACGAAGAAAACACTATAAAAAATATACAGATTTTTCCTAGATTGGGATCTAGGAATAGGCAAAGAAATCTTAGATTTGACATCATACACATGACCCCCTAAAAGGATAAATTCAGCTTCATCAAAATGAAAAACTTTGGCTTAAGAAAAGACTCTGAGAAGAGGATAAAGAGACAAACAATAGACTGGGAAAAATATTTGCAAACCCCGCATCTGAAAATTGACAGGCATTTAGAATATATAAAGAACCCTCAAATCTCAGCAGTATAAAAAATAAAAATCCTCTTAGAAAATGAGTTAAATACATGGACGTACATCTCACCGAAGGGGGCGTACAGGTGACAGGTAAGCACGTGAGGAAACACTCAACATCGTTAGCTGCACATTAAAGCTACGAAGGTATCATTACGCACCTATTGGGATGGCTAACATAAAAAACAGTAACAACACCACATGATGGCAAAGATGCAGAGAAACTAGATCATGCACGCAGGGCCAATGGTATGTAAAATAGTATGACATTCTAGAAAACGGTCTGGCAGTTTCTAAAAAACTAAACCTGTGACTACAACATCACCCAGCAGTTGCACCTTTGAACACCTACATTCACAGGAAAACTGTACATGGATATTTAAGTAGATTTATTCCAAATAGCCAAAAACTGGAAAACCAGATGTCCTTCAGTGGTAAACTGTGGTCCGTTCATGCCAGGGAATACTATTCAGGGCAGTTGGGCAGCGCGTTGACTTCTCCGAGGTTTTTCTGGCCCTGGTGTATTTATGTTAGGTGACTTCGGGTTGCCTTCACCTCGTCTGAATCACAGCTTGGGCCGCTGCCATTAATGATATGCATTAGCTGCCTTGAGCCACTTGCATGAATTGAGGGAGTTTCCCACGGTCATGAGAAGTCTTATGTAATAGAGTGAATGAAATAGCAGCCTCCTGTGTGAAATCCCCGCGTTCACGATTTAAGTCACAGCAAATTTAAAGTAAATTGGGGTTTGCTCTTCAGCAAATGTGAAGACTAAATAAGTCTAGTCAGCCGCGGACAATACAGACAAGGGGTGTCATTTGGAACTCATTTTTAAAAAATGAACCTGAGATACCATTTCAGCTCTCAATACTGGCGTGATTATATCTTCCGTTGAGTAAAAAGCCCACCAGAGTCTTTCCCTCAACCACCTCCTAATTCCTAACCGGGGCTCTCTGGTCTGGGTTTGCTGTCACAATGAATCTGTAGTTGAAGAGCAACTGTTCAAGAACGTAAAGTTTTTTTTGGTCACTGAGCTCTCTGCTTTTCCTTTTTAAATCTATTTCTTGTTTTTGTTTCTGGATTTCAGCCATAACACAAAAACAACGTCTTGGTTAGACCCTCGGTGCCTGAGCAAGCAGCAGAAGCCTCTGGAAGAATGTGAGGATGATGGTAAGGGGCGTGGCAGCTCTCCTTTTAAATGAGTTCCGTGTTTGTTCCAATCTTAGAGAGTTGTAGCAGAGTCAACCAGTTTTCACAGTGAGTTTTCAAAAGGAAATCCAGTTTCTAGTAAGTGCACTCAGGTTACCAAAAGCAGAAGGGGAGTCAGTAGACTTGTTCAGAAGAATGATTTGTGTGCACATAAAGGCAGATGCGCAGCTATGTTCCCGTTGGAAACAGAACTTTACACAGTCAGGCAGCATTCACATGAAGATACAGCCTCTGCCTCCAGGAGCTTGGAGAAAACTGCAAGAATAGAGAATTGCCTGTCGAACCCTAATCCTATATTATGAAATTCTTAGGGGGGAAATCAGTAGCTTTTCTTAAACTGTCCATGTTTTATGACTATTATTTCCCCAGATGTTGGTGTCAGGAAAGCAGATCTTGACTTGTTTGGGAATCTCTGTGTAAGTTAGAATATATCCTAAACACCTAAAAAGTGTATTTTTCCAAGAAAGGGGCTGAGGTGTTACCCTAGCCCACTCTCCTCGTTATCTCAACAAAGAATCAACTGGCTAGAAAGGTTACTGTTTTAAAAAGTTTATTTCAAGGTTGTGGGATTTCTAACTGCTTTTCCAAAATGAAAAAAATTAAGACAGAACAAGCATGTTCCTTCTCAATACACCCAAGTCTTTCCCAAGCTCTACCAAAATTACTTCTTGGCATGGACGAATTAAAAGGGAAAGGATTTGCTTTGCTACTCATTATTCATTGCTGGCATCTGAATTAGTGTCATTATTGAATTAGTATAATTATCTTACTGTAAGATAGTGAACCTTTAGTAATGTGTGCTGTGAGGCAGAATTGTTATGTATACACGTGTTTGAAAAGGTAAGCAGTGAAGTACAACCTATCAGACTA
The DNA here is from genome assembly GCF_000412655.1 of Myotis brandtii. Classification (NCBI taxonomy): domain Eukaryota; kingdom Metazoa; phylum Chordata; class Mammalia; order Chiroptera; family Vespertilionidae; genus Myotis; species Myotis brandtii. Next base: position 1,044,187 of record NW_005355000.1, on the reverse strand, counting down.
GCATGTACTCCAGGACACTTCACTGCTCACGGGCTGCAGATGACATGGCATGAACGTAGACTTGCATGTTCATATTTATCTGATTGGCTGAGAAGACATGACGGAGATGCCCATTTTATTTGGTTGCTTAGTCCGTTCCTGAAGAAGGAATGGAACAGTTGTGGTCGCTGCAGTATTTTGCGTGTGTAAGGGCTAATGGACTATCCTGACTATTCACACGTTCAGTGTGACATATAATACAAAGGTGACGGATTTTCAAAGATCAGGACATAATATACATTCAACCGTCAGATGTCATGGAACAAAATTTAAAACTTTATTTGAAGCCTGACGATTCTGAAGTCACTTCAGGCGCTGGTGTTACCATAGGGTCTTTCATGTCAGTATCCATCATAATTACACTGGGAATGTGTAAAAATGCCTGTGAACATAAATTCAGAGGTTGTGGAGAACTCCAATAGTTTTTATTGAGAAAAAAAGTGTTAATGCAGTAAAAGTATTGACTAGAATTACTGAATGGTTTTGTTACCAAGTCTAGTAAGTTTTAATTCTTAGGTTTCTTATCATTGGTGTTAATGTTATTTCCTTTGGAACAAGTATGTATTCAGACCAAAAGCACTTAGTTTAGTAATTATCCCTCAACACTAGAATTCACATATTCTTTTTCTAGCAGAAATTGTATGTATGCCTATGTGCCTGTGTACACTAACAGTATACTAGTAAATAAATAACCAGATTATAGCACTGTGACTAATACAGGTTCCTATACCTGCATTGTCTGCTGCCAGGTAACACAACGCTGCCTTGTACTGTGTATGTCCTAACACAAAGCAGACTAACATTGTTGGTCACAATATTGTTTCCGTATTTCTTTCGAGTCTTTGTAGACATGCTGCATGCTGGTTAGATGTGCAGTCCCCTCACAGAATACTGACATTTCACATCTATTCATTGCGTGCCTTCTACCTGTCAGGTGCATCCTAGGAACTTCAGATGGATCAGTGAACGCGATAAACAAAAAGCCCTGCTCTCGGAGAACCTCAATTCTAATAATTTTTCACTCTAAGTGTTTTTGTTAAACGTTGTGTATCCTCCAGAGTATCGCTCAGAGTGCGTTCCCATGACCTTGCCCACAGATGCCATTAGGTCGCTTCATTACATGTCTTACATAGAGGACTTGTCCCAGTTTTCCTTTCATCTTTATTTGCGTGAGCTTGGGCTTGTCTCCCCCTCCGGAAGGATGATTGTGCTCCGGGGGTGATTGTGCTCGCTTTGCCCCTCTGTCACCTGGCATAGTGACTGGCACAGAGTTGGTCTCATTAAATAATTATTGAAGCAATAAATGAATGCCCCCAAAGACATTATTAAATAATATCCAAATGGGCATGCTCATGAAAGCTTTACGTAAATCATATTCCCTCTTTGAGAAACAATGCCAGCATCAAAACGTATTGTTGGCAGTTGTATAGTCTTTAAATAAAAAGTGCATAAGGTGCTTTCACGTCTATTCATTGAGTGCCTTCTATCTGTCAGGTGCATCCTAGGGCCATGTGGGTTATAAGTCAGCAATCGATTTGAGGAATGGTTAGTCCCTATCATGTGCCCAAACCACACGGCACTGAGCCAATTGCACCAGTGAAAGCAGCGTGATCCCTGGTTTGGGGGCTCACTGTGGAGGGACAGCCCCCACTCGGGCGCCAGAGGGACTTTATGTATGAAATGTGTGTGCTGTCCTGTGTTCTCACCGCAGGTAATAAAATGTTTGGCTGACAAGGGGGGGGGGGTGTGGGGGGGTCCAAGAATGGAAGGCACCTTCACTTGCTTTGCTCACAGAAATTATCGAGAATATTCTCATTCTAATATTTCCGAGCTCTTTGACTTAGAAAACTCATGTAACTTAAACTGCCTCCTTCAGGGCAGCCTTCAAGCTTTGCTTCCCTAATGTGCATCATCGTGACATAATCCATCTTTCTAACCCCTCGTTGTCCAGTCTGCATGCTCAGTGTGTCCCCCACCCCCAGGCAGCAGTGTCGCTGGGAAGTTAAGTGATGCTGCAGTTGTGCGTGTAGTTGCCTCGCTGATGAGAGGGTTACTGGAGGATTAAAGGACTCCTATGGAAAGGTCTAACAGCACAGTTGGTCAGTAATAATGACTTTTCGCTTAAGAGCACTGAAACCACAAAGGTATTTTCATCTTTAACAACCAATCAAGCTCCATTTTGCAATGGAAGGAAATGAGCCATATAATTACGTTCAATATCAGCCCTTGCCGTTTGGTGATTTACACTGAGGTAGGTCTCCCGTTTATTAGCCACAATGCAGGTAAGGACTAAGTCACGGAATGTGTTTGCTGCTGTTTTTCTGAGGGGAGTTTCTTTCCTGGTGCCGGTGTCTGAATTGTTTTCTCTTTTCTGTCTCATTCCTGCTATTCCTTTGGAGAAGAAGGGGTCCACACGGAGGAGCTGGACAGTGAACTAGGTAAACCCGCAGCTGCGGCTGCTGCATGACTCCCCGCCATGGCTTTGTCACCAGCGAATGGCTTACGCGCCCGGGTTCTTTAGTTTGCATTCTCCAACTAGGATTTTCATTCCAGTTTACCCACCAGGGGTCAGTCTTACAGCCCACATGTCTGACTGCAGATCATTGGAGCTGTAATCAGTTCCATCTACAGAGAGGAAAAGCTCGCAGCAGGTGCTGGGTATGCTTGTGCCTTGAGGATTAAGAAAAAAAACAGAGGAATAGAGGCTTGCTACGCCCCTTGAACTCTCTCATGTAACCTTTCTCAGCCTCGTTTTTTATTTGTTTGGTGGATAATACCAAAAAAAAGCAAAGCAAAACTAATAAAAACCTATCAGACTAATTCAAGGATCATTACAAGAGCAACACTAATACAATAATTTCCATGAGTATTAGCTGAATAGTTACTGTCATCAGTATTGTGTTGTTATTAAGTCATTGGCCACACGTTTGTACCTGTGGTGAATGTGGCCGATTTCCTTAGGGTGTATGTATCTATGTAAATCAAGTCTTGACTACCCTAGCTGTGATAATTTAGAAATTATTCACATTAGCAGAAAATGCCAAACTCTGTTATCCTTCTTTGCTACCGGACTGCATGAATACTGTTCCCTGCTCAGTTACCTGTTCAATGTTGTTCATATCAGTTGGCATGCCATCTTCTCCTTTCATGGAAGGATCGACAGCAAAGCTCCAGTTCGGCTAAATTGCACAAGAAGCCTTGGCTGATTGAGAATTGACCATAGTATATTTTTAAAATAGAAAATTGTTTAACATCAACTGTCCTGAGATCATTGAACCAGCCTAACATTTAAAGATTGCCTTAACTGAAAATAATGAATATTTCATACAGAATATTATTTGATTTTGTTTGATAGATAAAGACCAGAGTTATGATATACTAGAATTTAGCTCTGTTTTTCTTAATGTTTGGACATATTCTCTTGTAATTGATGGATATGCCAGTGATGGTCGATAACCATTTATAGATCTATTTTAAACATGATTAATAAGTTTCCTTTGTGGTCATGGTGGTAGAAATAACTTGAGATTCAACCTGTGTAATAGAACAATATAAAACTAATTTTATTTTTTTTTTAAATTTATCAGTCCGGTGATGTTAGATAAAATAATTGAAAGAGGCAGAACTAGGTTTTCTGGACATAAAATGACTGCCTTACTCACTTGATGAACCAATTCCAGCCACTCTTGCTGCCCAGCTAATAGGTGTGAGTGGCCACTGTCTGCATAGCTGGTGGACATAATATGGCCAAGTGCAGGGCACACATTTCTTTGCTTCTATGCAAGTTCGAACATTGACATTTTTAGGAAAGAGGTATTTTTTTCCCACGTAACTGTAACATGGTGGGAATTTCCCTATCCGTTTACAGACTCTAACAAAGAAGTTTTAGTGGCTGCATAGTGTCCCTTCTCATGGTCCTGGCCACAGTCCTGGGCAGTGGTTTGGAAGTGGAGGAACTATCTCAGGTCAGATCAGGCTGCACCCTCTCCAATCTGGGACCCCTTGGAAGATGTCCGACTGCCCGGGATCAGGCCTAAACCAGCAGTCAGACATCCCTCTCACAATCCTGGACTGCTGGCTCCTAATCACTCACCTGCCTGCCTACCTGGTCACCCCTTACTGCCCCCCCTGCTGGCCTGGTCACCCCTAACTGCCCCCTTGCTGGCCTAGTTGCCCCTCAGTGCCCCCCATGCCAGCCTAATC